>NW_024732867.1:4073579-4272410 GCF_018991925.1 Homarus americanus | reverse complement strand
ATTGTGTTCTAGTCCAATAAATAACAAGTGAAATAAAATATCTATTCTATTCCGATCTTTTATTTAATTTACCCACTAACATTCTCGTTTGCGCACAAGTGATTTTCTCATTTGCCCCTAAGATATAGGGTTTCAATATACAGTGGTCCCTTGATTAGCGACACAATTGATTCCACAGAGTCGTTCGTTAACCGAAAATTTCGTAAACTGAATCTATTATTTCAATGGGATATTGGGTAATTGGTTCCAACTCACAGAAAAAGTACATACAGTGATCCCTCGGTTAACGAATTACCTTCCATAAGATTCTTCACTTCGGTTAACGAATTCCTTACGAATTTTTCCCAACATGTTTTCGCCTTCTCACCAGCTGTAGTATTAGTCCGCCAATACAGTAATCGGTTTTAGGGCTTAAATTCGTTACCATTTGAGTAAATATCAAGAAGGTTGTACTATTCAATAATTTACTAAGTCTAATATTAAAGTTTTTAGTCATTTTAACAATTATTTAACATAATTGAAGTACAGGGAACTAGTTTTTAGCACGCCAAACAGCCACTCAACACACCCAAAATGGCATCAGTGTGTCCCTGCTCAGTGGAGGAAGCTTCTTGCTTGAGACTCTCTTGAACATAAACTATTTTTACGTTTTTACAGTACAATTATTGGTAATTCTGAAGTTTATTTTACATATTGACAATATATAATGCAGTGCAGTGTTGATTTAAAGAAAATTATCTTGAATTACACCAAGTGAACTAAAATTTTATGGGTGAAATGGTAGCATGGGGTGACTTCTCTTCCACCACAATGCCTTCTCTTCTCCCTTCTCTTCCACCCCCACTTCTAATTCCCATTATCATCATCATCAACCAGGAGCCTTCTACATACACACCTCAAAGTAAGTGTACTTTACTGCATTTATTTTTAGTTTGTATATAATTTTCAGTGAGCCGGAACCAATTACCCAAAATCCCATTGAAACAATGGTTTCAGTTAACGAACGACCTTCTAGAACGAATTGTGTTCGTTAACCGAGGGACCATTGTACAAAGTACTGTATACCGGTAATAGAATTAAACATGACATATAAACTAAATGCAGTACAGTAGTGTACAGTATACTGTACAATAATAAATAAAAAACAATAGAACATTGTATTTTAACTTACTTTGAGGTGTGTATGTCGTATTCCCGGCAGCTTTGTTTACATATCAAACAGCTGATTGTAGAGGCAGCTGATGATGACATGCCACATTCTTTACAGAGTGCTTTGGTTCTAATGCCTTCTTCATGTTTCATAATTTCTGCACTGTATATTATCAATAGTGAACTAAATTTCAGAATGACCAATAATTTTAATGTAAAAATGCAAAAATATTCAAGAGACCACAAACTAGACGTTCACTCCACTGTAAACAAAGTTAAACTGAGAAGCGTTGGTGGGTGATTCGATCAGCTGATTGGCACACAAAAACTGTTCCTTGTACTGTATATACATGTATTATCAATATGTTAACTAAATTAAAATGACCAATAATTTTCATATAAAAAATGCAAAAATATTCAAAAGCACAAATTTCTTGATATTTACTCCACTGGAAACGAATGTAAACATAGAACCGATTACAAATACTGTATTGGCGGACTAACCGATCAGCTGATGCGCACAACAAAGCATGTTTCTCGTAAGGCTTTCATTAATCGAAGTTTTGTTCGTTAATGGAATTGAAAATCCTTATGGGAGCTAATTCGTTAAACGAAATTTCGTTAATTGGACCGTTTGTTAATCGAGGGACCACTGTATATATATAAATAATGGCCAGTAATATAAAATTATGTGACTTCAATGGAAGATAAACTATTTATCGTTGCAATTTACACTATCTGACATATCTACTTATGATATTGCCCATTATTATGAACACAGAAAAAAAAAAGTGTTTTCCCACAAGATCGTAAATTTACCCCAAATATTATTGCTCTTTGGATGACTTTTTAATTGTTAAATATGCATTCCTCGCATTTTTTTTTCAATAAAAAAGTAGTTAAAACATTAATGTAAGCATTTAATTTTTTATTTTTTTATTTTGGTACTTATTGGGGAATACAGCCGAAATTGGCCGACGCGGTGAAGGGGTTAAAAAATTCTGGCTTTGGGAATGACTTTCCGAGCAAATTTAAATTCCGGCTATCAGAGATTTCCGGGTTTGAGGGGTTCCAGCTAACGGAGATATTACAGTATATCAACAAAACTTGCGGGGTATTTCCCCTATATGTAATCGTCGATTATGCAAAGCAGCGGTTATTGGGGCGTCAATTTTGAGGGTATACCTGTATATAAGTAGTTGTTGGCAACTTCTAAATACTGTACAGTATTTACTAAAATATTTATTACTTCTCCAAGATATGAAATATTAGACATATTCAATGTTTAATTAAATATTCTGTCATTGTGCATTTGTAAATAAGTGATGTGCTGCTTTAAATTGGTTGCATAGATTTATATAATTGATATCCTGGTATAGGGTACACTGTACAGTAAAAGGGCTATGGTATAATTTCCTAGGAAAGATATTTAGTTGTAGGTTGTATGACTCAACATACAGTACAGTTAAAACGCTTTAAAAAGAAAAAAATGTGTTTGATAGTTAGACTTTGGCCTGGACCCCTCAGTGACCAACCACTCACACAGAAGGGTCCAGCCTAGGGTGGCCATACGTCCGGCTTTTGAGCACTCTGTCGTCTGTCCGGCGCGACCTCGAGCCAGACGTTAATTTTTCCTCCTTTTTGTTGTCTGACTTAAAAGAATTAAATAAATTACCTTAGGTATACTTAAAACAGCGGGAACTGAAGGCCATAATAACTATTAACGTATTTTTATTATATGTAGTTGCCGTTGTCAACACTGCTGATGAGCCGCAGTGCACGACAGTACGAGTCAAGTTGTCAACACCGTCAACACGTCCGAGATGGTCAGTCTGCCCAAGGCCGCAGTGGAGAGTGGTTGACATTTTTATTCTTGCTTCAATTTGGTTAGCATATGCTGTTTCAGCAGGAGTAAAAATGAATATTCATTTCTTTCAGTTCTTTATTTATACTGTATGAATGCATGTATGTAATATATACAGTGCATTTAAAAAAAATTAGAAAAATTACCACAAAATAGCATTCATCACATGATAGTGATATTCAACAATTCTTCAAGTATATTTTGTATATTTTATACAAATTTTTATATAATTTCAACTGATCATTAAACATGCTTAATTTTAGTTAAAAAATAGGTCGCAAAAACAAAATTTGAAAAAAAAAATTCCTCCTTTTTGGAAATGGCCACCCTAATCCAACCCCAATATGCAAAAATGACAAAAAACAAAAAATTCCAGAGTCCGCGACACATTTGGCCCCAAGGTTTTCGGATAAAGGATTCTTAACCAGTAATCATAATAATAATACAGCGCAACATTACAGGAAGAGAATTTTGGAGTACAAGACTTATGAAAAAAAATTTCAACAACCTAATTAATTACTCAGGTATCATAAGTCTTTCAAATCTAAATTTCATATATCACATCTAACAACATTCACTGAAAGCCATGTGTATGGTGAAACATGAAGACAAATAAATATTTGGGAGGTGGGGGTGATATGATTAGAAAGATAAACAAGTGAAAAAAGACTGAAAGGATTTGGTCATGGAAAGTGTAACAGTGGGGAGGGGGGGAGGGGATATGATGCATTATGTGAGGTGAGATAATATCAGGATAGGTTAGGTGAGGTGAGGTTTTTGGCTGGATTAGGTTTATCAAGGTAAGTCCAGTCAATTCAAGTAAGGTCATATCTAGTCAGTTAATATCTATGTTGTATAGAATTAAATAAGAGGAAGATAACAGGAGTCAGGTCAGATTAGGTCATTATCTAAGCTCTCAAAGACTGTATATAATTATGACAAAAATAACATCAATTTGGTTAATACATTGTTAATGTTCTGGAAACTATGAGAGGTGTATGATATATCTCTGGGAACACTGGAGAAAAACAGACTAAAATTAGAAGACCGCATGGAAAGGCATGTCTAAACTATCAATTACCTCAATGAGTATAATGAGTACTGTGGGATCTCATTTTAAGTTGGTCTCATACATGAGTACTGTACAGTATAAAGATATAGAGAGATGGTTAGTGATATACTGTACAGTACAGTATACACATAGATGATTGGAGACATAAATAATTTTTTACTCTTTCAAGCCTTTTCCTGTATATTTATGACTGGAGATGAGCAAATACTTCAATACATATTTACCTTTGAATCACAGCCAATCATTCATTCTTCCCAGTGTACAAGATGCTTATGGTGATCTCATCTCACAACAAAAACCCAAATCTGGTTCACCCATGTCTCATCTCACAAACCAGCATTACATCTTTTCCCAAATATCAGTCAATGTCACACTCATCCATCTGTTGCTTCCAAGATGCTTATCCCCTAATCTCTAATGCACCCTTCCTGGTCTTCCTCTTTTTGTCCAATCATCTGATACTGAATTACATATTGCACAGTTTTTGCCAAACTTTCAATTTTCATTCTATTAATATGTTCACAACTTTTCTTTCATCTAATTTTTCTAATTAAATGGTCATGGAAAAAGGCTTGAAGGATTAAAAAAAACATTTATTAGCTATCTAAATACAAAATATTCAAGCAACAGAAGCCCTTTTGCCATTACCAAACAGTTAGGGATATTCATTAGTAAGTTAGCATAAATATTAGATTTAAATTAAGTTTTGTGATTTTTTTTTCAACAACTAGTATGAGAACTTGGAATAAAAAATCTGAATGGCATTCACAATACCAAAATCACCTGCAACACTTGCATTCAACCTACCTGGTGTACAGATCCCCCCAACGGAATTTCTGCGAGGGGATCCTACATAAGCTAGACCAAGGATACCCCCTTCAAACTTTATGTCCGTGAAGAGATGTGCCAAGCAGTAATCCTTATGAGAGTATTCACGGCTAAACACCTTTAAAGGGGTAAAGGAAAAGCCATTTTGCATTTAAGGTAGAAATAAGTCCAAACACCTGCAGGGTAGAGAAAATCAAGCAACGGATCATATTTGGTGAAAACCACGAATAAATTTCCTCCATCATTTATAATATGAAAATGTAAAACCTAATTGTGGTATATAATGTATATCCATGCAATAAATATTAGTGAAAGAAGAGATGGAGAAAACCTATTGTGGTTCACTAATGCTGTAGATAAGTCACCTGATAATAACCAATGGCAAAGTTTTTGAAGCTCTACGAATACTACGGTATTCTAAATAATGTATTCCCCAAAGAGCACAATGTTAGTATTCTTCGAATGTTTGAATTCTGATCCTTAGGTAGAAATTTTCCCTTAGTACTGCTCCAACTAAGAAGCTTCACCCAATATGCCACACATCATAAACCTGGTACTACTAGATACAAACCAAGCACAGACTAAAGTAAAACCTTATCGAGTAGAATTCTGTCAAGAGCTGCATTATTTTTTTTCAAATACAATATTAAATAGGAATAGAGCATAATTAATGTTACAAATGTCACACTTTCAGGAATTCAATGCTAATGTGCTCCTGTTAATGTTGCTACAGCTATGCTGTATTGGTCAAAGTAATTAATACTGTATACATTATTCTTGTGAGTGAATATTTTTTAAGAAAGATTATATAGCAAGGACATAATATGATGCACAATGTTTCTGAATACAGAAAAGTACAATAGAGTAGAATTTAATCAGCCAGAAAAGGGCTAAGTTAGGTCAGGTCACTGAGGTAGAATGTCAGATACAGGTTGTACCTCTCTAGTCCGGCATTCTGTGGTCCGGAAACTCCCGTGGTCCGGAACGATTTTAGTTTGTCCAATAGGTAGATAGGCAGTTTTTTTTTTTTTTTTTTACTTATCTGAATTATTATTATTATTACAGGAGTATTAAATTTTTGCCCCTCAGGCCCCAATGTGGGTCAGTGACCTATGCCCGGGTGGGCTAATCCCCTTAAAAAAAAAAAAAAGCCGCGGGAAATTAAGGTTTGTTTACATCCGGCAGTTCGGCTGCTCTCTCTCTCTCTGCTTGTCTATACAGAGTACAACATTTAACCCTTCAATATATATGAGCAGTAAATAAGTGTTGCTTTCATATTCTTATGTAGAGTAATGACGATATATTTTCACATGTGCGCACTTACATACGAGCAGTCTCACTTTTTTTTACCATTAATGGTTAGCTACTTATATTGTTCCATTTATTAACATTAAATAACATTACAGGTACTTCAAGCAACCATATTCATTTTTTACATTAATTTTACTACAGCTAAACTCAGGGTCTTATTTTCTTCAGTTTTATATGTAGAACCAATCAGTCACTGGTTTCGTAAGCTTTAACATAAACAATGCCGGCAGCCGTCTCGTCTCTAATATTCCACGTATTATTAATAAATTGTATTGTTAATTTTGCACACACGTACATTAATTCAATAAAAACAAATTCAGAAACATTAATTAAAATATATATGAACAGTAAATAAGTGTTGCTTTCATATTCTTATGTAAAGTAATGACGATATGTTTTCACGTGTGCGCATGCGCACTTACATATGCGATCTCTCTTTTTCTTTACCATTATCGTTAGCTACTTCTATTGTTCCATTTATTAACATTAAATAACATTACTTAAAACAACCATATTAATTTTACTACAGCTACAACCAAGGTCTTATTTTCTTCAGTTTTATATGTAGAACCAGTCAGTCACTGGTTTTGTAATCAACGAAAACAATGCTGTGTCATTTCCTCGTGTGTTTTAATATTCTACGTATTATTAATGAATTGTATTGCTCATTTTGCACACATAAACATTAATTCAATAAAAAAGACATTCAGTAATAAACAATAATGAATCTTTTGTACATAAGAGAAATGACGCTGTTTACACGATTATGCACGTCGTCTGCACGTTGGCGGGCCGTTCAAACCTCGTCGAAATTCAAGTTTCCGCCGTCAAAGTTTTTATTTATTTATTTTTTTGTGTGTTCCAATAAAATACGTTAAGAATTAAAAACTCGCGAAATTTGAGAAGCTATTATACGACATTTAACCCTTCAATATGTCTTCAAAGAGACCATGACGCAGAGAAAGTGGTGCTAGTGCTTCCAGGCATAAACACAAGTCACTATCTATCCAGGAAAAGGGTGAATTTCCATGGTCCGGCACCGGTCAGGTACAACCTGTATATGTGATGCAGCAGGATGTCAGAGTACTGTGGGTAGTAAAATATCAAGTCACTGTAGGACAACAAAAGTCAAACCTCTGAGGGGGGTAACAAAATATTAGGTCAATGTACAGTAGCAGAATGTCTGGACAATGTGGGGCAGCAGAATGTCTGGACAATGTGGGGCAGCAGAATGTCTGGACAATGTGGGGCAGCAGAATGTCAGGACAATGTGGGGCAGCAGAATGTCTGGACAATGTGGGGCAGCAGAATGCAACAGGGGAACAAGTGGAATAATAACGTTGATTAATAACTGCAACATGAATAGTTCAAGGGTTGTGTGAGCTGATACATATGCCACAACACAAGTTCTGTCACAGACAAAATTTCCAATATACTGTACTAAGTATATTCAATCATAAAATTAATCATTACAGTATTTTCATAACTATTCACTTTGTTAGCACATTAGTCTCAACTTAAGGGGATATGACAAGTTACTGCTAGTGAATCTGATAAGGTTTTACTGTAGAGTACTGTATTATGAAAGATATCATCTAGGAGAACCAAGAGATTCATGTTCTAGAGTTCCAGGACAAGAATATATCTGATAATAATATGGTTATAAACATGATACATCGTTCACTGTTGTTTACTCCTTAATGTTTTATCATCAGTACTATACACCTATTTCCATTTAATGTGAGTAGCATAAATAACATGCAATTAGACCAAAACAAAGTACATACAGGGTATTCCTCTCCCTCAGTTAGTAATTCAAGCAAGCAATTTCAGCATTAGATTATAGCAACTTAGTTCATTTGGCATGTTTTCCTAAGAAATGGTGGCAGTAGTGTTAACAGTATACTGTACTGGACATGAACTAACCTGCAATGAAACACTTAGTAAGAATCTAACAAGAAAAATTATGAGAGCAATAATAATAATAATAATAATAATAATAATAATAATAATAATAATAATAATAATAATAATAATAAAAATAATTGTAATAAAAATAATAATAAGACAGTAATAATAATAATAATAATAATAATAATAATAATAATAATAATAATAATAATAATAATAATAATACAGTAATAATAAAATAATAATAATAAAATAATAATAATAATAACAATAATATTAATAACAGTAATAATAATATTAATTATAATAATAATAATAATAATAATAATAATAATAATAATAATAATAAACTACAAAACATCCTGGATAAATGATAATTAGTGACAAAATAGACTGGTAAAATTCTGGGTACAAATACAGTAACACCCCGCTTAACACGGTTTCGCTTAGCGCGATTCACGTATACGCGGTGCCTCACCAGAGCTGAACTTTCACTTAACGCGGGTTTTTTCCACGTATACGCACAGAGTGTCCGGCTCGAGAGCTATTTTTAGATTCGCACCCACCCCCCACCCTGCCTGAGTGCCTGCCTGCCTGTTTTAGCTCATAAAATTCATACAAATTACCCGGCCAGAATATAATTTACATTGCTGGAATTCTTACAATTTGGTGATCATTTTGAATATAAACATCATAGATTTTGCATTAGACATACAAATTTTAGATGTAATGTTTACTCTGAGTAAATATGTTATCTTTTGTGCAAAATATATGACATTTATATTCAAAATATTCCTGGTCTTACAAGGAATCCAGCAATGTCAATTATTATCCTAACTTTAGTTTGAGGTATTATTTATTACTAAAAAGGTAAATATTCTGGTTTTCCCACACATCTGGTAGGGAGGACCGGCCGACCATCTGTTACCAGTGTGAAATATTTTTTATTTGAAGATATTTGTTTTAGCTCATAAAATTCATACAAATTACCAGGTCAGAATATAATTTACATTGGAATCTTATAATTTGATGATCATTTTGAATATAAACATCATAGATTTTTCATTAGACATACAAATTTTTAGATGTAATGTTTACTCTGAGTAAATATGTTATCTTTTGTGCAAAATATATGACATTTATATTCAAAATATTCCTATTCTTACAAGGAATCCAGCAATGTCAATTATATTATCCTAACTAATCTGAGGTATTATTTAATACTAAATGTTAAAATTTAGTTTTTTCTCAACATCTCTTGAAGGGAGGATTGGTGGGGGTGTGAGAGGTTGGGACAGACCAGCGGTTGGAAGAGGCAAGGTGGGGTACATTTGATTGACAGATGAGTAGTGAAGAATATTTTTTGTATTAACTGAAGATATTTGTTTTAGCTCATAAAATTCATACAAATTACCCGCCAGAATATAATTTACATTGCTGGAATTCTTACAATTTGGTGGTCATTTTGAATATAAACATCATAGATTTTGCATTAGACATACAAATTTTAGATATAATGTTTTACTCTGAGTAAATATGTTTTATCTTTTGTGCAAAATATATATGACATTTATATTCAAAATATTCCTGGTCTTACAAGGAATCCAGCAATGTCAATTTATTATCTAACTTTAGTTTGAGGTATTATTTATTAAAATTTAGTGGTTTCCCCAAAAATTTCTCAAGAGGAAGAGCCAGCAGTGTAGTGTGAAAGAGGGGGGAGGAGTTGAGTCCATTATTTGAATGGACATTAACTTAACAACTGTATTTCTCTATTTCTCTTAAGTATTAATTGTGTGCATGTACCATCATAAAATTAAGATGTTATTTTACTAGAACATAGGTATTGTGTCGAAAAAAGTGGAGTTTGGGGTCGAGCCAGTTTCTATTGGAATTAATCATATGTTCTGTTGTTCACTTAAGCGCGGTTTTCACTTAACACGGTACCCTGTGGGTTTTATTGACCGCGTTAAGCGGTACTGCAGTAATTGGAATTTCATACAGGCAGTCCTTACTTACAATATAAAGGTTTGGTTTACAAAATCCTAAATATGAACAAATTAATTTTGTTCCATGATTTGATTCATGAATAAAAAAGTTGAAGTTACAATATTTTTTTGTTACCATTTTTTAATTTCTTAGGTAATAAAATTATTTTTAGGTCAATATGTTTACTAATTTTACTAACATGTTTAAATATTCTGAAACACTTGCTCCTCAAATTCACTTGGAGACAAGTAGATTCATATCCACCAGTACAGTGACTCAACCAGTTGCCTGAATGTCCAATTTCTCCTCATTTAGTATCATGTAATACAGGTATATGACAAATTAACCCTTCACTACAGAATGCTGCAACCTTGACATTCTAATTAGCTTATGATAGATGGTTTCATTCAGCAGAGAGGGACCCCATACACAAGTGCCTCGTACCTCCCCTAATACCTCCACTATGGGGATGCCACTTTTAATACTGTACCTATATTTAATTTGGCTAATGTCAGATGGGTTTATTCAGCACAGAAGGGGTCACATACAAAGCATTTTAATTTTCCTATGTTAATATGTAAATAAAAGCAAATAGGAAGTGAACAAAGTTTGGATGTGTGGTTGTGCCAGTAATACACGAGTTGAGAGTGTGTAGCATCAGCTGACCAACAGCAGCGTTCACAACAAATCAGTAAATTTATAGGATGATGCAATAAACTCGTCAGGGTCAAGCATGGATTTTTTGTAGAGACTGCATCTCTAATTATAAATGTAAATCATGTACAGGTATCTTTTGCGTTAACGATCGTTACTTAGTGATAATTCGATTTAGTGATTGATATTTTTAACACTGTTTGTTGTTTTAACGATCTGCAATTGTTTGGTTTAGCAATCTTCAACTCACTGGGGAAACTCAGGAAGTTGAAAAATGGTTATTCTGCTCTCTAAGTGGGCATCTCTACTGTCATTTAATACCCTACTGTACAGAACTTAGAGCAAAAATTATAATCTGCTAAAGTAAGGGACACCATGTATAGGGCATATATCTACAGTATATGTCATGAAAATTCTTACTCATCTTGTACACAATGTAAATATATATGTTTGTCATTATTTTGGGTTCAGGATCGGCACAACATTGTGGCAATGTTGGATTTTTCAAGGTCACGCCAATGCACTTGGAAGGAGACAATATATAAAATACCTAAGATTCAGCCAACCTGAATTTTAGAAATTACTTTAGAAATCATTATCTAGCTTTTCCAGCAAAAAAATCAATTAATTTTTGGGTAACATATCTAGGTTTTATTATATGGCAACCATGTATTGTAGGAGTATGCTACGGAGTGCCACCTACCAATCCTCCGTTAATACACTAATGTCTTCAAACATTGTGTTCTGTGCTTTACTATATTCCTCCGTATATTATCAATCAGTGTGCATCATTCCTATTGCTGTGCATACGCTGTTATTGATGTGACTTTGGCGTGTTATTGAGTACTGTACAGACTGTTCATTGTGAACTATTGTGATATTGTATACTAAAGTGATTGCTCCATACATTTTCAACTCTGAGCTCTGAGACAGTGACAGCCTTGAAAATGACACATGACTGCTAAGCGAGGACTTGGTGAGTGTTACTTTACGTAGTGTACTGTAGCTTATTATTATAACAAATTCTCACGTCTTTCCTCTCGTTTCATCATTTGGCAATCTTTTAAATCAAACAGAACCCGAGACAGCAAACAGCTGGGAAATCTCCCGCTGCTCTGACCTCCTCTGCTCTGTTGGCTAACTGTGGACACTGCATAAGAACTATTTATTCCATTTGTGTGTTTGACCTCATTTTTTTGCACTTTCTGTATGAAGCGATTGTGCCCGTAACAAAGTAAAAAGAAATTAAGAAAACTATGTATATACAGTAGTACCCCGATTTCGCGGTCAATTGAACCCACAGGGTACCCAAGTTAAGTGAAATCGGCGTAAATGGAACAACAGACTATATGGGATTAATTCCAATAGAGACTGGCCCAACCCCCAAACTCCACTTTTTCCAACACAAACCTATGTTGTAGTAAAAATTACATCTAAATTTTATGATGGTATGCTCACACAATTAATATTTAAGAGAAATACAGTTGCCAGGTTAATGTCCATTCAAATAATAGACTCAAATCCCCCACCCCTCTTCACAGCTCACTGGCCCTCTCTCTGAGAAATGATTGGGTGAAACACTAGATTTTAACGTTGTAATAAATAATACCTCAGACTAAAGTTAGGGATAATTGACATTTCTGGATTCCTTGCAGGTAAGGGAATATTTTGAGTGTAAACTTCATATATTTTGCACAAAGATAAAATACTTGCTTTGTTAAACCAAATTATTACATTAGATCTAAAATTTGTATGTCTAATGCACAATCCATGATGTTTATATTCAAAATGATCATTAAATTGTAAGAATTCAGCAATGTAAATTATATTCTGGTCAATAATTTGTATGAATTTTATGAGCTAAAACAAATATCTTCAGTTAATAAAAAAAAAATATTCTTCACGACACTATTTGTCAATCAAAAGTACTCCAACTTGCCTCCCCCCTCTTCCAACCACGCCAGATGGTCGGTCAGTCCCAACCCGCCCCCACCCCCACACCTTCCCTCCCTACCAGAGAAATGTTGGGTGAAAAAAACTAATTTTAACTTTTAGTAACAAATAATACCTCAGACTAAAGTTAGGATAATATAATTGACATTGCTGGATTCTTGTAAGACTAGGAATATTTTGAATATAAATGTCATATATTTTTGCTAAAAGATAACATATTTACTCAGAGTAAACATTACATCTAAAATTTGTATGTCTAATGCAAAATCTATGATGTTTATATTCAAAATGATCATATTGTAGGAATTCCAGCAATGTAAATTATATTCTCTTGATAATTTATGAATTTTATGAGCTAAAACAAATATCTTCAGTTAATAAAAAAAATAAAAATACTCTTCACACCGTGCCAGATGATCGGTCGGTCCCTCCATTACCAGATAAATGTGTGGGAAAACCAGAATATTTACCTTTTAGTAATAAATAATACCTCAGACTAAAGTTAGGATAATATAATTGACATTGCTGGATTCCTTGTAAGACCAGGAATATTTGAATATAAATCATATATTTGCACAAAAAGATAACATATTTACTCAGAGTAAACATTCATCTAAAATTTGTATGTCTAATGCAAAATCTATGATGTTTATATTCAAAATGATCATCAAATTGTAAGAATTCCAGCAATGTAAATTATATTCTGGGGTAATTTGTATGGATTTTATGAGCTAAAAAAAAAAAAAAATTATACTTCACGTATATGGACCCATAGACGCGTAAAGTGAAAGTTCGGTTCTGGCGAGGCACAGTATATGAGAAATCGCGTAAAAGTGAAACGTAAGTGAAGTTACAACTGTATAGCCAATATTAAAAATTAAACAATAACATAGCTCACAGCTCAGCCTCACCCACTCTAAATGCTACTGGGTGGCAAGTCGGTCAGTCGGTGACTCTGCTGCACAACTATGTGCCATCTCCACAGATTATATTCCTCATTATTCTTTGTTCATAGTGATCAAATTACTTAGCAATCTGTTTTTCAAGAACACAACCCAATCGAGATAAGCAGATACCTGTATTACTGTACAGTACAGAACTACAGTACTGTAATATGCTTACATATGCTGGCTTAGCATCTCATATTGTTCACTTTGTTTCAAATCTCATCCGTTTTCACATAAGTACAGGTGTGAAATTATTACTGTTCTACCTATACTGCACAATACTGCATGTACAGTATTTCACTTATTATGTTTATTTGGATAATATTATGTGTCCACGAGACATGTTTTGTGACATTTAAGATGTTGGGATTATTTTTTTCTTTTAGGAATGCACTGTATCTAAGTTTTTATAATGGGAATCTATGGGAAACTGTTATCTGATTTATGAGAATTCCATTTACAAAAGGTTTTTATGGACTGGAACCCTTCCATAAATCTGGAAATGTTATATGATATACTGTACATTTACAAATAAAATCATTTATATATATATATACAGTTGACCCTCGTTAATTCCGACTAATAAGGGGAAGGGTGTCGTTTTAGCGATTGTCCAATTAACCGATTTAGGGTTAATATTGCATTATATTTCAAAGTCATTGTTTCGTCACAATTTTATCACTTTCCACTGTAATACATAGCCATTTCAGCAAAATATTACATTCCGTGAATGCATTATATAAGCACAATATGAATAGAATACCATTGTAATATAACAGTATTTTAACCAAAAACTATTAAACGAGTAACTTCTCTTGAACATCGGAAGGTTAGGTAAAATCTTTTGTTTTCGTAATGTATTTTATCCTATTTTACATTGAAATACATCACGTTTCAGCAAAACTACTATTTATATCCATGAATATATTCATTCAGGCGCAGTTTAGGTAAAATATCGTGTGATGTAACAGTTTTTAACTGAAAAGCGATTAACGCATACCCTCTAGCCTGTTCAAGGAGAGGACTGGAAAGCTGTTTGGTGCTGCAGACAATGACAAGAAATGATTTGGATGGATTTTAATGAAAATATTCAGAAATATGGTATCGTAGTATTTATTCAAGTCAATTAGGATATAATATTATTGTAATACAACAGTTTTTAACTGAAAACCAATCGGCGATTACGGTAACATATTTTCCACGGCGAAGTCATTGTTTCGTCACGCGATTTTATCCACTTTCCACTGTATCGTCGTCATTTCAGCAAAAATATTACATTTCCGTGAATGCATTATATCAGCACAGTATGAATAGAATGCCATTGTAATATAACATTGTAATATAAGCAGTGGCCTAGCGGTAAGCGTTCCTAGTCACCCAGTAGGTCGAGGTTCGATTCCTTGCTGGTGAGGTCGTTGATTATATGTTCAAAGTCGCGTGTTATATGGACTAAAAATGAAGAATATATATATACCTCCACGTTTCATACCAGCTGGATTCGGTAAATGCTACTGACACCACATAAGAGCGCGGGCAGTTTCCCAATGAGGTTCCGGTGCCATCAGCTCGATGAACAGGCTTTGTGTAAATATAACAGAGTCTAGAACTTCTTTTAGTGTCCTTGTGGCCCTGGCGAGCGTTCCTAGTCCCACAGTAGGTCGAGGTTCGATTCCTGGCTGGTGGTCGTTGATATATATCACACACACACACAGTTGTACCCGCTTAGCAGCGGTTTTTCATAACACGTTTCTCATATACGGTGCCTGCCAGAACGAACTTTCACTTAGCGGTTCATCTACTCATATCTGCGGTGAAGTGTAATATTTTTTATTTAGCTCATAAAATTCATACAAATTACCCGCCAGAATATAATTTTATTGCTGGAATTCATACAATATGATGATCATTTTGAATATAAACATCATGGATTTTGCATTAGACATACAAATTTTAGATATAATGTTTACTCTGAGTAAATATGTTATCTTTTGTGCAAAATATATGACATTTATATTCAAAATATTCTATCTTACAAGGAATCCAGCAATGTCAATTATATTATCTAACTTTAGTTTGAGGTATTATTTATTAAAATCTAGTGGTTTTCCCCAAAATTTCTCAGAGGGAAGAGCCAGCAGTGTAGTGTGAGAAGAGGGAGAATTAGAGTCTATTATTTGAATGGACATTAACTTGGCGTGTATTTCTCTATTTCTCTTAAGTATTAATTGTGTGCATGTACCATCATAAAATTAAGATGTTATTTTACTAGAACATAGTTGTGTGTCGTCAAAAGTGGAGTTTGGGGGTCAGGCCAGTCTCTATTGGAATTAATCCATATGTTCTGTTGTTCACTTAACGCGGTTTCCTTAACGAGGTACCCTGTGGGTTCAATTGACCGCGTTAAGCGGTACAACTGTTATACAGTGACCCCTCGTTAACGAACTCAATCCGTTCCAGAAGGTCATTCGTTAACCGAAAAGTTCGTTAACCGAAACCATTGTTTCAATGGGTTTTTGGGTAATTGGTTCAACTCACCGAAAATTTCCTAAATTCAACAAAAATGGTAGAAAAGTTCACTTACTTTGAGGTGTGTATGTAGAAGGCTCCTGGATGATGATGATGGGATTTAGAATGGGGGTGGAGGAGAAGGAAGAAGAAGGCATTGGGGTGGAAGAGAAGTCACCTGGCACCATTTCACCCATAAAATTTTAGCTCTCTGGTGTAATTCAAGATTATTTTCTTTAAATCAACACTGCACTGCATTATATATATTGTCAATATGTAAAATATATTTCAAAATGACCAATAATTTGCGAAACACAGAAAAAAAGCGTTTAGTTGAAGAGTCTCAAGCAAGTTACCTCCAGTGAAAACAGAGAGAGACTAACTCCTTTGCTGTGTTAAGAGAGCTGAATGCGCGCATTAAACTAGTCACTTTACCTTCAATTATGTTCAATAATTGTTAAAATGACTAAAAATTGAATATTAAACTTTTAAAATTATTGAATAGTATAAACTTCTTGATATTTACTAAAATAGTAAGGAATTTAAGCCCTAGAACCGATTAATGTATTGGCGGACTGATACTAAAGCTGGTTGCCCAGTCAGTGCAAGCGAAAACATGTTGAGGTCGGTTCGTAGAACACCGTTAACGAATTTTTTTGGTTAACCAATTGAAGATCCTTATGGAGGCAGTTAGTTTATCGAAATTACGTTAACTGAGGTGTTAGTTAAATGAGGGTCCTGTACAGTGAACCCTCGCTTTAAGCGGTTTTCACTTCAGCGTTTCTACATTTCTGGCGGTACCCTGCTGAACGAATTCCACTTCTGGCGGTGCATCTACTCATATACGGGTGAAATATAATTTTTTATTAAGCTCAAAATTCATACAAATTATCCGCCAGAATATAATTTACATTGCTGGAATTTCTTACAATCTGATGACTCATTTTGGAATATAAGCATCATAGATTTTGCATTACACATTACAAATTTTAGATCTAATGCAAGTATTTTTGTTTACTCAAAGCAAAATATGTTATCTTTTGTACAAAATATATGAGTGTATATTCAAAATATTCCTGGTCTTGCAAGGAATCCAGCAATAATTATATTATCTAACTTTAGTCTGAGGTATTATTTATTACTAAAAAGGTAAATATTCTGGTTTCTCCCAAACATTTATCTGGTAGGGAGGGACCAACCGACCATCTGGCGTGGTTGGAAGAGAGGACAAGGTAGGTTGCTTTGATTTAATGATGTCATTAGAATATTTTTTTTTATTAACTGAAGATATTTGTTTTAGCTCATAAAATTCATACAAATTACCAGGCCAGAATAATTACATTGCTGGAATTCTTACAATTTGATGATCATTTTTGAATATAAACATCATAGATTTTGCAATAGACATACAAATTTTAGATCTAATGTAAGTATTTTGCTTACTCTGAGTAAATATGTTATCTTTTGTGCAAAATATATGACATTTATATTATTCAAAATATTCCTGAGTCTTACAAGGAATCCAGCAATGTTAATTATATTATCCTAACTTTAGTTTGAGGTATTATTTATTACTATACCCTGTACCTTAAAATCTAGTGGTTTTCCCAAAAATTTCTCAGAGGGAAGAGCCAGCGAGTGTAGTATGAGAAGGGGGGAGGAGTTGAGTCCATTATTTGAATGGACATTAACTTGGCAACTGTATTTCTCTATTTCTTAGTATTAATTGTGTGCATGTTACACCATAAAATTAAGATGTTATTTTACTAGAACATAGATATTGTGTCGGAAAAAGTGGAGTTTGAGGTCAATGGTCTCTATTTCATCCCATATGTTATGTTTGTTCACTTTAGCGTTTCTACTACGCGGAGCCTCCGTGGGGTTCAATTGACGCGTAAGTGAGGTTCACTATATTATTATTATATATATATATATATATATATATATATATATATATATATATATATATATATATATATATATATATATATATATATATATATATATATATATATATATATATATATATATATATATATATATATATATATATATATATATATATATATATATATATATATATATATATATATATATATATATATATATATAAACTGTGACTCAAATCACCTCAGTTATGATATGACATGACTATCGGTTAAGTCACCCAAACTGAGATGTGACAATAAGTAAGCCACATATAACAGCATATAACTCAAATACCCAAGAAGTAGGGTTCTAGTTTGGTAGTGCCGTAAGCTAATATGCAATGTGTATTAATATATACAGTATTATGATATAAAACCAAAAAATGGTTTGATTCAGTACTATGAAGAGATTTTTAACTCGTGTAAAAATTCTGCAAACACTAACACAAGCAACAAACATCTTACCTCGAGAAGGTTACGTACATCCCAAGAGTTCCTCTCCATATTGTAGTGCACCTGGTTGGAGGCTATAGGTGTCCATTCCTGGTGCACAAGAATCTTCTTGATCACAAATCCCATTCCTGAAAAACCTCCGTTATCGGTAGCATCTCGCCACACAGTGTTCTCATAGATCTTGTCAACCCGATCAATAAGGCTGATCTGTGGATATGAAGTTTAAATAGGTACAGTACAGAAATTTTAAGGAACAACTTATCCTCCAGCAAAACAAGACTGACAAAATACTGGTTAAAGATACACCAGCAAAGCCTTGTTAAAAGATCTTTCAGTGAGTGAGTCCAGATTGGTATTCATAGAACTGGCTGAAGCAACCAAAAATTTTATCAATTTTATAAATACTGTATATCTTCCTCTCTACCTTTAATTATTTTATTGTTCTTATGTATCTTGCTGTGACAAGTCCCCAGCAATTTTGTTAAAATCGATCATTGTACTGTACGGCATTATTGAGTTTACAGTTCTAGGCATGAGAATAAAAGAATGGAGGCAACTGCAGCAGTCCTCTTCTTGCCCCCCATTACACGACCATCAGCAGAGGAGGGAAAAATATTTAGTTGTTCGCAGTCCTAATTCCCGCCTCTGCTGACCGTAGTGTAATATTTCAACGTGATTCTGATCTTTTAAAATATTGTTTTCACATAATGTAGTATTACTGATACGTAATTGGTCTTAGTATGCCTTATTGTGGGTAAAAATAAGTGTATTGTATATTAAATGCATCCTCCAAAAGCTAAATATTTTTCTCGTCAGACATGGTCATCCCAGTGATTATGAAAAAACTCAGATTTGCAACAGTCAATCAGCTCTAACTCTTGAGGAGTAGTAGGGCATCTTTTCTCAGCTGAGAAAAAAACGTGCTACAGACAGATGCTCAGTCATGGGAGAGAGAGAGAGAGAGAGTCATTAATAAAATACCAACCAGGTAATTCACAGTCGTCTTATAATTTGAGCCGCCCATCTCCTTGAAAAATCTATAGTCTGCCACTAAAAGCAAAGGGCAACGGGTTTTCTCGCCATTGAAGTTGTATGCTTCCGCCTGTTGTCGTTTCACTCTCCGTCTAGGTCCACTGATCAAGTTCTCTACAGAAGCATCTAGTAAGACACCATCAGGTGGCTCATATCCTTCCACCCATTCATCTTCATCATCCTTTTCTGCAAGTTACAGTGAAATTTAGATTCAGTTATTCTATAGACATAAGAGTAAAAGTACAAATCAAGGTTCATAGTTCAGGGACAGTGACTTCACCTTGATATGAATGAAAATGTTTCTAAATCCTACTAGTGATAAAATAACTTATAATACGTGAATACCATTGTATATATCATTCGATATATTATTTGAACACTAAAGATAGCCCATGATATACTTTAATGATTGGCACTTTTAAAACTTATCCTTATTCTCATATTTACTTACAAACAATTTTTTTTCAAAGATATTGTACAGCTCATAATAAATATACAGTACAGTAAGTCTGGCAATAATAGTCCCTTAACGTTGTTTGCGCCACTACGTACTAAACTTTAGAGACCAAAAATTAGTTTAACATTCCGGTGATTCAGTACAAAGTCATTTTCGTCTCTGAGCTACTTTTACGGCGCATCAGCCTCCTAAACCAGTGCTGCCTACTCACTTGAATAGCACAGCATCACCAAGAGACGCCAAGCCAGTCTTTGTTAAGACTTCACTTCATTCGTGTGTGCTGCAGTGCTTTTGCTCTAAAACTGTACTCTAACCATTTTAAATGGCTTCCAAGCACACATTAAGTGCTACTGATGCTAGTGTAGTGAAGAGGCAGCGAAAAATGAATGTATTAGCTCGATTTGAAAAAAAAGGAACATGCCGTGGACATAGCCACTTTGCTTGGTCTAAGCCCACAAACAGTGCATACTATCCGGACCAACGCTGACAAGATTAGGGTTAGTGCTGGAAGTGGTACATCTCTGAGTGCAACTAAGACAACCTGTACTAGAAGCACTGTGATTGAAAAGGTGGAAAAGATGCTGGCTATGTGGATGGAGGACCAGAATCAAAGCAATGCCCCTGTGAGCCTTATGGTTATCCAGCGTAAGGCTGGAAGGAGGCTACTCATCGAAGCAAGTCTTCAGTGTGGATGAGACTGGTCTCTTTTGGAAGAGGATGCCTGAGAGAACCTACAGTATATCTCCATGCAGGAGAAAAGAGCGCCAGGTTTAAAGCAAAAAAAAGACTGCTTGACGCTTTTGCTTGGTGTGAACTCTGCTGGCGTCTTCAAGCTGAAGCCGATGTTCATTTCTTTCTGCCAACCCAAGGGCCCTGAAAGGTTACTCTAAGGATCACCTTCCAGTGATCTACAAAATAAGAAGGCAAGGTTAACTGGAGCCATATTTAGCCAGTGGTTAAAAATGTACGCCGTCCCTGCAATGAAAGAATACTGTGCCAAGGAGAACCTTGACTTCAAAATTCTTCTGATTGTTGACAATGCTCCAGCTCATCCTCCTAATCTCGACAAATTGCATGACAGTGTAGTTATTCTGCCTCCAACCAACGAGTAACCTGATGCAGCCTATGGACCAAGGCGTCATCGCCGCATTCAATGCATATTATTTACTCCATACCATGGCCCAGCTGCTCAAGGCTACAGACGGAGATAATAAACCTATGATCCGAGAATATTGGCGCGGCTTCAACATTCTTCAGGTTATTGACAACATTGACAAGGCATGAAAATAGTTTTTCAGAAAGTTGCCTGAATGGTGTGTGGCGTAAATTGTGGCCCGCGTGCCTCAAAAGTTTTACGGAATTCACGGACTCAGTCTCAGCAGTGAATTGGGATATCCTCAGCTTGGCTAGACAGGCAGGCTTTGATGAGCTGGAATCAGAGGATATTGAGGATGTCCTGGCATCCCATACAGAAGAGCTCACCAACGAAGATCTGCAACTGCTAACAGAACACAGTCCCATTAAAGACGACGATGACAAAGAAGAAATAGCACAATGAATGCTAACTACCAAGAGGATGGCAGAAGAGTTCAACATGATCCAGCAAGGTATGCAAATCCTTATAGATGACGCACCCAATAGAGAACGTAGCTAAAAGATTCAATGCAGCATTGATGACAGTCTTGGTTGTTACACTGAGATGTACAGTATAAGGAGAAGAAGAAGAGTAGCACCAAGCAGTCAACACTAGATTCATTTTTTCATCACGGGATGGCAAAAGCAGCCTACAACAGCCGGCAGCCAAGGAGGAGCAAACAACAACGAAGGAGGAGCAAACATCAATGGAGGAAGAGCAAGCAGTGGTGGAGGAACCCTAGTCAGAGCAGGAGGAGGAGGAGGAGGAGGCAGCCGCAGAGTCTCAATGACTCACACCCTCCTCCTCTCCCCCTCCTCCGCTCCCATCCCCCTCCTCCGCTCCCACCATACTCCTCCGCTCCCACCATCCACCTCCTCCGCTTCACTACCCACCACACACTCGCTCTACCACCTCCGGCCATCGGTGAGTACCAATACAAACTTAGTACTGTGGTTATATATGCATGCACTATTTCTATAGAAATGGCGGTGATTTTCTGTAATGTATTTCATGGGGCAAAGGGAGGCACAGGAAAGTAACTCCTGTATTTTATCTCTTTCTTATGGGGAAAATTGATCCGCTTAATTGTTTCATATAAAGTCGCATTTTCAGGAACGTAACCCCAGACGTTAAGCGAGGACTTACTGTAATAGGAAAAAAATTAAGGCGAAACCAGAGGACAGCAAATACCAAATAAAATATTACTTTTAAGAAATTAAACTCCACTTTATGTTTATTTTGAAGAGAAATTGCATGTGACAGATAAATTGAATCACAAAATTTGGAGTCAATGATTATTATGATCAGCAGATGGAAAACCAGTTGAAAGAACAATAATGCAAGGTCAAACAGTTAGAGGTTGTCAGCAATTTCTGCAGAATGAGAACATTTGTTTTTTAGGAAATTCTGTGTTCAGCTACCTCTCACACTTATTTGCCAAAAGACTTAATTAAAAGTGGTTTTCAGTTATACATAAGACAAACAATTGTCTGATATACAGTGAACACTCAAAGATCCGGACTAAAACGGGTGACCACCTGTCCGAAAAAGCAGATTGTCCGTATCTTCCGGCAAATGTACTAAATCTTGATAAAACTACACAGGAAAAGGGAAACAATGGAGCACCTTAGTTTTTGTCTTTATTCAAGACATCTTCAGAGGCAACTGAATTTACAGGGACTGAGAGAGGCTTATATACACAGGGTGACCTTGCAAAACATCAGGTCAGGTCAATAACATGGGATCCTCCACTAATCCACACACCACCAACACTGCAAACATGAGAAGAGCTCATAAAAATTGGCAAAGTAAGTAGTCATGTCAAGTCAGGTAAAAAATATGAGACCCACTATCATCCATCTTACATCTACCCAGTACCTTAATTGCTTTCAAAACATTTTTAACCTTGTGCCACAGACAAATAAATTTATGTAACATATTATCAGTTTGTACAGACCATCACTAAGGTTTAGAGAATTCATTTCCCTAATCAAACTTGCTTCAACCAGAAGTCTTTCTGTGACACATGATGATTTATACACTTCTAAACTGTTTTACCAATCTATGGGATGATTATTGTTCCTAATATGAACGAAAAGTGCACTGCTTTCAGATGCTGCTCTAACATTATACTTGTGCTGTTTTATTCTAAGTTGCAATGCTTTCCCAGTCTGACCTACATAATTTCCATTACAATTGCTACAGGGAATGAAGTAAACACTTCCATTTACATTCAAGGTTGGGCTATTCTTTATTAACATATTACTACAGGTTGAACCTCCCTAATCCTGCACCCTTTGGACCTGACCGGTGCCGGACTATAGAATTTTCCGAGCCACAGCTGGTCTTTGTAAAATACATAGTATTATTGATGGGCCAATCTGGTGCATCATATTTAAAATTTTGCGTCTATTGTTTCTCTGGGCGCACTAGACTGTCCTAAGGGCAAAGCTGTACTGTACATGTACTCAAAATAATGTACTAATGATTACTAAAATTTTTGTCTAGTGCAAACTATAGCATGTACATATTCAAATTAATCACCATCTTATAAGAATTCCAGCAATGTAAATTATATTCTCTCCGGTCACTTCTGTGACATTTTATAAGTAAAAAACATAAATAAACAAATAAATACTTCACTTGACCTTCAGCGCCAACTGTCAAACATGTCACTATCACCTCCCCTTCCTCCCGCCCTCCCCCACTCCCAGCCAGGGTTTGGTGGTTATACAGTAGGCTTTAAGTTTTTATCTTATATCATATCACAGACTAAAGTTAGGAGAATATAGTTTCCATTGCTAGAATCCTTGCAAGACAGCGAATAATTTGAATATAAATGTCGTATATTTTGCACAAGAGATAAAATTTTTTGCTCTTTGTGTGTCTAATGCGAACGAAAGCATGTTTACATTAAAATTAATCACTATCTTATAAGAATTCCAGCAATGTTAATTATATTCTCCCATGTCAGTTCAGTAACATGTTATATCACAAAAACTTAAAGTCACTCTTAAGGACAGATAAATAAATAAACACTAAACCTTGGCATCAACTGTCAAACATATCACCTCACCTCCCTCCCTCCCCCCCATCTTCCCAGCCAGTACACAGACCATTTCGCATCCCTTAATTTTAGCTGTGCTGATTTATGAGTGTTTGTTTTAATATAATACAATATACTACAAAAGACAATGTTTTGTTTAGTCTAGAAGATGGGCTGAGGTGCATCTGGGTAGACTCTCAGTCTCTTTAGTATTTTGTGTTTCTCTCAAGTACCAACTAAATTATTCCATTTAAACAACACTTCGATTCAGTGTGGAATTCGGTTTAAAGCGACCTCTCTTGGAACATATCTCGTGTTATATCCACATTCTACTGTACAGTGTAATTGTAATAAACGAAAATAGATAAACAAGAATTCTCATTCTGCACTTAAAATGACAAAATAGTTATGGTACCTGTACCAGTACATAAATTGGTGATGTTCACCTGTAAAGAAGAAAAAAATATCTGTACAGTAAATGAAATAATAAAATAAGTATGCTTCGGAGGCATATTAAGGGTAAATAACAAGTGAAATATTACAGAAACACTTGAAATACTGAGGAGCGCACCAAACTCCACAAGGACCAGATGTAAGCAAAGGGTATGCCGAACCATGAATACTAGCGCCGGCGGGTGCTAGCGGCCGTCCGGCACACTAAAATTTTGCCGGACGACGGGAGGTGCCTGACAACAGAGTACCGGATTAGGGAGGTTCAACCTGTATTGGGTGTATTCAAATTATTTGCTATCGTGCAAGAACTCCAGCAATGAAAGATATATTCTGCAAAGTTTAGTCTGTGACATCTAATAAGATAAAACCTTTAAGCCTAAAACTACCTTCACCCTGGCTGGGAGGGAGGGAGTGGGGAAGTTAAGTGCCCTCTTGTAATATTGTCCAGACTAAAGGAGGTGCCGGACCATCAGTTCCCGGAAAATCGGTGGTGAGCCTGTATATACAGCATGCCCTTCAAATTTGCAAGGGTTAGGTTCTCAAAATGGCCGGGAATCGCCAAATCCACGAATGACATTTGCTGGCCAGGGGAGCGGTACATTTTTACTTGTGTACAAAGAAATGTATATCCCCTTTATGTGTTTGCTCTAAGGACAACTATTTCTGTTATCTGTAGAGACACACACACATATACAATACAAATAAATAATAATGGGAAAATCCTCTCACAAATAATCACAAAAAAATTATTAAAAATGTTGAGTCTACCCTCAAGTGCACCCCGTGCTTTGTTAATAACATAGCACAGAGTGGACTTGAGGGTAGACTCAACATTTTTAATAATTTTTTTCTGATTATTTGTGAGTGGATTTTCCCATTATTATTTATTTGTATGTGCTTTGTGTGTGTGTGTGTGTCTACACACACACACACATATACAATACATGTAAAGGAAATTACTGTCTAGAACGAATGGCTCCCCCTCCCGACCGCAAAAATGCCAGCAACTTTAAAACTACCCTTAGACATTCCTGGGTACATCCAGGGTGTCATCCACGAATAATAGAGGACCACGAAATAAAAATCTGCAAATTATCCGGGAGTATAGTAGTACTGTATATATATACACACACACACACAGTACCTGTAGTTTCATTTCCTTCTTTGACATAATCACACATCGGCCGTTTGTCCTCCCAACTGTATTTCACGTCTGAGCCACGATAAACTATCATGGAATCCTCACTGGTGTCTGGTGCATGCCGCCATGATGGCTGTCAACAAAAAAAATCCATTACACTCAGAAAAGAACAGAATTACTGTATTTTACTTTCAAATTTAATTACTCATACACTAAAAGAAATCTGTAATTCATATTCCTTATACACAACATTAACTTGAGTACAAATAAGTAATTTTTCTTTTATTTTTCAAAAACTTTAATTGCTAAAAGGAATCTACAAAAGGTATGATAATTAAATATATTACTTCTACATGGTACGTATCTTCTGGAGTGTGTATTGTAGCTGTCATTATGCCATCTTCTAAGTGAGCTGAAACATCTGACACTTTTTCCCCAAACACACGGCCTTCATAGAAATTCTCATGGTCTGTTTGGAATCATAAGAAATCATTTTCAGGAATCAAGAAATATTCAGTGAAGTGTAAAGCCTTTTTCTTTCCAAATTAAGAAGTGAAAATAGAAATTGTGCTATGAAGTATCATTCTATTGTGGTGCAGTTTCTATCAGATGTCTTGATACCTTTTATGATGCATAACTTTTGTACAAAAAGATCATATACCATTCAACAATAAAAATTAAAAACACAAGTACTTACCAACATGAATAATTTGCTCATTACCAGCCCCATCAACAGCATAAGCTTTAAACTGAGGGTGAAGAAGTCCTTTCCGAGGATTAAGAATCAACCGAAAGTCTCTGTGAAGGACATTGGCATACTGTATACTGTACAGTAGTTGTATAAAATAATTTTTTTAATAGAAGTCTATATAGTATTGATTGAACAATAAATTTTTTGAGAATTGTTTTTTTCTGTTTCAAGTCTTCTACAGTATTATGTACCATAAAATATATGAAAGTTCTACATCTCATTTAATGATTTTACCATAAGACATTCTTTTATACAATTACATTCTATAGGAAAATGCAAAAAAATAGCCATCTTCAATAAGGTCAATGCACATAAAGGAATACAATACAGTATTTCAACCATTTACCAATAAATCCCTGATACTGATCCTAAGTGCTTCAAAACCAAGTCAGAATCACAGTAAAGTGCTCAATAGTGCCAGTGCCAGTCATCTACAGCAAGTGCTGTACTGCACTACCTGTCAATTATAAACATTTATATTGTTGACATTTCAAGCCTACATCAACCTCAATAAATTAAAACACAGAAATTTACACATTTAAGATCATAAAAATGTAATTATTTCATCCATTTAAACTCGCAGTATACACAGGGCCCCCAACTACAAGAAATGAATGTGGGACCCCAGACAAAACACTATAAAGCCTTATTCTATGTCTCAGTCCCCTTTTCCAGTTTTTCCCAGTCTCCCCTATCCCTGCTCCTGATCAGGTCTACCTTAAGCTTAAAATACACATACACATATTCCACAAAAGCATCAAATACCAAAATACTACACATCTATTTGACAATATAGGTTTTCTAGGTCTTATATTTTATTCCTATTTGATTCTTGTATGGTTAGAGTGAAGTAAAACATAACAGTTAAAATATAAAAAGAATCAAATTTCTTCAGGCTAACTGCTACATCTGCAGTACACGTTACAAGTTTTTAAAAAGTAATAATGTACAGCACTAAAATTTTGGTTGAAAATATACCATGATTCACCATTTACCATTTTCAGGGGGTATCTAAATACAGTGGTTCCTCGATTACCAAACGGTCAAATTAACGAAATTTCGGTTAAAGAATTAGCTCCCATAAGGATATTCAATTCCATTAACGAACAAAATTTTGATAAACGAAAGCTTTACAAGAAACACGCTTTGTTGTGCACATCAGCTGATCGGCTAGTCCGCCAATACAGTAATCGGTTCTATGTTTACATTCGTTTCCAGTGGAGTAAATATCAAGAAAGTTGTGCTCTTGAATATTTTTGCATTTTTTATATTAAAAATATTGGTCATTCTAATTTAATTAACAAATTGATAATACATGTATATACAGTGGGGTCTGCTATAACGAACGGATCCTACTACGAATATTCCTATAACGAACACGAATATTCCTATAACGAACGGTTTTACCTATAAAATTGAGAATGCTATAACGAACGCAACTCCTACAACGAACGCGGATGAATACGGGACTATTTCGCCTGGTGCATGAATATTGTTGTACCGCGACCCACAACAAGAGCGTCAGGCGCCATCTTTGTCTCATTGTGTAGCCAGTGCACCACTGTTATTGTTGAAATTTCGTCTTTTGATGTGGAAATAGAGTTATTTGTATAAATATTTTGTTATACAAGTGTACAATTGTGACAATGAATCGTCCAAAGCAAGTGAGAAAGCTCATAACTCTTGAAACTAAGAAAGAAATCATAAAGAAACGTGAGGATGGAACAAGCATTGCGAAACTTAGTGATGAGTATGGGATGGCTAAATCGACTATATGTACGATTTTAAAGAATAAAGAGAAGTTGAAAACAGTGCAAGTGGCTAAGGGAATCTCTAGACTTAGCAAAGCAAGGTGTAATGTGATTGAGGAGATGGAAAATTTACTCTTAGTGTGGATAAAGGAGAAAGAAATGGCAGGTGATAGCATTAGTGAAGCTATAATTTGCGAGAAGGCCAGACAATTGTTTGAGGACCTTAAAGCCAAGACTCCCAGTGCAAGTGATAGTGATGTGCCAGTTTTTAGGGGTACCAAGGGGTGGTTTACTGGTTTCAGAAGGAGAAATAAAATACATAGTGTTGTGAGACATGGTGATGCTGCTAGTGCCGATAAGGAAGCAGCTAAGGAACACCATGACATTTTTTTGAATATTATTAAAGAGGGAGGCTTTGTTTCTCAGCAAGTATTCAACTGTGATGAAACTGGACTTTTTTGGAAAAAAATGCCTCGCCGTACATACATTACCAGGGAGGAAACTTCTGTCCCTGGCCATAAGCCAATGAAAGACAGGCTTACCCTCCTTCCTTGTGCTAATGCTTCTGGTGACTGCAAAATAAAGCCACTCCTTGTGTACCACGCAGAAAACCCCAGAGCTTTAAAAACAATTAGGAAGACCCGCCTTGGTGTTATGTGGCGGTCAAACCCAAAGGCTTGGGTGACCAGGAATTTATTCTCTGAGTGGGTGATTGAGGTGTTTGGACCCAGTGTTCAGGAATACCTCAGGGATAATAATCTTCCACTGAAAGCTTTGTTGGTGATGGACAATGCACCAGCCCACCCTCCAAATTTGATGGTTGAATTGCCAGAGGAGTTCAACTTCATCTCTGTGCACTTCTTGCCACCCAACACAACACCTCTCATCCAGCCCATGGATCAACAGGTAATTTCTAACTTTAAGAAGCTGTACACAAAGGCACTGTTTAGAAAATGTTTTGCGTCCACTTCTTCCAGTGATGTTAGCTTGAAGGAATTTTGGAAGAGTCACTTCAATATAGCAGACGCTGTTTTTTTTAATTACCTCAGCCTGGAAAGAGGTTACTGTGAGGTGTCTTTGTGCTGCTTGGAGGCCATTGTGGCCTGAATGTGTCCTTCAAAGAGACTTTGAAGGCTTCGAAGAGTTAGAAGAAGAGGCTGTTGTTCATGAAATTGTGTCTCTGGGCAATTCCATGGGCCTGGAAGTGGATGATGATGATGTTGAGGAGTTGGTGGAAGAGCACAGTAAGGAACTGTCCACTGAGGAGCTGCTTGAGCTTCACAAAGAGGAAAATGAGACACTGAAGCGGAGCTTAACTTCTGAGGAGTCAGGGGAGGAGGAGGACAAGGAGGAAAGCCGCATCATTCCAGCCAAAGATCTCAAGGATGCGTTCTTTTGCTGGAGCAAACTGTCCAAACTTGCTCAGGATTATCATCCTGATGTTGGTTCTGTGCAAAAGGCCATCACAGTGTTTAATGACAATGTTATGAACTACTTTTGGAAGGTCCAGAAATCAAGGTTGAAGCAGCAAACCCTGGATTCTTTCTTTACAAAGGTAACAAAAGAGCCTACAGACAAAGTGCCTATGAGACAGTCACCAAAGAGGGCTAGGAAGGATGACTCCTCTCCTTCCACCTCTTCTCCATAATTTTCTCCTCCCCCCTCCTCCCCTGCATGCTAAACAACACGAAGGTAAGATAAAGTACCGTATTTTTTACATTTTCCACAGAATTTTTTCAGTGTTAAGTGACTGTATTTGGGGGCCTGGAACGGATTAATACTATAACGAAAGAATGCTATAACGAACGAGGTTCTGGAACCAATTAGATTCGTTAAAGCATACCCCACTGTACAGTACAGGGAACAGTTTTTGTGTGCCAATCAGCCGATCGAATCACCCACCAACGCTTCTCAGTTTAACTTTGTTTACAGTGGAGTGAACATCCAGTTTGTTGGTCTCTTGAATATTTTTGCATTTTTACATTAAAATTATTGGTCATTCTGAAATTTAGTTAACATATTGATAATATACAATGCAGAAATTATTATGAAGCATGAAGAAGGTATTAGAACCAATGCACTCTGTAAAGAATATGGCATGTCATCATCGTCTGCCTCTACATCAGCTGTTTGATATGTAAACAAAGCTGCTGGGAATACGACATACACACCGCAAAGTAGGTTAAAATATAGTATTCTATTGTTTGTTATTCATTATTATACAGTATACTGTACAGTACTGTATTCAGTTTATATTTAACGTTTTGTTAATTCTATTATCGGTACACAGTACAGTACTTTGTATGTAGTATAGTAAACCCCTGCTTTACGCGGTTTCACTTTACGCGTTTCCACGTTTACGCGGTACCCTGCCGAACACGGAATGCTCACTTTACGCGGTGTGTGTACCCTTTTACGCGGAGAGCGGTTGGCGGTCCTCTCGCGCCAAGCCATTTTTGGATCCAAAACTCCCACCATCCCGCCATGTTGGGTAAGCGGTGCGAGTAGGTTGCGCAGTGTATGTCTTTGTTGCGTTATCGGTGACGTCATGTGACGTATCAGACTGTGATTGGGCCAAGCATCCTTACCTCCCTCCCCTGCTAGCTGTGATTGGTTTAATGTATTATGACGTGCCCCGCCGCGGGAGCGTTCAAGCCCCTTGACCTACCCGCGTCAGTTACACCCCTCCTGGCTACACCGTGTATATCGGTATCTATTGTTCCATAAGAATGGCTTCCACCGGACCACCACCACCACCACAAAGAAACCTTGCATTCCCTGGACCCAGCCGCCCTAAGCCAAAGAAGATACGACGTTCCTTAAGCTACGAAATTAAATACAAGATCATCCAAGAGTTGGAGAAAGGAACAAGACAGGTTGATCTCGCGCGCCATCATGGTGTTAGCGAGTCTACGATCAGGACAATTAAGAAGGATGCAGCCAAGATAAAGGAGCACATGAACATCACAAAGTCTACAGGAGCTTCTATGATCAAGTATTGCCACAACCAGGTGCTTCTCAAGATGGAGAAATTACTTGTGAGCTACTTGGTTCGTCAGGCGCGATGGAACATGGCGGTGGACACGCGCTCAGTTAAGGAGTACGCACAAGAACTGTATGCTGCAGTGTCACGTAAGATGGGAATTAGAGAGCCCAAACCCTTTAATGCTTCCTCTGGGAGGTTACAGAGGTTTAAGAAGAGGAACAAGATCACCAACATTAACATTGGTGGTGAAGAAGCTAGTGCTGACCGTGTTGCGGCTAGGGAATTTCCTCCGTTTTTACGTGAGATTATGGAGGAAGGACAGTACACTGACGACCAGGTGTTTAACATGGAGGAATCTGGTCTTTTTTGGAAAAAGCTACCTGCCAAGACCTTCGTTGTGAAGAATGCCAGCAAGTGTCGGGGCCGGAAGTTGCAGAAGGAGCGCATCACCGTCCTATTTACCACCAATGCCTCAGGTACCTGTAAGCTCAAGTTATCGGTGATCCACACAGCACGCAAGCCGCACGCCTACAAGAGCATGGACATGACCAAGCTAAATGTCCACTGGCTGACCGCACGTAAGGCGTGGATGTTCTCTACCCTGTCCCTCTCCTGGTTTGATGACTGTTTCATTCCTGACGTTAAGAAATTCTGTGAGCAACACAATGTTCCATTCAAGATTTTGTTGCTGCTTGACAACGCACCAGGACACTCGCCCCTACTGTTGGATCGTCACCCCAACGTAAAAGTGGTCTTCCTTCCTCCCAACACTATGTCATTAATACAGCCCATGGACCAAGAATTGATCTGTAATGTGAAAGCTGCATTCTCTGCAAAGAAATTTAAGCTCCTGAACGACTACACCAACACCAAGGATGAGTTGCGTAACCTGAGTGACACCGATAGCAAGAGCGAAGACGACGAGGAACAACAGTTGGCAGAGCTAGAAGTACTTGTGAAACAATCTTGGAGAACATTCAACGTCAAGAAAGCTGTGGACCTCTTGGTGGAGGCATGGGATCAGCTGTCTGTAGCAACTGTTCGTCACGCATGGAGCCATGTGTTGCAAGGTATTCCAGGTGGGAGGCAGAGTCAATCTGTGACTGGTGAGGTTCAGACTGTTGCAGTAGCAGTGGACCATGCCAGAGAAGCTGCGCAGTGTTACAGCTGCAGGCTTCTCCGAGACCACCAACGACGACATCCTGGAGGTGATAAGGGATCCTGATGTGACTATCGACGAGATGCTAGATGATGATGACGTCAGTGAAGAGGCAGGTGGTGCGTCATCCCAAGAAGAAAGCAAGTTATCCCATAGTAATGTAAGGGGTGCCATCAAGTGTGTTGAGAAACTCAAGCTCCTCCTTTCCGACGACCCTGACGATAACCGGTATGAAGTCTTCACTACCCAGCTGTTGCAGACTATGGAGCCCTACATCAAGGTGTATCACGACAACATCAACACCAGCCATCAGCAAAGCATTACCGAGTTCTTCGCCCGCAACCCACCACAGCCAGCCCAAGCCAGTGATAGTGACAGAGACAGTGATAATGACTTTGAGGGATTTGTCAGGGAGGCACTAGTAAATGTGGATGACAGTGATGAAGACTCACCTGAGGGCCAGTAGCCTGCCCTCTGCCTCGGAACCAGCCTCCATTCCCGTATCCCGACCACTGTACTGTACTGTATATCACTTTTGATTTTTTAACTCTTAAACGACAGCAATTGTAAATACAGTAGTAGACCCTTGCTATTCGCGGGTTTGCGATTCACAATTTCAATGATTCGTGGTAAGCAGATGGTGGCTACGGTGACTAGTTTGCAAGCCTTTTCCCACAGTGCAATGAGTCACCCCACGCACCCACAGTGCCTCCTCTCCATCTGTTTGTGCTCAACCATTGCATGTGATGCAGCAACTCATGTTGTACTACCAAAGCTTTAGTGTTTCTGTGTGAAATGGCCCCTAAAAGACTGCCTAGTGTCAGTGCTAGTGATGCTAGTGGAGTGATATGTAAAAGTTAAAAGAGGGGATGAGTGCTGCTGCGGCTGGTAGTATAAGTTGCTATTCGCGGTTTTGCCTTTTAGAGCCCTTCCTTGAAACCTAACCCCCGTGAATAACAAGGATTTACTGTAGATGATGAGTGCCCGTTGTCAGGATCTTTCCACACCATATTTTTTTTAGTTTGGTGCCAAATTTCTACTTGAGTGAATTATTGTAGCTCATGGTAACTTTTCCTACCCGCATTGGACCCTCCCCACGTTCCTCCCTCTACCAGTAGCATTTTTTGTCGTCATGGAGGAAATACAATACTGTACCTGGCACCTCCAGTGATGCATCGCACAGAAAGACCCCTTGTCACAGTAGTGTTGCCTTGACACCCAGAAAAATAAGTAAAATATTAAGGGCATCGAAGAGTGAGGGTTAGATTGAAGAACTGGTGGATTTGCTGAGTGAACTCGGAAATGATAGCTCGTGTGTGAGCCTCAGCAATATTGACATTGATGAGCTAATCATCAGTGCAGGAAAAGTGCTTAGAAACCAAGAGACTAGCAATAAGGAAAGCAAGGTAGAAGAATTTCTCCATGTGTTATACATGTAGTGGGTATTAATGTATCTCCAACATGTGCACAAGGTGTTCATGGTACAGGAGACTGGAGTAGTGGTCAAGATTGGACCATTAAATCATTACGGAAAAGCGATGGCACAACACAGCCGTGAATTAATTTTTATTGTTTTTGCCCGTACCATGTTGATGCCCCATACCCATAAACCTGTTCTTTATGATTACTGAAGAAATATGACCATCTGAGGACACTTGTCTTTAGGAAGTATATGGAGAGGGAAAGGTACTGACAGCAATGTCATGACTCAAACCCAGCCCTATAAAGTTTCAAAAAATTTTAATGATAAAATACACCATAAAGCTACTTGTAATAAAGTTATGCTACACTTGTACACTTGAACCCATGTCTTCTATCTTTTTATGTGTATACAGTCAGTTCTGCTATAACGCGATAGTTGTGTTCTTGTAAAACATCGTGTTATAGAAAATCGCATAATAGAAATAACAGAGCTTATGGAGAAAATAGGGTTAGGTGCAGATTACTACTCGAAATCGAAAAAACATTAGTAGTTAGCCTAACACAAAGGATAGCACAGTCTAAATAAATGTTACATTCATATCTAATAATGATATCATACAGTAAATGTAACACTTTACCTTGAAAAAATATGAATATAACTTGACGGGGGAGAAGGGTGATTTTGAGGTTGATAACATCGAGCTTCTCTTCAAGTGTTATATCCTTTCTTTTACGATCATCACCGGGAATTCGATCACTAGAACGCTTCTTGGAGATATTCTTCTTTACCATATTCAGTTAATACCACAAAATTGGAGAAATAGTAAGCAAAAATCGCGTTACAGCAAACAAGTGTTCGCGTTATACAAATATCGTTCCTCCATTCATAAATCGCGTTAGAGCAAATTCGCATTATCAAAACACGCGTTATAGCAGAACTCACTGTATGTACATATGTTATGTTTCTTATCATTGGGTTTTGTTTTGCTTAGGGTTATATTATATTAGTAATTTTCATTGTTCCCTTCACTTACTAGAATATTCTTTTGCTCTCTTCCAGATGCCATACTACCCTTGGTCAGTTATATGAACAATAAAGCCTAGAAAAAGGTCGAGTCTAAGTCTTCTTTTACCACACTACTTAATGATTTTCATCTTGACACCTTATTTTATTTTATCTCTCATTATAATACATGGTTTCTGTGCTACTGAAAATTTTCAATAGTAAATATTTCCTAAGTCATCGCAGGAGGGAGAGAGGGGATAAAGGGATCAGAGAAGTGATACCTTCCAATACAGCTTATCCTATTACTGTATCAGCTCAAATTACAAATTATGTATGGGCATTTTTTCTATAATTGAAAATGTTATGGTCTTTATGATGAATCAGACACCATAAGAGGCTGATCAGAAGAGAATAGAATACAGTTGTACCCAGCTTTACGCGGTTTCACTTAACGCGATTTCTCATATACGCGGTTCATCTACCCATATACGCGCAGAGTGTCCGGCTCGAGACGCTATTTTTAGATTCGCCCCACCAGCCACCCGCTGCTCCCGCCTGCCTCGCCTCTCCCTCCTCCTCCCTCCCTCCCGCCTCCCTCCGCCTGGGCAAGCCGCGCTGTAAGGTTGCGCAGTGTGTGTCTTCTACTAACGTAAGTGTTACACCTAACTTTTAGTTTTCCTAACCTAACCTTTATTTTTCCGAACTTAACCCTTATTTTTTTCTAACCTAACCTCTTCTATATTACTTGTTTGTTCATACCATCATAAAGTTAAGATAAAGTTTTTACTACAACATAGTTGTGTGTTGTCAAAAAGTGGAGTTTGGGGGTCGGGCCAGTCTCTATTGGAATTAATCCCATATGTTCTGTTGTTCACTTAACGCGGTTTTCATTTAACGCGGTACCCTGTGGGTTCAATTGACCGCGTAAAGCGGGGTACAACTGTAATCAATTAATAATAAAATTAGGTCCAAAGCTAGTCAGTATGGCAACGTTCTGATCCCAACTCCCACCTGGCGTACAACAAATCTAATTACACCACTGTCCTGTATTCAGTGAGCAAATCTTGCCCTTTTTGTAAGAAGATTCTATAAGTTTTAGATTTTTTAAAACTCTCCTCTCTCCGTCAGAGCAAATAGTCTAAGTAAAAACCTCACTGTCATTTAAGGTTAAAAGAGCATTTGCATAACTGTTAATAACTATTCATATATTTTTTTATTATTGATTATCCCTAAAAACATGGTCTAATGAGGGGATCTGGAAGTACATTACACATTCAACTTTTCAAATGCATTCATATAATGTCTCATTCGCTTGTAATGACAGTACAGTGGTCCCTCGGTTAACGAACACAGAGTCGTTCGTTAACCGAATCTATTATTTCAATGGGATATTGGGCAATTGGTTCCAACTCACAGAAAAAGTATACTACAGTATAGTCTCGTTTTACGCGGTCAATTAAACCCGTGGAGGTCCGTGTAAAACGCGAAACGCGTAAACGAAATAACAGAACATATGGGATTAATTGAAATAGATACTGGGCCGACCACCAGACTACCCCTTTTCCGACACAATACGTACATTGTAGTAAAAATAACATCTTAATTTTATGATGGTATGCACACACAATTAATATTTAAGAGAAATATCAATAATATTAGGTTTTTTAACACTTACGTTAGTAGAAGAGATGGCTGGGCACACGGTAATGGGCGGTTGGTTCCGAGGCAGAGGGCAGATTATTGGCCCTCACCTGTATCACTTGTATCACCTGTATCACTATCTACCACAGAGGCTAGCAGGGCCTCCTTGTCAAACCCCTCAAAGTCCATATCCTCACTATCACTGACTTGGGCTGGCTGTGGTGGGTGAAGAACTCGGTAATGTTTTGTTGACTGGGCAAGCAAGGTTAAATAGACCAATCACAGCTCGCGGCGGAGGGGATGCGTGGGTGGTAAGGATGTGTGGCCCAATCACAATCCGAAACGTCATCTGACGTCAGCGGTGACGTAAGAGCGACCTAGCGCGCAGCTTGTCTGCGCCGTTTCCACCGTAAATTCAGGAATGTACCGCGTAACTAATAATTGGCACGTCTGGACAGGTGCCGCGTAAATGACCAACCGCGTATAAAAAATCCGCGTAAACCGAGACTACAGTATAGTCTGGATTTACGCGGTCAATTGAACCCGTGGAGGTCCGCGTAAAACGAGAAACGCGTTAAAGAAATAACAGAACATATGGGATTAATTGAAATAGAGACTGGGCCGACTCCCAAACTCCACTTTTTCCGAAACAATACGTACCTTGTAGGCAAAATAACATCTTAATTTTATGATGGTACGCACACACAATTAATAATTAAGAGAAATATCAATAATATTAGGTTTTTTAACACTTACGTTAGTAGAAAAGATGGCTGGGCACACGGGGATGGGGGGTTGATTCCGAGGCAGAGGGCAGATTATTGGCCCTCACCTGTATCACTTGCATCAATTGTATCACTATCCACCACAGAGGCTTGCAGGGCCTCTTTGTCAAACCCCTCAAAGTTCATATCCTCACTATCACTGTCATTATCACTATTACTGACTTGGGCCGGCTGTGGTGGGTGGCGGGTGAAAAACTCGGTTATGTTTTGATGACTGGGCGACCTTGTGCGCACCCTGCCTGCGCTGCTTCCCGCGTAAATGACCAAATTTACCGCATAATTAAAACATTTCATTCTGGCAAGGCACCGCGTAAATGACCAAACGCGTTAACCAAAACAGCGTAAATCCAGATTATACTGTATACTGTACATACCAGTAATGGAATTAACAAAACATTAAATATAAACTAAATACAGTACTGTACTGTACAGTATACTGTACAATAATAAATAAAAAACAATAGAACATTGTATTTTAACTTACTTTGAGGTGTGTATGTCGTATTCCCGGCAACTTTGTTTACATATCAAACAGCTGATTGTAGAGGCAGTCGTTGATGACATGCCATATTCTTTACAGAGTGCATTGGTTCTAATGCCTTCTTCGTGTTTCATAATAATTTCTGCACTGTTTATTATCAACATGTTAACTAAATTTCAGAATGACCAATAATTTTAATGTAAAAATGCAAAAATATTCAAGAGACTAACTTTCTTGATATTTACTCCACTGGAAATGAATGTAATGGCGGACTAGCCGATCAGCTGATGCGCACAACAAAACGTTTTTGTCATAAGGATTTCGTTAATTAAAGTTTTGTTCTTTAATCGAACTGAAAATCCTTATGGGAGCTAATTCGTTAACCAAAATTTCGTTAATCGAACCGTTCGTTAACCGTGGGATCACTGTACTGTACTTGTATTGTACAATTAGTGCCTTCATACAAATGTGCATCTGAAGATTACTTAAGCGTATTAATTAAATTAATAGTACACATAGTAATAACATGTATACTGTACTCCTTTTCTAATTCTTATGTAAGCATAGTAAAGTACTGTACTATGCAGTACAGTACTATATCAATTCCATAATAACTGGTGTTAACTTGCACAATCTGCAACAACAACTTCTTACCGTCCTAAAGCACTAAACTGCACTTCCTTGATCTTATTAAAGCGATGGGTACTCTCTTTTGTTCCCCTCTTGACAATGTGATGCTTGAAGGCAGAAGAATCAATAAATTCATAGTAACGGAGATTGGGATGATATGGCCGTGGTTTAAAAAAGCCTGTAAAGAAAATAAAGTTTATAAGTACCTATACATTATCTTAAATTAAAAATATATATATTACTCATCAGAACTAATAATTAACAAGTTTCAACTACAGAAACTAATCAGAACAGAATTATGTAGAGACAAATAAAAATGGTATGTACTACTGTACAGTATACAATAACCAAATCAATTCCTTCTGGGTAATAACTGTAGCTAAATGGGTCTCTGAAAGTCTATAAAAAATTGAACTGGATTGCATTTTAAGCCTTATAAAATATGTGGAATAGCAAGTACCAACTGTCATTATCCCTGAAAACTAAACTGACCACAAGAATAATTAAAAGATTTTATCCTAAACATCCAATTTCAAGACTGGCAAAATAATTTGTACATCTGTTTTGTTGATTTTGAAAACGTTTTTGATAAGGAAAACCACAATAAAATTATGGAGATCATGGAAAAATAGGCATTAATAAAGGAGATATTAGAATTCTAAAGAATCTTTACTAGCAACAGGAGACTGCAGTGTTAGTAAATAATGAACTCATTAACAGATTAGTGGAAAAGGGTGAAATATATGGTTTAAGGGATAATGCTATAAAAACAAAAGTAATGGTTGTTTCCAAATTGGAAATAAATTCTAAAACAAAAATGGTAGGTAACAGGAAATTTAAACAAGTGGAAAAAATTTTGTATTTGGGAAGTAACATTAGCTGTGATGATAGATGTACCAAAGAAATCAAAACAAGAGTAGAGCAAGCACAAACAGCATTTAATAATTTAAAAGACCTAATGAAAAGAGACATTAACTTCAGTTACAGAAAAGGGCTGCTAAACGGCTTTACTTTACACAAGTGATCGCGGGCACGTTCGTGCCCTTGTGAGAGTTTGAACGCTCGTGACAGAGTACAGCGAATGAGGGTGCGCCAAGTCCGTAGACTTGCATGGTTAATTAGGGTGCGCTAAGTCCGTAGACTTGCATCGTTTTCCATCGTAAATAAAATTGTTAATTAATGTCTTCCTAAAGAAACCATCGACATGGGACCAGGTTTGTTCCACTCTACGAATTTTTTGCGATTTTTCCACCAAGTTTGATGAAAAACGATTGTGCCCAGAACAGACTACGTATAGTACATTAGATGACAAGGACTATTGTATGGGTCATATGTGTGGACACTTTCAGCAGATACCAGAATGGGGTTGGAGGCCTTTGAAATGTGGTGCTATAGGTAAATGTTAAGAATTAGATACACTGACAGGAAAACAAATGAAGAAGTACTGTACAGTACTAAGATTAGCAAAAACTTCAAGAAAAATACTTGAAATATACAGAAAATGAAAAATTAGATAATTTGCTCATACGATTAGGGATGAGGTGATAATAATATAAATATTAATGAGCAAAGTTGAGGGTAGGAGGGCCAGGGGAAGGCAAAGACTGGGTTGGATGAAAGAAATTAAATCTGGGTCCCAAGAGAGATACAAAACCTTAGAGGTTTGGTAAAAACAGCCCGAGAACATTTAGAGTGGAGGACTATGGTCGCCAACCCTCAGATTGATTGATAACAAAAATCTGACAGAATGATCTCCTAAAACAGATACTATGAACTAACCAACACCCCCCCCCCAAAAAAAAAAAAAAACTTATAGCTTATGAAAACTGTCCTAAAATCATTGGGTTATATTAGGGAAGTCAGATTTGGTTTGGTTGGTTGAATAAATGGTTTAAAGTCACAGTCTGACAGCCACCATTAAAAAGTAGCTTAATTAGAACTTAATATATCATTTATTTTGACTTTGTACTTCATACTTGGATAACAATACAGTACTGCACAGTATATTAAAAAAGTAATACAGGATTGAAAGATATTATTTTGGGTAAAATTAAAGGACAGTTGCCTGGGTTATCCAGCTACCTATAAGGAAAAATATCTATAGAAGATAATTTATATCTTACTTCATGAATAAAGCCATTACCATTCAGGTTTTTCTAACTAGTTTTCTTTTTGTCAAGAAATATGCATGAAGCCAATGCTGGCATGTGTGCCACTGCCATCTTTATTTACTTAAGCATCCGCATACATTGACTTCGAGGCTGCCGTTCAAGCATTTTATATACATACAGTACAGTGGCATTGCTACCCACGCAAAACATCCGGTGCTTTAGCCCAAAGTGTTTCTCCATTCCCCTTACTCCCCACAAACTCCTGCTAGCTCATCATGACTCACTCTTTATATTAACTCTAATAAGAGCTTCATGTGCAACATACGCACATGTATTCTCACATTTTATTCAGCATGAATTTATACAGTATGTATGGAAACTTAATACAAAGCTCAAAAAAGAAAATGGGAATCATTAGATTAATAAATTATTGCTCATCAGTTGCAAAATTACTCTTTGGCAGGAAACTCGAACCATGCTCAAATCCCGCTAAAGTGTCATATAGGTCTCTCACTCTGGTTGAAAATTCCTTAGAGGCTAGATGTAGATGGGAGCATTAATTCATAATGCCTGTTCTTGAGTTGTGCAAATGTGTTTATGATTTCCTTTTCAATAGATAAGACAGCCAGGTGATACAGTCTCCTTTGCCCCATTGTTCGTCATAGCTAGGTGTGTAGACACCCCGGTGTACTGAAAGCTCTTTTGCAACTGCAGCTGCTGACTGGCACTGTCAGGGCAACTTGTATTATTGCGTTAAGTGAAGGAAACATATCAGGATCTAATAATCTGTACATATTCACTTATCATGTCCTGAATGGCATTACCAGTCCCTTTTCTGCAGGCTAAATAATGCTTCGCTGCTGTTAGTTCCTCAGATTTTAACTCCATGTTATAATGACTGGCAATGACTGAGAGGCACTGCTCAGACAAAAAAATTTCAGAGGTAGGGCTGCATGCCTGAATTCCTCTTAATAGAGCAACATTTACACTCAAAACCAACGATCAATCTCATTTATCATCCAGTCCAGACATGGAAACTAAAACTTTCCCAAACATTTTCGTTGTGAGGATAAACACAACAGCTGAAAAGTTCCGTTACAAATAGAAAAAGATTAAATGGATGGCGTTTCTTGTTATTCAAAATTGTTTATAAACTTTGCTCTTCCCACATTTAAATATATCTCTACTGTTGCAGAAACACAAATAAAGAATGTAATATTAGTCACATTAAATGGAATCTGATAAAATCACAGCAGCACAATAACACACAAGCCTCGTGAACTTCCCGAACTATAACTGACGAACCAGTGGCCAGCGAGAGGCACTAGCTTCAGTAAGAGGGTTGCCAGTTGATGCCATAATAGCCAATTATCGCCAGAAATTTTGGACCTTGATCGCATATTTACAGCTACCGGGGAGGAAATGGAAAATGTGTTTTCTAGCATTTTTTAGTACAGGGGGCCCCCCGAAATTCACCGGTTTTTACTTTGTGGTCCTCTATTATTCGCGGATGACACTGGGAAGTTTTAAAGTTGCCGCCATTTTCACGGCTGGGACAGGGAGCCATTCATTCTAGAGACAGTAATTTCCTTTACCTGCATTGTAAATATGTGTGTGTGAATAAACACACACACACACACACACACACACACACACACACACACACACACACACACACAACACATACAAATAAATAAGAATGGGAAAAATACTCTCACAAATAATCAGAAAAAAGGTATTAAAAATGTGAGTCTACCCTCAAGTCCGTGCTTTATTTAATAAAGCACGGACTTGAGGGTAGACTGTCACATTTTTTTTTTTATTATTTGTGAATATTTTCCCAGTATTATATATTTGTATGTGTTTTGTGTGTGTGCATCCATACATACACACATCCAGTATACAGAATACAATACAGGTAAAAGAAATAATTTTCTTAATGCCAAACACATAAAGAGAATATACATTTCATTGTACACAAGTAAAATGCCCCCCCTCCCTCCCATCTGCAAATGTTATTTGCGGATTTGGCGATTTACGGCCATTTTGAGAACCTAACCCCCACGAATTTTGGGGGCCTCTGTACTGTATTATGTACTGTATGGTGCCGGACCAAAGTTCATGATACAATGAAGGAAAAGGATGTAACGTACGCCCCATCCTTACTGGACAGAGAGACGCCGTCCTGCCATCGCCCCTCAACACACAAACAAGCACCAGAGCAGTTCAACAATCAAGCTCTGATACTTCCATTTCTCAATAAGGACTGGGAAAGATTATCTTTGTTTTGTTTAACAAATTTATGAAATAATTTAGCTATTCAAGTAATACATTACTTGACATAATAGGTTCGATCAATATTAGATAATCATTCCATATTCTTTACAATACAGAAGACACAGTGGAGAGTGTGTGTCTTGGTGGCTGGGTCCACTGCACATAACCTTGGCTTGATCCCTACAATGGATGACATGATGGCGAGCATAGCTGACATATGAGTGACCCGATTAATACAGTATAGTCTCGATTTACGCGGATTTCCTTTACGTGGTTGGTCATTTACGCGGCACCTGGCCAGACCGGCAATTATTAGTTACGCGGTACATTCCATCATTTACGAGGCAAGCGGCGCGGACGGGTTGCGCGCTGGTCGCCCTCACCTCACCGCTGTCCATACGCGCCAATTATTAGTTACGCGGTACATTCTTGACAGTACGCGGGAAGCGGTGCAGGGAGGGTGCGCAGTAGGTCGCTCTTACGTTATCGCTGACGTCATATGACGTATCTGGCTGGGCCACACATCCTTACCACCCACGCATTCCCTACGCCGCTAGCTGTGATTGGTCTAATGTAACATGACGTGCCCTGCCACCAGAGGGAATAAGTCGCTGACCTTAGGTGCGCCAGTCTCATTGTCCTCAGTCTCCGCGTACCTATACTGTTCTCTCTTGTGCCCGCTAATCTGTTCAACAATGGCGTCTGCTGGACCCCCACCACCCCAGAAAAACCTTGAATTACCTGGACCAAGCCGCCCCAAGCCCAAGAAGGTGGGACGCACCTTAAACTACGAAGTGAAATATAAAATCGTTCAGGAGTTAGAAAAAGGAACGAGGCAGGTCGATCTGGCGCGACAGCATGGCGTTAAGGAATCTACGATCCGCACCATCAAGAAGGATACCGCCAAGATAAAAGAACACATGAGCATCACAAAGTCTGCAGGTGCCTCGTTGGTTAAGTATTGTCAGAATTAGGTGCTGCTCAAGACGGAGAATTTATCGGTGAGCTACTTGATTCGTCAGGCAAGAAGGAACATGGCGGTCGACACGCGGGCAGTGCAGGACTACGCGAGAGTACTGTATGTATCAGTGGCGAGAAAGATGGGAATTGCAGAGCCCAAACCCTTCACTGCTTCCGCTGGGTGGCTGCAAGGGTTTAAACGTCATAACAAGATCACGAACGTTGAAATTGTTGGTGAAGGAGCGATGGATATTCCTCCATTATTACGAGAAATTATGGAGGAAGGACAGTACACAGACGACCAGGTGTTCAACATGGATGAATCCGGGCTCTTTTAGAAGAAATTACCTTCCAAGACATTCATAGTCAAGTCTGCCAGCAAGTGTAGGGGCCGGAAGTTGTAGAAGGAGTGCATCACCGTCCTGTTCACCACCAATGCCTCCGGCACCTGTAAGCTCAAGTTGTCTGTGATCCACTCAGCCCGCACGCCTACAAAAACATGGACATGAGCAAGTTAAATGTCCACTGGCTAATCTCAAGGAAGGTGTGGATGTTCTCTGGACTGTCCCTCTCCTGGTTTGACGACTGTTTCGTTCCTGACGTGAAGAAATTCTGCGCGCAAAATAATGTGCCATTCAACATTTTGTTGCTCCTTGACAATGCACCAGGACACTCGCACCTACTGTTGGATCATCACCCCAATGTAAAAGTGGTCTTCCTTCCCCCCAACACTACGTCGTTAATCCAGCCAATGGATCAGGAGTTGATATGTAACGTCAAGGCTGCTTTCTCCGCAAAGAAGTTTCGGCTCCTGAACGACTTTACCAACACCAAAGATGAATTGCGGAACCTTCTGAGTGGCACCGATGGCGAGAGCGAGGACGAGGATCCAGAACAAGAGTTGGCGGAGCATGAAGTGCGAGTCAAACAGTTTTGGAAGATGTTCAACGTCAAGAAAGCTGTTGATTTCTTGGTGGAGGCATGGGGGCAGCTGTCTGTGGCAACAATTCGTCATGCGTGGCGGCATGTGTTGCAGGGTATCCCAGGTGGGAGGCAGAGTCAAGCGGTGGCTGGAGAGGCTCAGTCTGTTGCTGTGGCATTGGACATTGCAAGAGAGGCTGCACAGAGTGTTAGAGCTGCAGGCTTCTCTGAGACCACCAACGAGGACATCCTGGAGGTAAACAGGCAACCTGAGGTGACTGCGGACGAGTTGTTGGAAGATGATGACGTCAGTGAGGAGGCAAGTGGTACGGCATTTTTTTTTACTTTGTATGTAATTTTCGGTGAGCTAGAACCAATTACCCAAAATCCCATTGAAACAATGGTTTCGGTTAACGAAATTTTCGGTTAATAATCGACCTTCTGGAACGAATTGTATTCGTTAGCCGAGGGACCACTGTCCTGGAAATCACTCATCCGTAACATAGCTAAAGCTGCCTCCCGAAAGTTGGGAATGCTGTACAGATGCTGTAGCTACTTCACTCCTGAGCAGTTGCTTCAAGTTTATAAGAGATTCATTCGTCCTAACTTGGAGTACTGCTCTCATATCTGGGGTGGCTCTTCTTCTGACCAACTGTTAGATAGGGTGGAATCAAAGGCATTTTGTCTTATTAACTCTCCTCCTTTAGTTGACAATCTTTCTTCCCTTTCTCTTGACCACAATGTTGCTTCACCCTCTCTCTTTTACAGGTACAGTGGTCCCTCGGTTAACGAAATTTTGGTTAGCGAATTACCTCCCATAAGGATCTTCAATTAAGTTAACGAACAAAACTTTGATTAACAAAATCCCTACGAAAAACACATTTTGTTGTGAGCATCAGCTGATCAGCTGATGGGCTAGTCTACCAATTTAGTAATCTGTTCTATGTTTACATTTGTTTCCAGTGGAGTAAATATCAAGAAAGTTGTGCTCTTTAATATTTTTGCATTTTTTATATTAAAATTATTAGTCATTTTAAAATTAGTTAACATATTGATAATATATACAGTACAGGGAACTAGTTTTTTGTGCGCCAATCAGCGTTTGACTCACCCACCAGGCATCAGTTTGGCTTTGTTTACAGTGGAGTGAACATCAATTTTGCTGGTGTCTTGAATATTTTTGCATTTTTACATTAAAGTTATTGTTCATTCTGAAATTTAGTTAACATTTTGATAATATATACTGTATATCTCGGCCTATAAGGCGTCGGGGTGCATAAGACGGCCCCCCAAATTTCCATTTAAAAAGTAGCTTTTGAGCTCTATTCGCTGTATAAGACCAGTACCCCAAATGTGACACTTACCCACTGACTCAGTAGTCCTTTACCAACCATCCTTGGTTTTTTAAAATAAGGCCAATTCGCTTCAAGTAATGTCATCAAATGTTACCCGCTGGTGTAGTGTAAACACTAGTGACGTCACTGAAGCGTCTGCTATTTACCGGTAACTGGAACTAATGTCTGTGTCGAGTAAAATTTTTCCATTTACTTGAAATATATATATATATATATATATATATATATATATATATATATATATATATATATATATATATATATATATATATATATATATATATATATATATATATATATATATATATATATATATATATATATATATATATATATATATATATATGTAGTGATGGGTTGTCAGACCACAGCTTACATCTCAGAAACAGTCCAGACTTGACCGGACATTAGGGGGGTAAAGTGTAAGGGTATCCCTCGCGGCTGCTCAAGGGTTACAAATCAACTAGCTCCCCTTCCCATGTCACACGGCCCCAACAAACATGTAAGAAGGCACCTGCCGACTCTCTCCCAATATACACAATAACCTACACCGCAGAAGAAGTCCAGACCTGACCTCACATTAGCCAGGTCAAATGTAACCCTCGGAGCCCAACTCAAGGGGCCACAAATCAACCAGGGCCTCTCATGTCACACGGCCCCATCTGAAGATTTCTCCAGAATATACAACTTGTAGTCTCTGAAAAAGTCCAGACCTGACCCTACATTAGCGAGGGCAAATGTAAGGAGACCCTTCGCCGCCCCCCCGATCAGCTCAACCTGACGGCTCGCCTCCCAATATATAGGACGTCCTAGTCCTCCCTCTGCCCAGAGAGAGACAGAGAGAGAGTGTGTCTTGTAACCAAGAAGGGCCAGCTACCACGTCCCCAGTCCTGCTCGAGAGAAGTCAGGGGCCGGAGGCAAGCCGCCTCCGGTCGCCTCCGGTCGGGAGCGAGTTGCCCTCGACACACCGGTGCCCAGCTAAGCAGTCTCCCATAGAGACAACCCAGGACCACCTGCTAGGCCTCCCCTAGGTCACGTGAGTTTTTGTCAGAGCTTTCCATGGGATGAGTTACTTACGTGGGAAGTGTATTCATTTCATGTTCGTGTCCGAGAATCAGTGTCTAGTAACGTAATATGATGTCCTAGTAACGTAAATATAATGTCCTAGTAACTTCAATAGAAGGTGTTATTAATGTGTCCATGTCATGTTCGTAATTAATAAAGAGTTGTAACGAAGCGGTGTTTGAGAAGTCGCCCTTAAGACGTAATAGATGTGTATTGACGTATAAGATACGATAAGTGTAAGTCCAGAGAGTAAATAACTATCACGGCCACGCTACCAAAATCTTCCTCTCTTTTATACTCTTATACTATCAATATTCTACCTATATGTAATCTTCTTATCAGAGTGCCTCATTATATTGGTGGCAGCGTACTATAACGTTAACTCACGCCCTCCTCGTCCCTTGTTATTGGTAACAGTGTACTTAACGTAAACCCATGCCCTCCCTCATTTAGCCATAACACCTGGCTCGTTGTTTGAGTATTGTTCGAAAGTGCGTGATAAGGAGTTCCTGCATAGTAGCGTGAAAAGTGTCCTAGTGTGTCACCGTTACAGCTCAAGTAAATGTCTCTCGTCGTGGTATGCGCGAATTTTTTCTAGAAATATGTTCAGTGCTTAACGTGATTTCTCAGTGTCCCCCGCGATCTGTGACATTCTCAGTAGCCCAAGTGCAGTTTGATTGTTGGTCAGTGTTGAACGTAGAAATTGTGTTTCAGTGATGAAAGCGGTGTCTGTACTAACTGTTATAACTTAACATGTCTTTTAACCTACATCCTCCTCCCTGTCCTAATCCTCACCTCACCCTCCTTACCCTTCCTCCCATCCCTGCCCCGCCCTGTTCCGTGCCCCCGCCCCGCAAAGCCCCGGCCTGGCCCGATCAACCACGCCTCGGCTCCTCCCCACTACACTTAACTCCGCCTCACCCGCCCCGCCTCACCCGCCCTGCCTCACCCGCTCCGCCTCACCCACCCCGCCTCCACCCGCCTCGCACCGTCCAGTGTGACCACCAATCCCCATATGTTTTGTCCCGTGAGTTATGCTTCGAAATCGGTGGTTAGTGTTACTTAATATTGCGATAATTACAGAGCTTCACTCAGTGTGTTTTTATGCTAGTATGATTTGTAATGTACTCTTTGACGCGTAGTGATAAATAATATTCAATGTAGTGAGCAGAGCTTCACTCCCCGACCCAGCCTAATGAGAATATTGTCGTGACGGAAACTATAGTTGCCAAACATTGACGTAACGTATAAAGTAAATATTTGTTTTTCTTTACGGATACACTTCCAACTAATCCATCATCCCTTTCGGATTGTACATACATACATACATGTATATATATATATATATATATCACTGTAGGTGCGCGTGATATATATGCTGATAACCACAAGGAAAGAAGAAAACACGAAGTTCCCAAGCGCTTTCGTGTAATTCACATCTTCAGGGGTGAGTACAGACTAGAGAGAGTAATACAAATCAAGGTGTATATATACAGAGGAGGGTGAGACCAGGTCCACAATGGTCAGGTATTAGGTAATGACCCTACTAATCTTTAAATAGCACACAACGGTTGGTGGTCAGGTCAGATGGTCAAGTGACCCGGCCTTCTCACCTGATCACAAATCTTCTTAATTACAAAATTGTCCAGCTTGTACATGCCGTTACTCAAATTCATGTTGAATGCTTCGGTATGTTTAATAAGACTAGATTCTATGATGTTCCTACTATCAATTGAATTACATGGTAATATTGAGGAGGCATTATCCCGTGAAGCTGACATATGAAATAATGGAGCGGGTGACCAAGTAACATTTCAAGATGATGAATGACTCCATTTTCTGATCCTACATTTACATTGGTTCCATCACAACCAACACACACAATGGGCTGCTGGGTTAGATTTTTCTCCACCAGAAACTCGTGAATAGTTTTGGCAATCTGCTTTCCGTGTCCAGTCTTGGGAGTCACATGTGTGAGATATTCATTGCCAGGCTCAACCATGATGACATAATGATCTTTCACCATCATCCTCGAACTCCATTTCTCGGTCTTCTCATTCTTTATCATCACACGAGTGGCGGTCTTCTTACCATCAAAATAGAGTGACGTCAAATTATCTAAACTAGCCATCTCAATTTCTTGCCTCTTAAATCGGTATTTTTGTCTCGCATCCCGCAGCTTATGTGGTCCAATAACCTGACTCTTGTCATCCTTTGTGATAATGCCATAGTCAGTTAAGGTGGCAGTAGCAATGGCAGCTCCAGCATAATCACTAATCAAGTATCGGTCACAAGCGGCAACTTACCCAGGTCTCCCCTACATTACAGTACAGTAACACAACATTGAGAAATGAAATGAGAAAAGGCTGATAATCAATATAGACATAGCACCATACTCATCTGCAACATAACAACTTAAATGAAATAAGAGATATGAAAAAAAAGTTGATTTACACTGAACAGAACATTGCACCGCCACAGCGGCTGTTTGGCTAGTACTGTAGGTAAATTTAAAAATTTCAGTAGAAAATGCGGCAGACTAAACCTCGACATATCAGCTTCAAATTTGGCATGGAGTCTTAGATATGTATAAGGAACAATGCCTGAAGAGTGCAGCTTTGAGCAAAATTTCACTGCCCCCTACTGTACAGTATAGACCTCCTAATATTGATAGAGTTAATGAGCGACATATTTGGATGAAATACTCAGGGTTTCCATACATAGCAAAGTCTGTATAGTAGGCGACTTTAACTTTAGCCAAATAGATTGGACTGACCTTACGGGTAACTCAGAATCAGAGGATTTTCTTGAAACAATCCAGGACTGTTTCCTGAGCCAACATATAACCGAACCCACCCGGGGTAATAATATACTCGATTTAGTTCAGTCAAACAGAGAAAACCTCATTAGTAATGTCGAGGTAGAGAACAAACTTGCTAACAGCGATCACAAAGAAATAAGATTCCAGTTAGAATTTCAGAGCAGCCGTAAGGAAAAGTCCACTTACGTTCCAGATTTCAGAAAGGCAAACTTTGATAGTTTGAAGAGGCAGCTGAGAGAAGGGCTATCACACTTGGGGGTGAATTACATGACCTCGCACAATGTACCCACAGAGGGCGACCTCACCTTACCTGGAGATCTGACAGTTGAGGATGACCTGATCACGAGATCTGAGGTTGACGAGTTACACAACAACTTAAATAATGAGTTACTTAATGCATAAAGGCAGAACATACCATACAGAAAACTCAGATCAAACAACAATGACCCTAATAGATAAGTAATTCTTTAAATAATATTTTTGGACAAAGGAAGGCTATAGGTAGGAGACTAAATCGTGGTGAAGTTTACCTCCGAGATTATTATAAGGTATTGGCCGATAGGGTAAAGACCGATATAAGAAAAGCAAAGAGGAATAATGAACTGAAGGTAGCAAGGGAGGCGAAGTCAAACCCCAAGGGATTCTATCAAATGTATCAAACCAAAACACGAGAAAAGATTGGACCAATACATTCAGATACCGGAGAGCTAACTGATAACGACGGGAAATGAGCTATCTGAATAAATATATTTCAACAGTTTTCACCACCGAAAATTTAAACATGATACCCAAGGCACCGACTCTATACAGAGATAGTGAAGAAAATAAATTAAGTGAGATAGTAGTGACTACTAACGATGTTAGTAAGCAAATAGACAAACTAAAGCCTAATAAGTCACCGTGTCCCGATGAGATATTTGCCAAAGTATTAAAGGAATGTAAGGAAGAGCTTAGTATGCCCTAAGCAAAGTTGTTTAACATGTCCTGAAAAACGGGTGTAGTACCAGAATCCTGGAGGATAGCAAATGTAATACCGATTTTCAAGAAGGGAGATAGAACACTATCCTCTAACTACGTCCAATCAGTCTAACATCAATTGTAGGCAAATTACTGGAAGCAATCATTTCAAACTCTATTTGAAATCACCTGGAGAAGCACAAGTTGATCAATGATTCCCAACATGGCTTCACAATCGGGAGTTCATGTCTAACTAATCTATTAACATTCTTTTCATCTGTTTTTGAATCAGTGGACGAGGGGCACAATTATGATGTGGTATACCTCGACTTTAGCAAAGCCTTCGACAGAGTCCCCATGAAAGACTAATAAGAAAAGTGGAGTCTCATGGCATTAAAGGAGATATTCTAAAATGGATTAGGGCGTGGTTACAGGACAGGAAACAGAGAGTGAGCATTAACGGCATTAAATCTGATTGGAGCAAGGTCACTAGTGGAGTTCCCCAAAGTTAAGTACTTGGACCATTATTATTCATTATATACATAAACGACATAGATATCGGCGTAGACAGCAACATAAATAAATTTGCCGATGACACTAAAATAGCGCGTGTAATTAAATCTGGCGAGGACTTCGCAAAACTAGAGGAAGATCTAAACAAATTTTTTGAATGGTCTGAAAAATGGCAGATGAAATTCAATGTGGACAAATGTAAAGTACTCAATACAGATGTAAACAGGGAAACCAGATACCAGATGAACGACGATGTTATTGAGAAATCCGACTGTAAGAAATATTTAGGAGTAATGATAAGTAGGAATCTTAAGCCAAGTAAACAATGTGTATTTGCTCGAAACAAGGCTAATAAAGTTTTTGGGTTCATACAAAGGAGTGCTAGTTACAAGACTAGCGAGGTCATCCTAAAACTATATCATGCACTTGTGAGACCTCACTTGGATTTAGCAGTTCAATTCTGGTCACCGTATTACAGAATGGATATAGAATCCTTGGAAAGAATTCAGAGGAGAATGACAAGGCTAACCCCGAGCATTAGGAACCTTGAGCACAGAGACAGGGTTAGGCATCTTAATTTGCACTCCCTCGAGAGACGTAGAGTGAGGGGCGATATGATAGAGGTGTATAAATGGAAGTCAGGGCTGAACAAAGGAGAAATTACAAAGGTACTCAAACTATCCAACCAGGAGCGAACTCGTAAGAATAGTTTTAAATTAGACAAATTTAGATTTAGGAGTGAAATAGGTAAACAATGGTTTGGAAATATAGTAGTGGACGAGTGGAACAAGTTACCAAATATCATCATTAACTCGAATACGCTGGATAGCTTCAAACATAGGTTGGATGGATATATGAGCAATAGGGGTTGGGTGCAAATGGAACTGCCCAGTATGGGCCAATAGGCCCACTGCAGTTTCCTCCATTCTTATGTTACCACCGCACCAGTAACTGCGTCTGTGGCTATCTGGCCACCGTACTGCTTCTTGAAACTCCTGCAGAGTTTCCTTAGGTGGCCCAGTTTCCCACAGCCATGACAGATGGCCGCCTTGGCCGGGCAGGATGCCCTGTCAAGGGCATGGTGGCCCGCGCAGTTACCACAGGGTTGGGGGGGGGGAGGTTTGGCTAGGAGAACAGCTGAGCAGGAGGCAGCTACCACTATGGTGTCCTTGGGAGTGACGTCATCCTCAGTAACCCCTCAGCCGCTGCCACTGATGGTTCGCGCCCAAATTTCCAGCCAAAAGCAGTGTCACGTTGTGCAGCCTCGAATGTGGTGCAATAGGCACGGAGGCTGTCAACATCACTGAAAGTATTACAGCTCTGAAACACTTCCCGTCTTAGGGCCCAGTCACATAGCCCAGCAATCAACTTACACAATAGCACTTAGTCTGAAATATTACTGTCACACTGGGGGCACCGAAATCCATAGTCCATGGCTTGCTGGGAGTATCGCAAAAAATGCACACTGATGGGCTCATTAGGACCCTGAACATAACTAAAGAAATCAGACCAACGCACTGCTGATTTGAAGCATGAAGCACTAATTTGCTGATTGCATCCATATCCTCCACAGAGGCCATGGCCCCTCACCGAGTTGTAGTGAATCTCGCATCCAAGGCACGCTGGAGAGCAGGAACACAGAGGAGGCGGATATGTAGGATGGCGTCAGCATCTGGTCACTTGTTGAGCTGCAACCAGCACTCAGTTGAGCGCCTCCAAGACCAGAAGGCCGCTGAGGACATCTCCAGGTCACATTTCTCAGGCACAGCGGCCGTAGAGACTTGTGGCTGAGATGACTGGCATGGGGCTGACATTGATGCCAAACTTGCCTGTAACGAAATGATGGCTTGCTGTTGTGACATCAGCACTGACTGGGCTTGAGCCAGAATCGCCGATGTCGCTGAAAGGTTGCCTCGGCGGGTCCTGGAGGGCGTTGAGAACCACGGGCGGCATGCGATGGGCATCTTGAGGTTGAGGTTCACAGTTAGACTCACTACGCCATGTTAGTTGTTTTCTTGAAGGGCAGGAGAAACACAGTGTAGTAGCCGAGAAATTTAATGTAGAGATGCTTACTCCAGGCCTGACAGGAAGTAACTGGCCTCTGGCGGCTAGCGTGCAGACCGCAGACTCTCCGCTATCGAGGGTTGCCAGGTAGCGCCAACATAACAATAATGTCTACATCTTACAGAAACCATAAGAGGGAAGTTTAGAAAGCAAAAACTTGTGCCATACCCTGTCAAATGCTTTGATGGTGTCGAGGGCCACGACAAAAGTTTCCCCATAATCCCTAAGAGAGGATGATTAAAGATGGGCAGTAGGAGAGCAGATCACCAGTAGATTTCCCCTGGCAAAAATCATACTGGTGATCCGACATGAGAGAATGGCGTTCAAGGTGACAGAGAAAATGAGAGCTTAAGATAGTTTCGAAAATCTTAGAGAGGGATGAAGTTAGGACAATGGGGTGATAGAAGGATTGGAATGGTCACCCTTCTTTGGGATGGGCTGAACAAAGGCTTGTTTTCAAGAAGAAGGAAAAGTTGGGGTTTTGAGGAAAGGGCAAAAGAGGTGAGCAAGCACAGGAACTAAAATTTCAGCACACTCCCTCAGAACACAAGGGGGTATTCCATCTGGTCCATGCGCCTTACTCACATCCAACCTGGATAACACACCAGCACCCTACGAGTGGAGATAATAGGAAGGTGCATAGGTTCAGTAGGAGGAGCGGGAGAGTAAGAGGGATAGAGTTGGAATCATCTAAGGTGGAGTTAGAGGCAAATAAGGTGCCAAAGAAATTGGCTTTATCAGGGGGAGAATTGGCTATAGAGTTATCAAGTCGGAAGAGAAGAGGAAAATAGGGAATGCAAAAGTTATTACAGATGTTCTTGGTTAAGGACCAGAAGGACTTACTAGAAGAAGAGTTAATCAGGACAGCGGTCCTTCTTTGTATAAAATTCCACTTGGCCCTACGAAGAATACTAAGCTGTGTCTAAAAACACCCTCCATAATTACCGAACCACTGATGGTCACCAATCATTTATTAGCCTTGGTTTTCAATGGTGTCCTTATGACATTGTGTTTGGTATCATACCACATGTTATCTGTGCTTGTGGAGGATGAAGACCTTCTCCAATAGTTCATCTGTGAACATCGACTAGTTGGCTGGACGTGCAAGTGTTGAAAAAGCAGCAGAGAACTGAGAGTGCCGTCATATATGTTTCAGTGCAGGAACGATTACATGCCACTAAAACGATTCCCAGATGGACAATTAGGTAAGGTTCGGTAAGTTTTTTAAAGGTTTATTTGGTGTTCTCAACATGAAAATCTATTTTTTTTTTTTTGTGTGTGTGTGTGTGTGTGTGTGTGTGTGTGTGTTTCTGGCAAATTTGACCTTCATTTCCATGGCAAATCTCAAGTTATTGTACTGGGAAAATGTAAAATCATAATTTCCTTGAATACCACAAATTTGCCAAGGAAATGGAGGTCATATTTGAATAAAACACACCAAAATACACCAGAAAAATAGGTTTTCATGTAAAATACATGAAATTCACTAAAACCAATAATTACCCTATACTGCACTGCAGGGGAGGAAACTCATTTCGGTATTATTTTTAGTTTGTAATGAATATTTTGCCACGACTGGCTAAATTTCTACTAACTGTAACAGGGGTGTCAAACTCATTTGCTACGGCGGGCAAGATTTAATATGAGTATGCACTATGCGTGCCAGGTAACATAATTAGGAGATGTTTTATAATGCGCCAAAAAAAAGGAAAAGAAACAAAATATGAATCTGGACTGAACCCGTACACTGGCGAGGTCTAGCGCAAGGCAGTGGTTAGCGGGTTTGATGCAACCGTCATGTGTACAACGTTTCCCTATAAATCTTATATATTCTTTTCATTTCAAAGGATTGACTGCACATCAATTCTACATTTAGTTAGTCATAGTTATAGATAACTGAGTGATTAAAAGGCGAAGCATAACTCACGATTTCTCCAAAGAAGTGGAGAGAGTCCAACAGTGTACAGTACACCAGTTCTCCTTGTCTGTTTAGCCTAGTATTGCAGCATTTGGCTGCAGCCTTTGTTCTGATGCCAGTAATGGCTGCGGCTTCCTTTTTTTAATTCGGTAAAATTGCATAAGCGCACCCTACTCTGTTAGAAAGTCAAAAAAATATTTTTCTAGTGTTTTTGTGTGTTTAGACCAAATATGACCTTCATTTCCGTCAAAAATTGGCCAGGTTTTTTTTTATCGATTTTTTTAGTGGGACGTTTTCCGAAAAAAAATAATGGCTAAGCGAATAAAAAATACGCCAAGAAACACTATAAAAACAAAAACCTAACCTAACTGACTCTCACCATATGATGGAATCAACTATTTCTTACCTTATTGGCCTGGTTCTTGTTCGTTGTTGGATTCTGAAATTCTTACACAACGCCACATATGTTGGTCTTTGCAATATTTACATTCAGTCTTGCACTTAGGGCAACTTTACTGAGGTTGGAAGAACACCATGCGATCGAAAAAATGCTATAGTTTCTTTGTTTTTTTCCCAAAAACTTGCAATCAGCTCCATATAATTTAAGTGACACCCATCGCAGACTTCCATGGTCAGAAATTAATTTGAATTTCGAAATGTGAGACCCAAAATAAAAATGGAATTTGATTGGTAGCAAAAAAGAACCGCTTATGATTTGCCGCGTGACGTGTACGAGAACGCATGCGCGTGATGATTTATGAAGGAGACACACAGTGTGGGAGGTGAGGTAGGCGATAATGGCGGAAGATTAATGGAAGAAAATAGAGAAAATTTTGGATATGCTATCTCCGTTATTATACATTTGCGACGCTAATGTAATAGATGAAAATTATCTCATAATTAGACGTCTTATTCGAATATAATAGATTAGTGGTAGGAATGTGGGGTGTGAAAATGCAATAATACCTTTAATTCTTTAGTGATTTTGATTTATAAGCATTTTCCCTTTACACTAATGTTATTACTAGCATTAACAATATAAATTCAATTATTGCCACAATGATGTAGAGATCATTTTGGAATTTACTGACTCATTCATATCTATTTCTCTCATAATTTCACGGGCTAATAAATTTTACTGTCATCCCGCGGGCCACACCTGACCTTCCCGTGGGCCACATTTGGTCCGTGGGCCATGAGTTTGACACCCCTGTACTAACGCTCTTTTACCGTGAATGCATTAATTAAGGTTAGGTAGATTTCTTTGGTTGGTTGTCACGTTCTAGTAAATGTCGCCTCTTTTATAATGATAAGTTTCCACGCACAACAGAAATATGGTTAGGTATGTTTATAGTTACACAATGATCGACTCACATGCTGCCAGTCACGGTCAAATATAGTTCTCGCGTTGTTTGCCGGTAATGGACGATTAGCCAATCCGAGTGCATTAGTAGGAACTTAGCTGGTCACAGCAAAATAACCACTGCCTTTTCAGTTTTGGTCATCCAGGGAATCAGGAATTTAACCCCTACTAGAAAGAGGGGTCTTGGGGGCGAGGCCCCGTTTAGGTTAGATATAGTTCCTGGAGTTTGTGCCTAGATTAGGTTAGGTTATGTCACATTGTTAGGTTACACTAGGTTAGGTCAGGTTAGATTGGTTAGGTTGAATATCTCAATAAAAAATAAAGGAATAACCGAAGCTATAAACTTAACCTTTATTTATACCTTAACTTCATTGGTGCGATTTTGTACCTAAAATATTTTGCTGAAACTTGTTATTTAACATATTATGTCTTACCACCAGTTATATCGATAGAGCCGACTGTAGATAGTGAACAGAGAAACAAGATTGATAATGGTCCCATTTTGTCAATAATTCCCGGACTTCACTTGACTCTTTGTTTACACCTCGGGGCGTCATGCGCAGCGCACTCTGGCCGTTCTAAGTACAGCATTAACACTTCAATTAGAATAAAATATATAAATATACAATACACATTGGAAACAGATTTTTAGTAAACAACTTATAATGTGCAGGACTACCGGTAAATATTTCCAACCAGGAAAAGGTTTGGATTATTTAACTGAAAACATCAGTATCTGCTTTTCATTTTGCATATTACAATGTTGCCTATTATGAATTAAATCGTTTAAGTCCCTTATATTTCAAAATCTTTATATATTTAGTATTAAAGAAGGTTATGTAATACGATAGTTATTGGTCTATCGAGGAGTTACCAATTTAGCGCTTTTCGCTCTAGATCTAGCGCTTTTCGCTCTAGATCTAGCGCTTTTTTGCATAATCTAGCGCCAAAATTTCACATTTTGCTCCTTAGAGCTTTTCTTGGCGCTTTTTCTTACATCTAGCGGCAAATTTGGTGTTTATTCAATTGATGGAAATTCCTCATCTGATACAAATCCGGTGTGTGTGTGTGTCACTCCCTACAACTCATGCTGCAGCAGAGTGTCTCCATAGGTACCTGGGCTCTATGATCATAGACCTATATTGGTTGGCCCACTGCCATTCTCCAAGCCAGATACAAGGATATCTTTTCTTTAATAAATGATGGTCAAACTCCCCTGAAATTAATACAGCTATGCCAAGCACGATTGCATTGGCATTGGAGTCATGAGTTAGGAGGTGAAAGAAGATGACTAGGGTTTGAAGAAAAGTGGTGAAACTGAAATACAGTAGGAGTAGAAAGAATCTGGGCTCAACCAGATCGCTATATCTTATCTATTGTTTTTTATCTTTGCTTTGCTCCCTCGGATCGTCAGACCTTTGTATTAGTATTGGTTTATTTATATGGTGCTGATTATTATACATCTTACTTCGTGTTATTTTCTTGTTTTTTTTGTTTTCTTTTACTGTGGAGTTAGTGAGCCCTCCCAGGTCCTTGTGTGGCTGGGAGGGTAGTCACTTGTTTTTTCTTTTTCTTTTTTAGATTTGTAGGAATATTACCTACGCGGACCTTAAGCTAAAATACTGGTCCACCCACTGCTGGGATAAAACACCAGCGTCATTATGGTTAAATGGGGTAGTCACATTTTTCTCGGATCATATGAAGAATCTCCCCCACCCCCAATTGTTGCCAACCGAAGAATCCAACCCCCCCCACCACCTCCACACACACAAGTTCCCATGTGAAGAATATTCCCCCCACCCTTCATTTCAGTTATACATTGTTTTCCTTCTTTACTTTTTGTTACTTAAGTTTTTTATGTAATATATTAGTTAAATCAGGATGAGAAAATGCAACATATGCAGAATAGTTTATTAAACTTGTCATCACATAGGGTACTGAAGGGAAATATGAGTACAGTACATAGATCTCATAAGCATTATTATAAAATCGGTCACGCTACATAAATTCCTGCAGGTATGAATGAAGAACTTAACCTAACCTACTGGTGAGGTCTTGGCCACCTGTTGTGTCCCCAGTGATCATGTGAAGAATATCCACCCCAGACTAGTTCATATGAAGAATTCCCCCCCCCCCCCAGACTGCTCGGGGGGAGGGGGGGGAGATTCTTCATATGATCCTTTTTCTCTTTTTTTATGTGCAAGTTACAGTAAATGTTAGTTGTGTTAGTCTAAAGGTACACTGTATGGAGAAGCCTGCCAGGTTCTTAGTGGAGCTGGTAGATCACTCTCATCTTTTATTCTCTCCATTAATGTTTTATGTGTATATTGGGGAAGGGGATGGTTCACTTACTTTCCTTCTGGCGGATTTAAGCCAACCTGCCAGGTTCTTAGTGGAGCTGGTAGGTCACTCTCATCTTTTATTCTCTCCATTAATGTTTTGTGTGTATATTGGGGAAGGGGATGGTTCACTTACTTTCCTTCTGGCGGATTTAAGCCAACAATGTTCTTGGATTTCTTCATTATCTATATTATTTATCGAGTTTTGTTAAGTTTCTGTGTTGAGTTAATTCACTTTGTTCCAAATATTTGTGGCTTTCTTGTGTATTTCTACATTGATTGCTAGTAGGTTTGCTCTCGTGTGTAGCTGTTCATTATTGATGTGGTCTGTATATTTTATGTTATAAATAAATCTGAGGGCTATATTTTGTAGTGTTTGTAACCTTTTAATGCTCGTTTTACTAAGGGTGTTCAATGGGATGAGTAATGCAGGATCAGACAGGTTCTACAGCCGCGAGGGACTCTTATTGCTTTTCCTTTTCTTTTATCCTCTTCACCAAAAGATCGGCTCGTTAGACGCTTGGGCGATTGGTCACGTCTCTGTTACGCACTGTTGGCAAGTACTGGGCATGCACCAGCTCCTGAATGTACTTGAACCCGCTCCAGTGTTGGTCAAGTCTTGTCTTGAAAGAGCTCACACTCGGTGCCGTCACAACACTTTCTGGTAGATTGTTCCAAGAGTTCACAACTCTCACTTCGAAAAAGTTTGCCTTCACAGTTTTCTGGACTTGCAGCTTCTTCAACCTTGAGCTGTGACCCCTTGTGGGGGTGAGCGTCCGCCAGCTCCAAGTAAGGACACTCGACAGAGTAGTGCCCCTTGAGATGCTTATGCACCTCAATTAGGTCACCCCTTGCCCGTCTGTAGTATAAGCTAGGTAAGCTCAGGCGCTCCAATCTCTCAGGGTAGCTGAGGTGCCGGAGGGCACCAGTCTGGTGGCCCTCCTTTGAATATTTTCAACCAACTGACAGTCTTTAGTATATCTCGGGAACCAGACGGGGGTGACAGTGCTCCACATGGGGAAGCACTTCACTCTTGAAGATCGTTACGAGGAACGGACCGTCTAGATATCGGAAGGACCTTCTTATAAGACCCAATAATTTATTTGCCTGATTTATTTTCTTCTCGCAATGGCCCGAGAACTTCTGCTCATTGTCAGCATACACACCTAGGTCCTTCTCACATTCAGTTTCAAATAGTGCAGTTTCTTCTTCCCGTTGTGACATATGACACGCCTCCTTACCGTCGGTACGCCCCAGGTGCATCTTCTTACACTTCGTGTCATCGAATCTCAGCAGCCATTTCTTCGACCATTCTTGGAGCTCACAGAAATCCTTCTGGAGCTCTTCACAGTCCGCTTGGTTCTTGATTTTCCGAAATAACTTGGCGTCATCGGCAAACGTATGTATGGAGGAGTGTACAACGTCAAGCATGTCATTTATGAAACAAACAAACAACAGCAGGCCCAATACAATGCACTGTGCTACCCCGCTTGTGACAGGTACGGATGATGATTTTCTGCCATTAATCACCGCACACTGCTTGTGGTCATGTAGAAAGTCTTCTATCTACGCTAGGACATTTCCCCGAATTCCGTACCCTTCCAGTTTGATTTTCAGCCTTTCATGGGATACTCTATCAAAAGCCTTGGCAAAATCTACGTATATATTGTCGATATTACCATCCCGTTGCAGGAGCGCCCCGGCATAAAGCCATGTTGGCAATCCTTTACAAGGTTGTTTCGTAGTAGATGTTCCATTGCGGCAACTCTGATAATACTCTCAATTACTTTACATATTATGCTGGTCAGGCTCACCGGTCTATAGTTGTTCGTGGAGTGACGATTGCCCTTCTTGAAGATAGGACTCACATAAGCCACTTTCCATTCACTGGGGACCTTTTGTTCATCCAGGCATTTACAAAACAGGATCTTCAGGGGCTCGGCAAGCTAGTTGCACATCTCCCTTAGCACTCTGGGATGCACCATGTCAGGGCCGGGACTCTTATGGACCTTTAGCTCTGGCAGTTTATTTCTAATACCCTCTTCTGTGAACACAATGTGGGTCAGTGCTGTGTCGAACCGTCTGTCCCCAAACGTAGGAAGGTTAATAGCATCCTCTCTTGTGAACACCGAGGAAAAGAAGCTGTTCAATGCCTCGTTGTACACTCCTCCATACAAATGTTTGCCGATGACGCCAAGTTATTTCGGGAAATTAAGAACCAAGCGGACTGTGAAGAGCTGCAGAAGGACCTCTGTGGGCTCCAGGAATGGTCGAAGGAATGGCTGCTGAGATTCAATGTCACGAAGTGTAAGAGGATGCACCTGGGGCGTACCAACGGTAAGGAGGCGTACCATATGTCCCAACGGGATGAAGAAAATGTACTAGTTGAGACTGTGTGTGAGAAGGACCTAGGTGTGTATGTTGACAATGAGCTGAAGTTCTCGGGCCATTGTGAGAAGAAGGTAAATCAGGCAAATAAATTATTGGGTCTTATAAGAAGGTCGTTCAGATATCTAGACGGTCCGTCCCTCGTGACGATCTTCAGGAGTGAAGTGCTTCCCCATCTGGAGTACTGTCACCCCATCTGGTCCCCGAGATATGCTAGGGACTGTCAGTTGGTTGAAAATGTTCAAAGGAGGGCCACCAAGCTGGTGCCTGCACTTCGGCATCTCAGCTACCCTGCGAGATTGGAGCGCCTGAACTTGCCTAGCTTATACTACAGACGGGCAAGGGGGGACCTAGTTGAGGTTTATAAGCATCTCAGGGGGCACTACTCAGTTGAGTGTCCTTACTTGGAGCTGGCGGACGCTCGCCCCACAAGGGGTCACAGCTCAAGATTGAAGAAGCCGCAAGTCCGGAAAACCGTGAGGGCAAACTTTTTCGGAGTGAGGGTTGTAAACTCTTGGAACAATCTACCAGAAGTGTTGTGACGGCACCGAGTGTGAGCTCTTTCAAGAGAAGACTTGACCAACACTGGAGCGGGTTCAGGTACATTCAGGAGCCGGTGCATGCCCAGTATTTGCCAACAGTGCGTGACAGAGACGTGACCGATCGCCCGGGCGGCTAGCGAGCCGACCTTTTGGTGAAGAATATAAAGGAAAAGAGTCGTGACCGATCGCCCAAGCGGCTAACAAGCCGATCAGTGGCGAAGAGGATAAAAGTAAAAGTGTTATCCTGGTCAGAATATTCGTAACTACCATCTTCAAGCCTCAGGTCTGATACTCTTACTCGCGTTTTTAATTTCGACTTTGCATAGCGGTAAAACGGCTTTGTGTTTGACTTGACCTCGCTTGCAACCAGCCTCTGGAACTCCTTTTCATCCCTTCTACATTCTATCTTTGCTTGGTTTCTGGCTTTTGCATACATCCTCCTGTCCTGCTCATCGTTTGACCCAACCCACGTCTTGAATTTCTGGGTTTTCTTCTTAACTTTGTCGACCGCCATATGGTTCATGTGTAGGGATCCCCTCGTATTCCTAGAGGCACTGGGTTTGGTCTTGGGTATATATTTATTGATCAAATGGGTCACTTTACTAGTTATGATATTCAGCATAGAGTCTGTGTTCTTGTGCTTTAATGAGTCAGGTCAGTGGATACCCCTCATCTCTTCCTCATCCCGTTGTAATTCCCTTTGTAATATGTGCACCTTGGCCTGGCCTTATCTTGAACTATGTAACAGTTAAATCTGAATGACAACACTATATGGTGACTGGTGCCAACTGGGGCAAGGTGTTCCAGTTTGGCCTGAGTTGACTTGCTCTACCACGTGCCCATAACTATCACCATAAACATCGTGGTGACGTAACATAACCTGCCTTACCACGTGATTATGTACACGTACTGTCACAGTTGCATCACCTCCACGTACTGTAGATTAACTAAACGTGATTGAAAAACGAGCCCGATAGCAATTCTTGGAAGTTTGGGGTAGACGGACGGATCCAAGTCTAGATCTGCTACTAACCCCTCACGACTATAAGGGATCACGTGAAGATTAGGCACCCCAACTTAGTTTCACCTAAGATTAAATAATACCCGAACGCTAACAACTAAACCCTAACCTCCCCCAAATAACGTTAGGTAGCTTAACCTTTAAGTGATCCGCGGTAAGTAATGGAATATAGACATTTTTGTTGCTCTATAACAGATCAGTCTCTTTTGATCACTTCTGCTTCTTACCAACCAGGCGAGGCATATATGACTATATTCTCGCTGGCTGTGTCTGACGAGTAGCGGATACACGTGTTTTCAGGTAGGAACAAGAATCCCCCCCCCCCCCTCCACAAAAAAAAAATCAAGGGTATCTATATTTATTCGGTGGTGTGGACGAAGACAGATATTTCCCCTTCAAATTAGTAAATTACCTGAAACAACTATTAAAGATAACCATCTTGAAGAATAGGTCTTAGCTGGGTGACATTATAACCACAATGGTGTAATACAGACATTCGTGAGTTACAGTTCTCAAGTTAGAAGCAACTTTTCCCACACAGTATGGAAGAGCTATCAGTCGTCTTTAAACGACTTAATAAATCAAGGGAAAATATGATTCCCACGTGTGGAAAGTTACGTTTTCACGGCTAAACAGAGTTAATATATTGAAATGCATTAATACCCAATTCTCATTCACACAAAATTTCCCCATTTCGTCATGAGATACGTCTCGGTCAATACACCCCTCTTTCTCCCATCAAAAACGGCAGTGGACTATTCTTGTTTTCATCAACAGTTTACTTCACAGCACATAACAAATGCCGAGCAAAAAGCATCCAATGCTGTTAATCAAGTGATTGATAAACTAGACATCCCGTACACGTGGATGTTATCATGGGACCACCCGCTCAAACCAATGACGATAGTGCAAGCTGGGCTGATGTAAACTCTACTGCGCAACTAGGCAGCGTTATTGATCAGCTGCACTCGGTAGTTACACTACTTTTGTATTGTTTTATATTTGGTTATACAAAGTATGTATACACTAGCGTACACATACGTAGACTGGTTTTTATGTAATGGGAGCTCAGAGATTAAAGGGGATAATAAATCCTGCCTGGAGTCTTGTCGGGGTATGACGTAAGAGGGGTAGGTGTAGTATCTGAGGTGGATTTTCATGTGGTCCCAACAAACAAAGTGTGACTATCACTTGAAATCAGACAATCATATATACTCGAGTAGTTGAGTAACGGTATAATGTCAATACATTATTTGTCAAGGTTTTACGATAACATATAGTGTTGGCAGCAGTGGGCAAGCAGCGGCACCGACCAAACTGTCGTACAGGCACCACCAGAGCACTCGGGACGGGACGGAACGTTCAAAGTCACCTTCAACCTGACCTTGACAACTATCCTTCTCTCGCCCTTACAAGCATCTAGCCAGATCTACTTCGGCAGTGTCAACGAGCAGACGTGTGCAGCCTCTCGCCCTTTTATAGAACCAGGTGAGTGACGTGCTATTGCAGTGAGCTAGAACCTCATCTGTTTAATATTAAACTCGGGAAGCGTAATAAAGAACGAGAGAGGTTTATCATATGATACAGAGTAGTGGTTATATCATTTCACTGGTTGTGTACGATTACGTGTTACAGTGGAGACGGTGAAAATCTGATGGACATCTAAATTACTTTGTAATTTACAATTCTTCAAAATTTCAGTTTAATATACGTGGGCAACGTTGGCAATTGCCAATGGTTTGAGAGAATTTTGTTCCATACTGGTGCTGGGAAGATCCTAGAAACTACTTTAAAAAACTCAAATAAGTTGACATACATATTTAATCTCGTTCAGGGACAAGGAAGCGAGTACCTCATTGTGTGATAGCACTTGGTGATGCTTCTTCAGAGGCTTTGCTCAAGATTGAAGAAGCCGCAAGTCCAGATAACTGTGAGGGCAAACTTTTTCGGAGTGAGAGTTGTAAACTCTTGGAACAATATACCCGAAAGTGTTGTGACGGCACCGAGTGTGAGCTCTTTCAAGACAAGACTTGACCAACGCAGGAGCAGGTTCAGGTACGTTCAGGAGCTGGTGCATGCCCAGTACTTGCCAACAGTGCGTGACAGAGACGTGACCGATCGCCCAAGCGGCAACGAGCCGATCTTTTGGTGGAGAGGATAAAGGTAAAAAAAATTAATCAGAGACGTGACCGATCGCCCAAGCGGCAACGAGCCGATCTTTTGGTGGAGAGGATAAAGGTAAAAAAAATAACGTGGACTTGAAGCCAAAAATTTCACGATTTTTGTTTTAACAGAATAAGAAATAAGAAATTTCTCATTAGATTCAACTTTCGTTAATCTTTAATGTTGCTTCTTGACGCTATAATTTTGTACATTGTCTTTTCATGTGTTTTTTATATACCAGAATTTGTTACCTATATACTGGTTTCTAAGCGTAAAGCGAAGTTTAAAGTGCAAGTGCACGGTTTATATTTGAACAGTGAAGGCGGCAGGTTAGGTTGGCAACAGCAGCTGCTTTAAGTTGCCACTTAAACTATTTGCTGCCAGTAACTCCGTGTACTTATAAGCACCACATTAACTAAGTCTGATAGTTCAATTTCCAGTGTTCTCTTCGTAATTGTTTAAAAATAACATTGCAGTATTACAGCTGCATCAAATAACGAGATGATGTAATGTTATTAACGAATAAAACTCACAAAACTCCAGCACCTCAAAATGAGTGAACGATAGTTTAGGTGTACGTTGACGTTTATGTTTATTGTTCGTTTAGTTTCTTGTTACTTTATACTTTGATGTAATGTTTACAGTTTTAAGAGCTTTAAGTAGAGTTTTTGTGTAAGTCCTTAGTGGTATTACAGGGAGTAATGTAGACGTGAGAACTGATGAGGGTGTCTCCCTTCAGCGCTACCTCTCAGACCTTCGTTATCATCAGCTATTATCGATTCATCTCTTTCACCTTGTGAAATATATTTAAGTTACCTGCTGGTATGATGATTATTATAATGATAGCTTAACTTCATTTTAGTTTTACGGTGATGCTTTGTCCGTGTACAGCCCCATATGTGATTGTACAGCAGGGATTGCGGTAAACCAGCAGATGTTATTTATAGTCCACGTTCATGGGGATAAGACTGCCTGTTTGCTGCCAACCCCTATGCTAACAGGTTAACCTGATTATCGGTCCATCATATACAGTATACTGGTAGTTATCACTTAAGTACAAAATATCAGTCCGTGATATTTGGTACAGAACGTACACAAACGTTACAGTACAGTATATGGCAATGTCCTTCAGACAGCATCATGGTGTGGATAATGTATTTAGGTGAACTGTATTGTTTAATTTCATAAAGCTAAATATTGAAATTAGAGCAAAACACATTGACGATACACAGGTAATACGATTGATATATTCAGGCAAGAATAAGAAAACAAAACATGTAAAATTAATACGTATTGCCATGTAAAAAATCAGAAGTTTATGAATAATACACGACAAATCGTATTTAATATCTACAGTAGTAGAATGTGAGCAAATCAATGTAATTCATTTATTCTCAGATAATTTATATTCAGTAGAGCTACTAGGTCTTGGTGTTAGGTTTGTATTGTCAATAGTCCTCGTAATGGAAGATGCTCCGTGTGGGGAATATTTCAGCTGCATGGGTTAGAGTTGGGAATAATTCAGTCCATGGGTAAGTGTGAAAATATTTCAGTTCATGGATAAGAGTTTTGATACTTTACAGAGATCTATCAGGTACATTGACGCGGTCAATTTGTATGGCCTTAATCACTTGTGGACGGGGCTTTCTCTGAAATGAATAAAATCGTCTGGCGTTATCCAAATAAAATATCGAAAGTGGCATCCCGTAGTGAAGGAGTTAAAAATGGTAGATAGCAGTATCGGTGAGTGTGCAAGCACGATAAGGTGGCGGTGGGTGGGGTCACTGACCTACTGAGAGCAGGTCATGGAAAGTCGCCTCACTTCCCCCCCCCACCTCTCTCTCTCTCTCTCTCTCTCTCACACATACACACGTCACACGTACGTGAACGCCACCTGAGGATTATAGTTGATTCACTCTCTTCTCTCCTCTTTTTTTCATTTTTCACTATCTCGTTCCTCACCTCTTACTCTTTGTTTTCCTCCTCCCTCCTCTTACCAAACATGTGTTTTCTTATTATGTGTATGTATCTCTGTCAAGAAACCATTTGTAGTCTCACTCCGAGTCGTCCTCATCTGATGCTTTTGGGATATTCCGATCAGATGAGGGCGGTATGATGAACATTACTGGGATATATATGAAAGTGCTAATGATACTACAATTATTATATTAATATTTATACTAATAGTAATATTATTACTCATTATATTATTATTATAGCTTTATCATTATTGTACAACAAATGACAACTGTTATGGGAAAAGAAGTGGAACATAACCAAATTAACTTTAAATTTTATGTGTCATCTGTATAGAGACTAGAAATAAGTCACCAGGACAGGGGACGTGAACACGTATTAAAGCAAACCCTCATTGTAAAATGATCTCACTGCTCACGTACAAGCAAAAGGTCATAATATAACCGTGTTGTATGTGTATAGGGTGCTGCGGGTCATGAATATTTGGGAAAACTTTCTCTGAGGCAACTTGGGGGAGGTTTTCTCTCTCCCTCCCACCCTCATATTCATTCTCTTTGCTTCTTCACTTCCCTAATCCTTCCCATTCTTCAGTTTTCCTTCCTTCCCTCTCTCATCTTCATGCTCACCTTATCTACCTCCACCACACCCTGCCCAACCTCTTCCCTTCCTTTGCCGCTCGCCATTGCTACCCCTCACCACCTCCCTCTTCTATCGGGTCGATGGCTGGCGAGCGAGACACTCATAACACCATCACTTTAACCCACAGTTTCCCCGATACAAATATTTTATTCCAACAGTTAGCATGTTTGAACTGAGGTGTGTTATTTCCACCAGTCAATGATCAGCATAACATTTACGTTATTCTCACCCGACCAATCGGCTTTCACTCCCTTATTTGAAACCCGATTACCATTTTCAACACTTAATATTGTAAGCCTCGCATATTAGCCATGTCCATAGAAAATACCCCTTCATTTAGAGTCCCGCCAATTACAGGGCTTGCCGCAGACAAAACCTTGAGCTGAACCAATGAGAGGTTTACCTTGACAGGGCGTGGCAGCCTACGTGATGATTGCCGCGTCTTGTTTCCTCTCCCCAGACTTACAGAAAGGTTTTCTTTGAATCTCCGTGCTACACACACACACACACACCCACACACTATACACACAGCCCTGATTTAACTCCTCTTTACTACTATTTTTTTAAACGTGTTCTCCAGCTTCCCCTTCTAGCCACACCTTCACCACAATTTTATTATCAAAATATCCTAAAACAAAAGTAACTACCCTAGCTTAGCTAGTTCAGCCGCAGATCTATGCTGAATTCAGTGACTGTCGCCCAGTGGCGTAGCTAGAGTGTATGCCGCCCGGGGCGGCCCTTGAGTTTGCAGCCCCCCCCCCCCGTTACCCTACAAAAAATACATATTGCACAGTGACTCACTCTTTTATATATATATATATATATATATATATATATATATATATATATATATATATATATATTAAATAGTTTGCCTTACTGTTGTCAGACAAAAGCCACCCCGATCAAAATAGGGGGCTTTTGTCTGGGTGGCTTTCGTCTGGGGGGCTTTTGTCTGTACCCCAGTGAGGATAGTGTCTTAGTATAAAATCGCAATGCTGTGAAACAAAATCTTAATATTTAATCTCAGTACCCCAGCAAAAGTCACATCAATATTTTTTAACCAATACTTTAATATTTCTTACCTTATAGTATTATGTCTTCCAACGAAGTAAATAACTGGATCGAAAACACAAGAGAACTTAAAAGTCGTCTAGCCTCCCCTCGTCTTGTCACGATGGAGACTTGTGGAGAACTGAAGTGAATTGCTTGTAACTGGTGGATTGGTCGGCTGTACATGAACTGATATGACCCGAGACTGCATGGTTTTGCAGCTACTGGAGACGTTAATTCTTCCCTTTGTATCGGCGGCAAGTTAATCCTCGTCGTGTCTGACCTAACACCTGACCCACACCACATGAGCTCACTGGCGTACTTGTTTGAAGTTGTTTCCTTAATCCTCAACAGGTTACAGGTTGTGTGTGTGGCGGGGGGGGCGCATAGCAAGGGTGTACGTAGCTCATGACGTGGCCGTGATGATGTGGGTCAGGTGTTAGGTCAGACACGACAAGGATTAACTTGCCGCCGATACAAAGGGAAGGATTAACGTCTCCAGTAGCTGCAGATATGGGTGATGAGCAGACCCAAAAGTGCCGCCCCCCAAAAGTGCCGCCCGGGGCGGACCGCCCCCCCCCCCCTAGCTACGCTAGTGCTGTCGCCTCATAGTCAATGTCTGCAACTGTTGCTGTTTTAGGGGCCGATGATCTTCCCTCAGGCAGAGCAATGCAGACCTAAGTAGAGAGGACAGTCGACATCTCAACCAGGCTACAACACAGCTTCTGGGATGCTGTTTTAGTTCAGGTAACACTTCGGCCAGTCTTGTGGATCTTGCAATTGGTCCCATCCCACCAGATGTTGTGAACACCAGAGAAGTGAAGCTGCCTTGATCCACGTTCTGAATTCTCTATGCTACGCCCTATTCTTGTTCTCGTTCCTCGTGTGTGCAGTCTCGAGAGACAGGTTATGGTAACATGCTGCCATGGGGTTGAAAATCCTTGTCAAAGAAAGCTCGTGTCCCCGCATCCAGAGTCCTTGAGCACTGACGTCCACACAGGCTTCGTTGGATGTGTTGGAAGTCCTGTGATGGAGATTCTCACGGTTCACCCTCCAGTGGGAGGAGGGTCGGTTACATCGTGACGTGGCAAATTTTCTTCAATATATTCGCTGTGAGATCCCTTACTTCGCCATGCTTCATGCCACACATGCATTGGGTGGGCATACCTTCCACTGGCCAACCATACCTTAGAACAATGGCATCTGTAAATTATTGTTTGTTAAGGCTGAAGTCCTTTGCTCTTATCGGTAATGTTGTTAGCCAGTTGGAGGCGCCCACTTCCTGTGCTACAGCCACTTTTTTCCTCATGTTCGCTGACAATTTCAATGCCCCTTTCAAAATAATTTGAAAATGATCATTATTTTCATAACAAATGTGCAGTATATACAAACTCCTTAACGAACACGTAATATACAATAGAATATCAACTTAACAAAACCACGCAATGTATTCTTAAATTTTTGCTTCATTTCGCTTTGGAAGATATTGTCCACAACAAACCAATTGAAATATCGGGTTCATGCAGCATTTGCAGCTGCTGTTGCTTAAGCAGTTCCTAACTTGAGGTGTCAAGGCAGAAGGAAAAAAAATCGTGCTTCTAAAAATGTCATTACAGTAATTTATAAACTTAATCTTAATACAATGAATTTGGGCTGATTTTTTTTTCGTTTTCATGAGTGACTTCTGAAGGTCTAAATGCAACATACTTTAGCTGTTTTGCAATAGTTTATTATGAGTTAAAGATTTTTGAGATATTTTCGAGTTCTTAGAAACGGTCATTCGACCCTTAATCCCTTCCACTCTTAGAGAAAATGACTTTACGAAAGTAAGGTACCATTTTTCCTGATAAATAATTTTAACAATGAAATTCAAGTAAAACAGGAAAAATATGATTGTTTCCTTGGAATCATTACACACACCTGTTGAAAGCCTGCCAGTTATCATACAAACAAGGCTCACTCTCTTATCTTTAATGTGATATTTCCAACCTTCCATCTAAGCTCACGTGAATATTTTGGTATGAATAAAGACAAACTGTATTTTGTTAAGCCACTGGGTGAACAAAAACATCATAAACTCCATAAGAAGTGTTAAAGAATGACTGGCCAATAAGCCTTGTGACTTGTGTGGTGTGGATTATCTGAGAATAGCTGAAAGTGTTACTAATGTTCAACTTTTATAAAGTTTACTCTGTTGTTTGATGTTGCTTGTGAAGGTTAGTTGAAAAACGAGTGTACAGTGACCAAACAAATAATGGTTCTCATGGAGGCATGTTACACAGTTTAAGTTTAGTAGCATTACAGCGAGACTGATGACATAAGATCTGTTTCCTGGGTTTTGAGAACAGAATTATTCAGTTTTTAGGAAGATTTTGCTACCCACGTTACCTCTCGTGGGCCTCACTATCGTCTTATCCAGAAGCGATCTGGGTCTGATGAACCCCATCTTATCAGTTCCTTAGAAATTCCTGGTCGAAATTTTCAGTGTTAATATAAAAGGATTCGCTGGATACGTAGGCGAGTTGTGCTGGCGTCAGCATTCTCTGCTCATTATAACAAAGTAAGAATGTATCGGTAATCATCACTAATTACCCAACCTTCTCTGCTATAAATTACTCTCTCTTTAGGTTTGTGGCATGATCATCTTATACTAGCCGGATGGTGCAGTCAGGAAATTCACTGATGAAAGCAGCATTCTCAGAATAGTATAATCTTTAATTTTATATCATAACATCATGCGTTCAAACACTTTGTTCTTAAAAAATAAACAAAGTAATTATGATATATGATGAGTCACATGTACAATATAGTTAAATTATATCGATTTGTTTTTATTCACTCGTGTGCTTCAAACGGGAGGACGTGTACTGTTGACGGAACACAGGTTAAATAAACCGATCCGACTAATTACCCAAATGTACCCAAATGTAGTCACAATGAAGTCAAATGATGGTCCTACAAGCGTAAATCGGGCTGTGAATCACCTCTCGATTAGTATTTGGTGTCCGATTAGTATTTGGTGTCATAAAGTCACAAAAAATGGTAAACTTAATTTAATCTGAGTTGAGTTAGGTTAGGTTAGGTTAGGTACATGCTCTCGATCTATTAACTCAGATTAAATTAAGTTTACCAATTTTTTGTGACTTCCTGACACCAAATACTAGTCGAGAAGTGATTGGCAGTCCTATTTATTCTTGTAGGACCATCATTTGACTTCATTGCGGCTACATTTGGGTACATTCGGGTTCATTTGGGTAATTAGTCGCTCCCTCGGTACATGCACGCGATCTATTAACTCAGATTAAATTAAATTTTCCAATTTTTTGTGACTTTGTGACACCAAATACTAGTCGAGAAGTGATTAGCAGTCCGATTTATTCATGTAGGACCATTATTTGACTTCATTGCGGCTACATTTGGGTAATTATTCGGACCTGGTTAAACAACTCGCTCACTGGCGGTGACTGGCCCCTTTGCCTCCTGCATATTTAGGCCTAAAAGACTTAATCCAGAATATATGAACACGTTTACGAGCATTTGAACATCATCTGTCACTGCCAGCAGGCGCAGCTTTTATGAGGGGTGACGAAACTCAATTACGTGGACCAAGCTTGTGACACAATACCCCGTGGGGTGCGGGCATAGACCCCAGATTGTTTTTTTTAATAATTCATAATTATAAGCCATATATTCTTTGTACAAAAACAATATCAAGTGCTCTGACGAAGTTACTGGCCTATATGAAAAATCCCAAGATAAATTTATCCCGTAATTGAGGATGAGAGGTTACATTCTATTTTGGGTTATTACGCTGCCAGACCTCTGGTACGTGAACGCTGTCATGTATGCTCTCCCGCATGTTTCATACTACTAGTGGCGGTCATTGTAGGTACGTTTCAATACATATACAGGTATATCACAGTTCACAATGCTCAGCGTGAAACTTTTCAAGGGAAGCTAGGAACTTCTTGAAATTTAATTTGGAGCATGATGTACTTACATTAATGCCACATACCACTCTCTTGTGTATGACGCAATGGCAAGCGATGCTCCCCGGCCTAGACTTACAGGAGTCAGCTCTCAGCTGGCAACACTTCGCTGAGTCAGCTTCCGACTTCTCAGTCTTCGAGTGCAACCGCAGTGAACGGAGGTACGGGTCCTCTCTCTCAGCCGACATTTTTTATTGGTACTTATGCGTCAGAATTAAGTGAATATTGCTTTTAATGTCTTGTAAAAATTTTTTTTACTTGAAAAAACACATTACTCATTGTTAGCAGCTACGGCCCTCCAGCGGTCTGATACGCACTCTAATATTAGTCGGTGGACGTCTTCGTGCGTCTTGTGAATTAAACACCCGACAGACGAATAAGCAGCTGCCCTCCATAAAATCTATCGAATCTGTTATTATTCTATGCAAAACATGGCCGGAAAAAGTTGGAATGTTTCCGGTTGAATACTTGATTAGTGATTGATATTAGTTTTATTTTGGTTTTGTATATTATGTACAGTAATCAAAAGCATTTTCTTTAGATTTTCAGCACATTGCAAATACAAAAACACTTTGCCAGAAAAAGTTGATATTAGTGATTAATTTAAGAATTGATGTGGTAGAGGTGATCTTAGGCTGTCAGTTTTACGAGAGTGAATATCCGATGGTGAAACACCTTTTGCGTCTGTTATCTGTGAGCGATCGCCACCGTCGACGTCTCCACCGCAGCCAAGCTTTATCTTCAAGTGTGTCGACGACAGTGTCGTCTGCTCCTCTTACTGCCCACGCTCATGCCAAGGATTCATGCACAGGCGAAGGGTCATCCTGCTCGAGCTTAGGAGCTCGCTTTACGCTGATGAGGTTACACATTCTCGCCTCTAGGATTCTGGAGGAAAAATGTGGGTGAAAACTACAGGAAGCTGTTTGTAGCCATACTGGGCGAAGGTAGGATGTCAAGTGTTGCCTTTATGTTAATTTTGCTTTTATAGAAAGATAGCTAACTACAAGGGTCATTCAATATGTAACGAGACTTTTTGATGTAGACAAAAAAGGGAGGGGCAAGCTCAGCGTTCATGTAACATGTTTAGACATGCATAACTTACTTTTATCCTCTTCACCACTGATCTGTTCGTTAGCCGCTTGGGCGATCGGTCACGTTTCTGATTACTTTTCCTTTTCTTTTATCCTCTTCACCAAAAGATCGGCTCGTTAGCCACTTGGGCGATCGGTCACGTCTCTGTTACGCACTGTTGGCAAGTACTGGGCATGCACCGGCTCCTGAATGTACCTGAACCCGCTCCAGCGTTGGTCAAGTCTTGTCTTGAAAGAGCTCACACTTGGTGCCGTCACAACACTTTCTGGTAGATTGTTCCAAGAGTTCACAACTCTCTCTCCGAAAAAGTTTGCCCTCACAGTTTTCTGGACTTGCGGCTTCTTCAATCTTGAGCTGTGACCCCTTGTGGGGCGAGCGTCCGCCAGCTCCGAGTAAGGACACTCGACTGAGTAGTGCCCCTTGAGATGCTTATGCACCTCAATTAGGTCACCCCTTGCCCGTCTGTAGTATAAGCTAGGCAAGTTCAGGCGCTCCAATCTCTCAGGGTAACTGAGGTGCCGAAGTGCAGGCACCAGTCCGGTGGCCCTCCTTTGAACATTTTCAACCAACTGACAGTCCCTAGCATATCACGGGGACCAGACAGGGTGACAGTACTCCACATGGGGAAGCACTTCACTCTTGAACAGGGGTCACCGAACTTTTTTCACAGTGGGCCGGATAACTGAAAGAATGACGAGCGCGGGCCGCATAATCATTCTGTTCAATACTTGCAAGCCAGAACGGAAGCTCTGGTAACGTCAGAGCGTAGTTTTGAGCTACCACGAGCCGGGGAAGGACTTGGGATCCGGCCCGCGGGCCGTAGTTTGGTGACCCCTGCTCTTGAAGATCGTTACGACGGACGGACTGTCTAGATATATGAATGACCTTCTTATAAGACCCAATAATTTATTTGCCTGATTTACATTCTTCTCGCAATGGCCCGAGAACTTCTGCTCATTGTCAACATACACACCTAGGTCCTTCTCACATTCAGTTTCAAATAGTGCAGTTTCTTCTTCCGGTTGGGACATATGATATGCCTCCTTACCGTTGGTATGCCCCAGGTGCATCATCTTACACTTCGTGACATTGAATCTCAGCAGCCATTTCTTCGACCATTCTTGGAGCTCACAGAGGTCCTTCTGCAGTTCTTCACAGTCCACTTGGTTCTTAATTTCCCGAAATAACTTGGCGTCATCGGCAAACATTTGTATGGAGGAGTGTACAACGTCAGGCATGTCATTTATGAAACAAACAAGCAACAGCGGGCCCAATACACTGCCCTGTGGTACCCTGCTTGTGACGGGTACGTATGATGATTTCGTGCCATTAATCACCACACACTGCTTGCGGTCATGTAGAAAGTCTTCTATCCATACTAGGACATTTCCCCGAATTCCGTACCCTTCCAGTTTGATTTTCAGCCTTTCGTGGGGTACACTGTCGAAAGCCTTGGCAAAATCTATGTAAATATTGTCGATATTACCACCCCGTTTCAGAATATGGGTCCAAATATCCAATACCTTGAGCAATTGCGTTAAGCAGGAGCTCCCCGGCATAAAGCCATGTTGGCAATCCTTTACAAGGTTGTTTCGTAGTAGATGTGCCATTGTGGCATCTCTGATAATACTCTCAAGTACTTTACATATTATGCTGGTCAGGCTCACCGGTCTATAGTTGTTCGTGGAGTGACGATCCCCCTTCTTGAAGATAGGACTCACATAAGCCACTTTCCATTCTATGGGGACCTTTTGTTCATCCAGGCATTTAGAAAACAGGATCTTCAGGGGCTCGACAAGCTCGTTGCACAACTCTCTTAGCACTCTAGGATGCACCATGTCAGGGCCGGGACTCTTATGGACTTTTAGCCTGGACAGTTTATTTCTAATAACCTCTTCTGTGAACACAATGTGGGTCAGTGCTGTGTCGAACCGTCTGTCCCCAAACGCAGGAAGGTTAATTGCATCCTCTCTTGTGAACACCGACGAAAAGAAGCTGTTCAATGCCTCAGCTTTATACTGGTCAGAATGTGCGTAACTACCCTCTTTAAGCCTCAGGTCTGATACTCTTACTCGCGTTTTTAATTTCGACTTTGCATAGCGGTAAAACGCCTTTGTGTTTGACTTGACCTCACTTGCAACCAGCCTCTGGAACTCATTTTCAGCCGTTTTACTCTCTATCTTTGCTTGGTTTCTGGCTCTTACATACATCCTCCTATCCTGCTTATCGTTTGACCCAACCCACGTCTTGACTTTCTGGGTTTTCTTCTTAACTTTGTCGACCGCCATATGGTTCATGTGTAGGGATCCCCTCGTATTCCTAGAGGCACTGTGTTTGGTCTTTGGTATATATTTATCGATCAAATGGGTCACTTTACTAGTTATGATATTCAGCGTAGTGTCTGCGTTCTTGTGCCTTAATGAGTCAGGCCAGTTGATACCTCTCATTTCTTCCCTCATCCCGTTGTAATTTCCCTTGTAGTATTTGCAAACTTAGCCTGGCCTTATCCTGAACTAGGTAACAGTTAAATCTGAATGACAACACTATATGGTGACTGGTGCTAACTGGGGTAAGGTGTTCCAGTTTGGCCACCATACCCTCCTCGTTTGCTATGATGAGGTCAAGTGGCTTGGGTGTTTGCTCCCCTCTGTAATGTGTTGGGTCTCTAACATGTTGGAACTAAAAATTATCTCTCAGAGTTTCTACAAAAAAAGTAGCAGGGTTATTCAAGTCATTTGGGGTGAACTCGTTTCTATAGTGGATGTCGCCATAGTTAAAGTCCCGCATGATGAGGAGTTGGCTAGGGTTGAGCATCGCCACGTTGTCTATTAAGGCTCGTAAGTTCCATTGATTTAGTGGGCCACAGTTTGGGGATCTGTAGATACACCCGACGATAAGTAAGTCCCCTCCCTTTAATTTAATTTTACACCACTTGGACTCTTCAAAAACCTCCTCTCCCTGTACCCTCGCCTGGCTGGCTCCAAGGTCTTGCCTAGCATAGATAACCACACCCCTCTTGCAAGTTTCTTGAGAAAGGTTCGTAAATGAGTCATATCCAGCAATACTGAGCTCACATTCCTCTGGGTCGATTCTGCTAGTTTAGTGACATAAGGCGTTTTCTCACAAGGACCTGATCTAAAAGTCGAAATAAATCAAAGATGCCAAACGGCTGCTAAACTGTGGTTTGTGATTGTAAATTGATATGTTTATGTATTGTGGGTAAAATAAATTTAGCTAAAATAAATTAATACTAGAAGTAACTATTTTCATCCTATAGGGAGCTTAAAATAAAATCAGCCTTTCTCAAAGCCTTGCTGTAACTTAGAATACCATACACATTCACCTTAACTATTATAAGGTAATGCAGTGTAATGTATAAGTAATGGTGCTAAGGTTTCGCGAAGCCTTGGGTTCAGCTTTGGCTTCATGACTTAATGTGTCTAGCTTCGGTTTCGGCTTCATGACTTTGTCAAGCTTCGGCTTCACGACCTTTTTAATATGTAGCTTCGGCTTCATGACTTTTTTATGTCTAGCTTTTGCTTCATGCTTTTTCATGTCTGGCTTCGGCTTCATAACATTCTAATCCAGGGATTCTCAAGCATTTTCCAGTGCGACCCCATCTAGTGCTGCCGCCTATCCAGTACGACCCCGAATCATTACGATAAATATAAAGATTCGTAGAGTAAATACGGACATATTTTCCCACGTATTTAATTGCAAAGACAAACAAAGAAAATATATTACATAATTGAGAAGTGTAAAAGTAAACACTGGCAGAAACAAGTTACAACTGTCAAGATTATAATCATCATTTAGTGTTTTATACTTCGGGATATAATTACGTGGTTAAGCAACATAACATAGTTTTCCCAGCTACAACTGTCATATTTCGTATGTAACATGTGTTTACTGTCATTTAATCAATTTTATGTAAACTAGGGGTATAATTATGTGGTTAAACAATGTACACTGCAACTGGGTCGTATTATATATGTCATGTGTACGTCATCGTTTGATTAATTTTCTTTATCTTGGGGTATATGAGGTTAAGCAACATAGCACAATTTTCTAAGTAGAAGTTTGATGATATACGGTTACGGTAATCATTTTTATACCAGAACGTTGATAGCTCGATTTTTTACAGGTGACTCTGATAAAATACTTCCAAACTTTACTATGTCATCATAGACGTCAAAATTCACCCTTGCCTCGTTGTCAGCCTGTAATTCTGACATTTCGAGTGCAAAAGACTCGGTAAGTAGAGTTAAGAGGCCTTGTCCTTTAGTCCTTGACACCTTGCCTAAAGAGAAAGAAAAAATCACATGTAACCGCTGCAAGACCCAGGTGAACCAATCGACCCCATGACCTCTATGCGACCCCTTTATAAGAACATAAGAAAATAAGGAGTCTGCAATAGGCCGGTTGGCCTGTGCATGGCAGCTCCTGTCGAGAGTTACTACCACTTTCTATTATCCATGAATCTATCTAGCCTCCTTTTAAAACTTTCCAGCGTTCCAGCACTTACTACAAAGTTGCTAAGCTTGTTCCACTCGTCCACCACCATGTTTATGAACCATTTCCTTCCTATCTCCCTCCTAAACCTAAACTCATCCAACTTAAATCCGTTGCTACGAGTCCTATCCTGCTCGGATATTATAAGAACTTTATCTACTGTATATCTTCTTTATTGATTCCTTTCACCCACTTAAATACTACTATCATATCTCCCCGCACTCTTCGTCTTTCTAGGGAATGCAAGTTTAGTTTCTTTAATCTATCTTGATATGGAAGGTCTCTAAGTCCCCCGTATTGGAAACCGCTGTAATCTAATGGCTTCGTCCCCATGTCTGATTTGGTCCCCACAGCCGAATACTTTGCTTGAATTTTGTAAACATGGCTGGAGTTGTAAAATTGGGTTTGGATGAATTATTCACGGCTTTTTCGATAACAAATTGTAAGATGGTAGACCAAATTATAGGAGATACTGCATTTGCAGGCGATGCCACTCAAGGACTTTAAACAGTATTTTATCCTTGATGTCACCTGGGATGACTCTATCAGAGTTTTGCATCTTCGCTACAGGAGGGCAAAATTCGGTCAAAATTTCTCGTTTTCACCAGAGTTGTTACTCGTTCCAAAAAGTATCTTTGGGATTTTTTGTGAGACAATATGACACAATAGACAAAGGAATTTGACGACCTTACCGAGAGAACACGAGTCGCTGTGTTAATTGTATGTAAAGATACCTTTTGGAGCGAGTTTCATGGTACATCTGTGGAGTGTACATATGTGATCTTTGATATAACTGTACTGTACACTCCTAGATCGTAAAAACCGATCTTTGATAGGTCACTTAGACCCACGTGGCTTATGCGTTCCCAGATCAGTGGCCAGTAAGGGAAGACTCGGAAGATTAGGAAAGGCATCGTATTATTACGACCCTCCTTTCACCGCTTACCCAGCTACCATCACTGGTTACCAGCGGCTAGGGTCGTGTGTACAGAGCAGTTGATATCTCACAAGAGTTGTCGAATTACCACTGGCTGTCCCGCCAGTCTCCGGTAATTCCCCGACGATCGGTATCAGTGTACAGACAAACAACAGGCAGGTAGATTTCCACCAGGTCACAGAAACACACTTGTGCACTGTAGTCTTCTTTAATAAACAGTAATTTTTCACAACACTGTAACAGGGTGATGGCTTCACAGTTTGACTCCACACTTCGAATATATAGTTATCACACTGCCAGTGTACAATTCCTTAGCCTTCTCACTTTATATTGATCACAACAGTTCCACAATACTTGCACAACATTTATTGTCTTCAGTTGTTCTACTTAGTAACTAGACATTAGTCTTTACACTAGGAACTGAGATGAGCAACTAACTGCCCCTCAGTCAGAACACCGAGATAAGAGAGCCATGGCTCTGAGGTGAACAAGGAGTTTTAGGGCAAGGTATAGTTAAGAAGTGGGAAGTACAGAAGGAGAATGATAGCAGGTGGGCTTTCCACCTTGTGGAGGCTGGTTTGTGGCTTAACCAGTGACAGACGTCCCTCAGTCCTCCAGGGGCAAGGGATGTTAGATAAGCTAAGCTAGTTTAAAGTGCGATCCTAACTGCCCTTAGGCAGCCCACGCCAGCTTATATACGGTTCGTCAGACGCCTGCAACATTCTAGTGATATCCAGACGCGGGAGGTCGGCTCGAGACACGCCTCGAGAATTCTAGAATAATCTAGGCTTACAATAAGAGGTAAATTAGAAAAAATTATGCAATACATTCTAGAATATTCCTATATAATTAATACATCAATATCATCAATATATACACGTAAATGTCATTAAATTTGCCACAAATAACTGCTGCATGGGACAGAAAACAACCAAAACACCCAGTTTACAAGATTATAATACGAAATTATGCTTCGGCATAACAGCATGCAGGGTCGTAATCAAGTAAAACATACCGTCTTCTTTGGTTATTGGATATTCCTTGGTTAGGAGTGACAGTTTGTCACAGTCATTCAGTACAGTATTATCCTCATCTGCAAAAAAAAATGAAATGTCATTTCGGAATTTGTACAGACAATTTCATCAAATTGCGAATTTTAAACATAATTACATAGACAACTTACAAAGTACTCGTATGTTATGAATGCACCTTTTTGGGAAAGCAACTTCCTTGTACAGTGTTTATTTATATTTTGCTTTAAAAATTTTCCTCGCTGTATTTATTTTGCGAGTGAATGTGAAAAAAAATATTTTTATATACATCAGTTTTGTCAGAATATGTCATAAAATTCTAGCTCGTTGAAACTTGCCGAGCTTCCACGAAATTATCCGTGTTGCGTATTTTCAGTAAAAAATCGACTGGGGACCTTTCTCTTGTTAACTGGAAAAGCATTCCTTGTTTCCATAAGTGTTTGCTGATGTTTCACGGGGCAGTCAGCAGGGCTCATCGCTTAACCTTTACTGAAGTGTTTTTTCAGTTTAAACGACACCTGCAGCTGCCATTTAATACGCTTGCACGCCAAAGTTTATACACATCCAGGACTTTAATTAAAGTGGACCAATACACATCAGTAAACGAGTGTCTGACCACAGGCTACTGCACAATACTTTCTGGTAATTACAAATTCTTAAGGTTTATTTATTTATTTATTATTTAACCATTTATTGAGTGCCTCCATGAGATATTTGGGGAAATTCTATGAACGCTAAACTTAAAGAAAGGCTCAGCAAAGCTCAGCATGTTTTCAATTATTTTGTCACTTTAGTTACAGGAGGGATAGACACAGGATACCAGACATACAAATCTTGTGCCTTTATACTAGTGTACAAGATTCATTTATAAAATGTAACAAGGTGACCAAGGTCACCATCAGCATTATGAATTACAGAGGGCGTTGCCGGAGTGAGGTTGAAAGTTGGTCCTGGCTATATATAACCTCACGCCCTCTAGTCCCAGAGATCACCTTCGCCCAGGGTGACCCACACCGGTCTCTCTCTCTCTCGAGAGTAATTCGTTTCTGCTACTCGTTGTAATTCAAATTATGGAATAGCCACTTGGGCTAATATTTGGATCTTGAATGTTGCTAGTTTGGCGGACAATTTTGGTCTCATTTTGCTCAGTCTTTGATGCTTAATGCAATTAAAAAAAATCTGGAAACGCTAAAAATTACCGGTATTATTTTACTTAGGACATAGCGCGCCTGAAAGTTATTGACTACTGAAACATTTAGATCTCTCTATTCTGAACATTTTGAACCCACATGTACATGGCTGAAATGGATAATAGCAATACAATTGAATTTAATTGATTTTATGTAGTTTTCAGTGTTCCAGGAGATTTATCGGCGCATCACGCATGCGCAGTAGACTGACGTCATCCAGTCGTGACCAAAGATGTATTGATAGCACCACGCGATTTGATTTTTTTTTCAAAGGAAGCAGCCTGGGTAATTTCACTGAGCAGTCTCACAACGGCCTTGGTGGAGGTTGGTTGTAGTTTGTGCTTCTACTATTATTTTAAGTTTATTGCTGAATTTTACGAGAAAGACGATAATTTTATCCAATTCTTACGTATCCCTGGTCCTTCCACTTCTAACTCAGGTATTGTACTTTTGGACATGGCGCTCCCCAAAGTGTTTAAGTACTGAAACATTTGGGTTAGTTTAAACTAGGCCTACCGGGGGTCCGGGAGCGGAGCCCCCGGCTAGGGATTAGGTTGGGGTTTGTTATTTTCATTATTTTTTTCATTTTTTTTACGGGGATTAGCCCACCCGGGCACAGGTCACTGACCCATATCAGGGCCTGGGGGCGAAAATATAATAATAATAATAATAATAATAATGTCCATTATTATTACAACAATTAATAAAGTTAATAGAAAATTAATAAAAAAAAAATATAATAATAAATCAAGAGTGAGAAACGATATACAGTATGTATGTTGTGTTGTCCAAGTAAGAGAAACAATTGAGACCCTGCAATTGTGTGTAAATGAGGCAGAAAGTCAGATCATCAACCTGGGACTTGGTCACAGTTTTCGTGATGCCATATGGCAGCAGGGTCTACCATTAGACAACACAGTATGCTTCCCATATCTTCCCAGGCTGCAGTACCTCCTTGTTTGGTAGCTGCTTACGATGACTCGTTTACGTTTTCATCCCCCACCCAAAAACTCAGATTTCCCAGGCTCTCCCCCATTATTGGGGGGGGGGGGGGCAATTTCCGCCAAAAATGAAGGTCAGAGTCGTTTAAAACACCAAAATACACTGGGAAAACATATTGGTCAACTCCTAGGGAATCATGTCGTAAAGTAAAAATGTACCAATTTACCTTTAGTTTACTTGGTTTCACTCGGATTTCGTTACCCTGGGAATTCATTACATCCTAAAAATAAAAAAATCCCAGCCAATCTTTGCCAAAATTGGCTTGGACTCTCAAATTTTGTCTTATTTACTTTTCAAAAACGGAAAATCCAAACCAACTTTGGTTATTTATATCGCATATCACTCGTTTTGGCTCTACCCCCACCCGAAAATTCGGAATTCCCACGTGTCCCCCAAGATTGTTGGAGGGAAGGGAGTTACAGTATAAGTATAAAAACAGGTAATTTCCCACGGAAATGGAGGTCAAATTTGATTGAAACACCAAAAAACACCGGAAAAACAAATTGCTTAGCTACTAGGGTATATTGTCCGAAACTGCAATTTTACCCTTTTTTCTGGAAACGCTAAGCAATGTGCTATTTCAACTTCCAAGTTGAAGAGTTGTCAGCGGGGAAAGTTATCGACTGTAAGATGGTATCTTCCCAGCCCCTCTGAGTTCGCGAATCATTCTCCGCACCAGCCACTGTGACTTCACTGCATAACAACACATGACTAAGGTTAGGTTAGGTTAGGTAAGGTTATTCAAGGTTAAGTTAAGTTAGGTTAGGGTATGATTGGTAAGGTTACGATTTGTTGCTTTTTAATGGAAAACGGTCGTAGTAACATAGAAAAAACGTGTTTTTGGACTTGGTGATTCTCAACTTGGAAGTTGAAAAAACACACTGGTTTCGCATTTCCTAAAAAAAAAAGAGCGACTATTTCCATTGCATTAAGCATCAACTATTGAGCAAAATAAGACCAAAACTGTCCGCCCAAATAGCAATAATAATAATAATAATAATAATAATAATAATAATAATAATAATAATAATAATAATAATAATAATAATAATAATTAATTTAAAAAAAATAATGATAACCGTAAATAAATCCAAAAACGAAAAAATAAATCAAGAGAGAAACGATATACAGTATATATGTTGTGTTGTCAATAGTAAGAGAAACAATTGAATCCCTGCAATTGTGTGTAAATGAGGCAGAAAGTCAGATTGTTGCTGTGGAGGAGGTTCTTTAGAGGAGGTCTTCTCTGCTTAAGAGCTTGGTGTTGTCTGCCCTCACGGCGAGGCAGGGGGGTATTTATATCATTCTGCCGGATCAGGAGTCGAAATGCAAAGATGAAAAATGCTGCTGATTGGCAAAGATGAAGGCGACAACTGACCAATCACCGCGCAGTTCAAACGCGGGGGCTGATTTGTGGAACTCGCCGTTGGTTGGCTGGTAATCGTACAGTGAGTGACCAATCAGCATTTGTAGGGGAGTGTATCCACTACAATACTCCCCCTCCCCTCCGAGCGCTGCAGGAAACTTGTTGTCGGCAGGGTTGTATCCCACATGTGAGACATAATGGGCGGGGGTGTGAACCACTCTGCTGCTACGGGGGTGCGCAGTCCTTGGGGGCGCTGGGTGGCATGTCTGGGTCCACAGGGCTAGGTGCATGATCCTCATCAGGAACAGTTGGTACCTGAGAATGAAAGGAGGCCACATAGAACTGTTGTGGACAAGGTGGTGCTGCAATTGGCAACTGTGGGCTGACTGATGCAGGCGTGGTTTGTTGGGCATGAGAGTTCTGTTGATCTCCTGTTGTAAGACGGCACCCACGGCAGTAGAAGAAGCGTCTGTGGTGAATGCTGTAAAAGCCACTTGAGTCCATTTGAGAGGCTTGTGAGGCGTCTTGGGGAGTCCCTTGAGAAGATCGTGGAGAGGAGCAAGGATGTTAGCAGCCTGGGCAATGAAGCGGTGGTAGTAGTTGACTAAACCCAGGAATTCTCTGAGCTTCTTCACAGTTTCAGGTTTGGGGAACTCCTTGATGGCAGTTACCTTCTGTGGTAGGGGATGGATGCCGCTCGACGAGACTCTGTGACCGAGGAAGTCGATGGAGGAGGTTTCGAAGATGCACTTGGCGGGATGAACTTTCATGTTGTTCTGCAGGCATTGGAGAAGGAGCTGTAGGTGGCGATGATGCTCGGCAGGTGTCGGAGATGCGACGAGAATGTCGTCTATGTAGACAGTGACAAAGTCGAGGTCGCAAAGCATGTGGTCCATGTACCTCTGGAAGGTCTGAGCTGCATTCCATTGCGTAGTCCAAAGCTCATTTCATACTTGAAGAGACCGAACGGGGTGGTTAGTGAGGGCAGTCTTCTGGATATCTGCAGGTGCCACTGGAATCTGATGGAAAGCACACTCCAAGTCGATCTTCGAGAAGATGGTTTTGCCGTGAAGTTTGTGGTGGAAGTCCTGTCAGGTTTGGTGACAAGATTCAGGGCTCTGTAGTCACCACATATACTCCAGTCGTTGGTTGATGGCTTTGGAACAATGTGAAGAGTAGATGCCCAGGTACCCTTTGAAGGTTGAATGATGCCGTCTTGCAGGAGTCTGTTGAATTCCGCCTTGGCTGCGTTCAGGAGCTCGGGGTGAAGGCTGCGAGGGTGTGAGAAGACTGAAGGTCCTGTAGTCTTGATGTAGTGGAAGATTCCCAACGTAGGTGGTGGTGGAGAGACTCGGGGTGAGAAAAGTTCCTTGAACTCCTTGAGCAGGGAGGAGAACTTGTTAGTCGGTGAGAGACAGCTGATAGTGACGGCGACTGCGGCACGTGTACCCCGGATCGTGTGTGCCTTAGGCTCATGGATGAGGCAGAGGTTGTGGAAGGTGAGGAAGTCGAAGCCAAGGATGGGCTGAGAGACGTCTGCCACCACGAAGGACCAGCGCAGACTCTTGGGAAGACCAAGGTCTAAGACGAGGATGTGTGCGCTGCAGGAGGCGATGGGGGTACCGTTGGCGGCGAACAGGTCATATGAGGGTTACTTAGATGTGTCTCGCGGTGAGGGAGGGATGATGCTGACCGATGCCCCCGTGTCAACGAGGAATTTCCTGCCGGAGATGCGGTCGGTGATGTGCATCAGTGAGACACCTTAAGTGATGGAGGTTGTGGCGTCTACCAATCCCCGTTGATGCCGTTTCCCGAGTAGTTGCAGGGAGCCTCACAACGTCTAGCGTTAGCACTGAAGCATTGATGGTACCAGCAGAGGGTAGGTGCACTGTGCTGGGAGGTGGCGGCAGTGTCCAAGGCAGGACAAAAACGTTGGGGTATGTAGGACACAGTTAGTGGGACAGGAGCAGCAGCAGGCATGGAGGAGCAGAGCTGCTCGGGGGTGTCCATCCTGCGGTGTAGAGACTGTAACAGGTCCCTCATGTCTTGTGAGGTGTTGCTCGTCTGAGGAGCGTTGATCCGGTTGACAAGATCGGAGGTAAGTGACGGTGTGGCTGCTGAGTTGTTCGTGGCAGCAGGACACACAACAGTGTATTCATGGAATACTCTGTCTGCCGTGGCTGCGTAGGTCGCCGGGGTTGTAGAGTAGTCCAATGCGGACCGGGCGAGGCGAACTTCTGCGGGGAGCTTCTGGGCGTGAAGCTGGTGCAGGACAGTGTCAGGAAGCCTGTCTGTGTGGTGGGAGTTCAGTCTATCCATCTTGTCCCCGAGATGTGCAGGCGTTGAGTTTCCGAGGGGAAGACGTGATAGGTCTTTGCAGGAGACTGGCGCCAGTCCACTGGTATCACCTCTTCAGAGCATCTCGTAGAGCTGCAAATTTGTTGCCAGCTGGAGGGTTGGTGATGACTTCTGGGACTTGCGTGGCTACTTGTGTGGGCAAGGAACAGAACAGGGCGACGTACTTTTGCTCGTCTTTAGCTGTTGAGCCGATGAGAGCTGCCTCCACATGATTTATCCAGTCCTCGATGTTGTGGTTGAAGACTGGAAGAGAGATCCGTTTCTCATCCGTTCTTGTGTGAGTTCGTCACTCTGTGGGTCACCAATTGTAGCTTAGTGTATGTGGCCAGTTGTCTAATTTCTCTTTGTCCATGTTAATTCTCTTTGTTATGGCCACATACACACGTACAATAAGGGAGATCTCGCACTCAGGATGGAGGTGAGAAAGGAAACTTACAATGGCGTTTTCTTTATCTACTGTATATTATATGTACAGAGCAGCCAGGGAAGTTGCTGCGTAGTAGAGGAGTCGCTGTGGAGGAGCTTCTTTAGAGGAGGTCTTCTTTGCTTAAGAGCTTGGTGCTGTCTGCCCTTGTAACAAATTATATGTGTCCCTATATTGAATGTAACATATTTAATATACCAACTTACTCTTTCATTGTCTTTTTAATTCTTAATGATTTTACTTATTTATTTATATACTTATTCTTCTTCCTCTTTCGTTACACCCGTAAGAGGTGATATAGGCTTACAGTTGGCCCTCCCACACACACCAGCCAGGGGAGACTCAGCCGGGAGGCTGGTTACGGGGACTAAGATTTCAATACTTCACAGAGGGGAAATATAGGATACCCGGTAGTTATTATATATATAGGACTCACCGTATTACTGCATAATACCAAGACATTTATAACACATCACATGAATTAGGACTCTTGTTAACGGTTACTGTATGTATTGACTTAGGGTTTAACAGCTACACTTCAAAATAATAAACCTATGCTCCTAGCTAGTTAAACGGGGACCACGTATCTCACAACAAATGGGAACTTAAGGATTTACCAAATAGAATACACCAAAATACCTGCCATGTCGCCACCACAGACGTCCCACACCTCCCTACACACAATTCCAACACAGACTCCCCTATTCAAACCAAGTGAGCCCACAAGGGACGCCAAAACTTTCATGACGTCACGCCTCATAGGCTTCCTCATTGGTCGAAGACAGGCCTAAGGCCTTCATACTATTGGCTTAAAATTGGTGGGAACTCTCAAGTGGCGGGAAACTCGTGATATTGTTACACCCTCACGGTGAGGCAGGGGGTCATTTATATCATTCTGCCGTATCAAGAGTCAAAATGCAAAGATGAGAAACGCTGCTGATTGGCCAAGATGAAGGCGGCAACTGACCAATCAGCGCGCAGTTCGAACCGAGGGCTGACCTGTGGAACTCGCCGCTGATTGGCTGGTAAGCGGACGGCAAGTAACCAATCAGCAGTTGTAGGGGAGAGTATCCATTACACTACCAATAGACAACATTTGCTTGCTTACTCCTGTCCTCGTAATAGTTGTTTAGATTTCTGATGGAAGACTGATATGTGATGTAATTCTGTCTTCATATAAAAATGCATATATTTAATAACACTATACTCGTAGAGCAACAAGCTATTTTTTTTTTTATTCCTCTTTGTCACTGATCGGCTCAATGCTTATTGAGCCGTTAGCCGTTTGGGCTAACGGAAAAAAGGTAAAAAAATTTGCAAGGGAAAAGTATCAGTGGGAGTATCAATTTACTGGAAAAAGGTAACGGCATATACTGTACATGAAATAAAATATGAATACAAATATATATATACAAGCACTTAATTTATAAAATATATGTTTTTACATTATTCTACTACAGTAGGTATGGCATCCTGAAGGTGGTGGAGAAGTTTCTTTAGCATCTGGAGGTGTTGACAGCTTCTGGAGGCTTGAAGGGAGTCATAAACTGCTGAAATTGTAGTCGGGTCTTCAACTTTTGAAGGTTCGGTTAGGACCTGACCTGACATAGCATAACTTAACACCAGCTGTGGGTGAACTTACTGTTACTGAAATGGTGTGGGTGGGTGGGCCTTTTTTTGTTGCTAATGATAAGTTCACACAAAAACAAGCTGATTTTCATCTTAGACACTTTTGGCACATATTTTGGTGCTACTATAGTATGTGGTCTACTGAGCTGGAGTTGGTCTACCGGAATATTTACACTGTAGCGTCTATTAATCCAAGTTAACCGAACTTAATCTCATATATCTTAACCTAACCTAGGGAAGGTTAGGTTAGGTTAATATCTTGGTAGACACAAATCCAGCTCGGTAGACAAAATACTATAGCAGCACCAAAAAGTCTTCGCAGTGGTGAGAAATGGAAGGTTCTTGTTTCATTTATTAAGGACTAATATTAATGACTAACCCACCGACACATTATTTGTTTTGTTTATGTTCTTACTATATTTTTATCAGCGAGTTCTGATATGATAATAATTTTATTTATTTTTGTTTATTTATTTATTTTTCACTACAATACTTTGCTTTTATCCTCTTTGCCACTAATCGGCTCGTTAGCCACTTGGGCGGTCGGTCACGTCGCTGTTACTCACTGTTGGCAAGTACTGGGCATGCACTGGCTCCTGAATGTACCTGAACCTGCTCCAGTGCTGGTCAAGTCTGGTCTTGAAGCAGCTCACATTCTGTACTGTCAAAACACACTCTGGCAGATTGTTCCAAGAGTTCTCAATTCTCACTCCGAAAAAGTTGTTCGCCTTCTCAGTTTTCTGGACTTGTGGCTCCTTCAACCTTGAGCTGTGACCCCTTGTGGGGCGGACGTCTGCCAGCTCCAGGTATGTACATTCGATTAGGTTGTCCCTCGCCTGGGTGTAGTATAAGCTAGGCAGTTGCAGGTGTTCTAATCTCTCTGGATAACTTAGGTTCCGTAGAGAAAGCACCAGTCTGGTGACCCTCTTTTGGACATTTTCAGTCAATTGAAAGTTCTTTCTATTTAATACACTAGGGGTCTGGAGGGTCGAGCCTCACGGCTAGGAAGTTAGGTAAGGTTGGTTAGGTTTCTTTGCTTAGGTTGGTGAGGTCTTCTAACAACGATTTTGCTACTTGGTTTTCTTATCAACTGAGGTTAGGTTAGGTTTAATTTAGAAATAACCACTTTTTAACACATTTTCTCAAAATACGACAGTCTCCATTATAAACCACAGTGAAATTACATCGTTTTTAAATTCTTTTTCTATGAAAAATTGGCAGCGGGTCAGGCGTTAATAATTACTTTAATAAGTGCAGAGCCCCTGAAGATCCTGTTTTGTAAATGCCTGGATGAACAAATGGTCCCCAGTGAATGGAAAGTGGCTTATGTGAGTCTTATGTTCAAGAAGGGAGATCGTCGCTCCACGAACAACTATAAACCAGTGAGCGCTCCTGCTTAACACAATTGCTCAAGGTATTGGATATTTGGACCCATATTCTGGAACGGGGTGGTAATATCGACAATATTTACCTAGATTTTGCCAAGGCTTTCGACAGGGTACCTCACGAAAGACTAAAAATCAAACTGGAAGGGTACGGAATTCGGGGAAATGTCCTAGCGTGGATAGAAGACTTTCTACATGACCGCAAGCAGTGTGTGGTGATTAATGGCACGAAATCGTCATCTGTACCTGTCACAAGTGGGGTACCACAGGGCAGTGTATTAGGCCCGCTGTTGCTTGTTTGTTTCATAAATGACATGCCTGACGTTGTACACTCCTCCATACAAATGTTTGCCGATGACGCCAAGTTATTTCGGGAAATTAAGAACCAAGTGGACTGTGAAGAACTGCAGAAGGACCTCTGTGGGATCCAGGAATGGTCAAAGAAATGGCTGCTGACATTCAATGTCACGAAGTGTAAGAGGATGCACCTGGGGCGTACCAACGGTAAGGAGGCGTATCATCTGTCCCAACGGGATGAAGAAACTGCACTAGTTGAGACTGTGTGTGAGAAGGACTTAGGTGTGTATGTTGACAATGAGCTGAAGTTCTCGGGCCATTGCGAGAAGAAGGTAAATCAGGCAAATTAATTATTGGGTCTTATAAGAAGGTCGTTCAGATATCTAGACAGTCCATCCCTCATAATGATCTTCAAGATTGAAGTGCTTCCCCATCTGGAGTACTGTCACCCCATCTGGTCCCCGAGATATGCGAGGGACTGTCAGTTGGTTGAAAATGTTCAAAGGAGGGCCACCAGACTGGTGCCTGCACTTCGGCACCTCAGCTACCCTGAGAGATTGGAGCGCCTGAACTTGCCTAGCTTATACTATAGACGGGCAAGGGGGGACCTAGTTGAGGTGTATAAGCATCTCAGGGGGCACTACTCAGTTGAGTATCCTTACATGGAGCTGGCGGACGCTCGCCCCACAAGGGGTCACAGCTCAAGATTGAAGAAGCCGCAAGTCCAGAAAACTGCGAGGGCAAACTTTTTCGGAGTGAGGGTTGTAAACTCTTGGAACAATCTACCAGAGAGTGTTGTGACGGCACCGAGTGTGAGCTCTTTCAAGACGAGACTTGACCAACACTGTAGCGGGTTCAGGTACATTCAGCAGCCGGTGTATGCCCAATATTTGCCAACAGTGCGTGACAGAGATGTGACCAATCGCCTGGGCGGCTAGCGAGCCGATCCTTTGGTGAAGAAGATAATTGAAAAGGAAAAGTAATGAGAGACGTGACCGCTCGCCCAAGCGGCTAACAAGCCGATCAGTGGCGAAGAGGATGAAAGTAAGTTCAGATAAAAACAAGATGATTTGCTTCTATAGCACTTTTCTCACATTTTACGAGTTGTAAAATTTACCAGACTTTGTTACTGAAGTAGAAGTAATGTTAGTGGCAAAATGTTACTCAAATTGAAGTAAAAGTATTCAAAGATCAATATACTCAAGTAGAAGTAAAAAAATGTATCTCATTTATAAAATTCTCAAGTACTGAAAGTAAAAAGTAATAACGAAGTTATTGTCTCAGATAATAAAATAAATCCACAGTAAATTATAAGAAACTAGTTAAGTAAAGATAAAAATAAAAGACACAGCATTAAACAAGTTTAGTTGCAAATCTTTTTATTAAGATTTATCAATAATTGCTTCTCAAAAGTATGGCTGTCCAACCAGGATCTTTTAGGCCTAAATATAAGCCCAGCATGACCTACTGAAAGAGAATACGTTCAGCTGCTCTTCTTCCTACAATCTATCCACACATGTATCGTCAACATGGAGTTATGGTCCGCAGACATAATGTTGTCTCTGCTTGCATTAGGTTAGGATACAGACCTCTCTGGCATTTATCTGAAGTGGGGGATGACCTGCATTTCTCTTCCTTTAAAATCTGTAACTGTCCTAATGCTAACATCCTTCAACACTACTGTATTGCCTTGACTGTTTGTCCCACTGTCAGGGACCTCTTACCACGGTGAGAGTTACTATACACTATACACTGTGTCATCACCTACTTATTCGTAATAATTTAGATTTAATTCTTGTATGATTCCCACGCTTTGGTGGGTGCTAAGCCCCCTTGTCCTTAAATCATATCAATATTGCCTCCATATCACGTCATAGCGTGTACTGTGAGACACAAGTACAGTACTAATGTATTAGTGTCTGACTTGTAACTAGGCTTGTCGCCCCCTGGGGTGCAATAAATCAATTAAGTAATAAATAATAAGCTCAACATGACGAAACAGATGCTCACACACAGCAGATGCAATCATTGGGGGTATTGGGGTGTTAAGCTTTGGAGATAAGTCACATAATGTTGGAAAAGACCTCAGTAGCTCCATTCAATTCCCTGGGCATGCCAAGTAGCTATCAACCTCCTTCAATTGAGGTGTTTGTGGATGAATGTTGCCTCCATAGTGACTTGAGTCTAAGACTCACCGTGAACTGTCCCTCCAATTGGGGTGTGGCTGTGGTGACCACTTTTCAATTCTAATTGATGAGTGGCTGAATTTTTTGCACCACGTAACATCTGGCGGGTGCTGGACTTAGTTATTTAAGCAGGATTTTAAATACACTCAGTCTCACACATATGTATAGATACAGGCTTTATATTTAAGATGGAATTATGTAAAGCATTTTAGAATCACAGCCTCTTTGAAATTCATTTTAGGTACAGGTTTATGCAAAGAGCAACTGACCTCATAACAGGAAGACCAAGCCCCTGAAGGAAAGGTGGGGGAGAAAAGAGGGGATTCAATGGGGGAGGGGGGGGTAAGAGGGTAGGCTAGGGGAGGTGGGTGATCAAGGTGGGAAAGTCCACTGTCATGGTCAATGCCACCTGACCTGACCTGACCTGACGTCACCTCGTATGTGACTGTGTGTCTCCCCACACCCACACTGTACCTTTCACGGCACTATCCATACCATACCCTCCACCTACACAATTCTTTTACTTTGGTTAATAATTAATTAAAAATTACTGTATATTATTAGTTTGCCACCGACATTAAAACTCTTTGTTTGGAGCATGGAAAGTGTAACGATTTTTGTTTTTTCAATTGTATTGGAGTAAAAGTGTTAGAAAGCCATACTTAAAGTAAAAGTGCTAAGAAATTTGAGTACGTACTGTACTGTACTTTTAAAAAGTAAATACCCCAAAATGTTACTTGAGTACAGTGCTCTAGTAAATTTATTTAGTTATTTCGCAACAAGGCATTTTACCCATAACTGAGATATCGTGAATTGAAAATCGGAAAACTAGTAGAAAATTCTAAGCTATTACAGCAAGTCTTCACTTAACGTCGTGGTTCCATTCCTGAAAACCGAGACGTTAACGGAAACAGCGTTGACGGAATCAGTTTTCCCCATAAGAAATGGATAAAATACGGGAGTCACGTTCTCCAGCATCCCTTTTCTCCATAAAATACATTACATATACAGAAATTCAATGGCATTTTTATAGAAAATAGTATATATATAAATAAACTAAATCATTTTGTATTGTACTCACTGATGGACGGAGGTGGTGGAGTGGAAGAGGAAGGCGGGAGAGGAGGAGGAGGGTGGCGAGTCAATGAGACCTGGCGGGTGGCTCCTCCTTCCAGTTTAAAAGATCCATTTTCATAGCAAGGCTAATAATCTTACATTGCTTCTTCACAACACTAGCATCAGTAGCACTTGATGGGCACTTGGAAGCAATTTCGAATGATTGAGTACAGTATTAAGAGCAAAAACACTTAAACACGCACGAACGCTGTGGTAGCTTAACAAACACTGGCGACTCTCGGATGCCGTCATGCTCCGCTGGTTTGAGTGTAGCGCGGCAAGATGAGAGAGGGTGATGCGCCGTACAAAGTAGTCCGTGACGACGTTATGCAGTACTGAATTGGCAGGACGTTATCCGAATCATGGGTATCTAAGGAATAGCGACGTTATAACGAAACAACGTTATTGGGGGCAACGTTAAACGAGGACTTACTGTATTGCATTTGTTGCCACCAACCAAATCTCGTGATTTCGTCATTGCAAACAATAGTTTAAGACCAGACATGACCAACACTGCAGCAGGTTCAGATACATTCAGGATCCGGTACATGTTCAGCACTGCCAACCATGCCGAACAGAGATGTGATCGAAAGCCCAAGTGGCTAATGAGCCGATCAGTGGCAAAGAGGATAAAGGTAAAAAGTAAAAAAGAAGAACTTAAAGATATGAACGTAGATAGCATAGCAACAGTACTCTACTTAAATGGTAAAGAATTGAAATTAAGTTTGCTGTGATAAACTTTAAAATCACTTACCTGTACTTTCAGTATGTAATGCATATGAAATCAATGCAGATGAAATATTTTCAATGACTGCTGAAAATTGAATAGATAGCTATTTCAGCATTGGCGATGTTTTGATAGAGTTTGCTCAGTACAGTAGAAGTCCAAAAATCCGGACTGCTTGGGGATTGGGTCGGTCCGGATTTTCGGATTTTCCGGATTCTCAGGCAGTACTTTTAAAATTCAAATTTAAGGAGGAATAAAGAAGAGATGAACAGGTACATTTTGATAGTTTATTCATTAGCAAATATATCATGCTTCATTTATCAAAACGAGCAGTTTTAAAGAAAAAGCTGTGAATTCTAGAATTTTATTCTTTGCCTTTTTTATATCATAAATTGTAGACTTTCCAATGTCGTATGTTTCCATTAGAACAGTATTGCTCACACCACGTTCTAGTTTCTTAATTATTTCAAGTTTGTCACTCAATTTCAATGTGTTCTTCTATCTCTTCACACAACGAAGTTTATCTACTTTAGGAGTCATTATTATGGGATTGTACAGTACAGTGAGTTCTGCTATAACGCGTGTTTTGATAACGCGAATTTGCTCTAACGCGATTTATGAATTCGGAACAATATTTGTATAACGCGAATGCTTGTTTGCTATAACGCGATTTTTGCTTACTATTTCTCCAATTTTGTGGTATTAACTGTGAATATGGTAAAGAAGAATATCTCCAAAAAGCGTTCTGATGATAGAATTCCCGGTGATTATTGTAAAAGAAAGGATATAACACTTGAAGAGAAGCTCGATGTTATCAACCTCAAAATCACCCTTCTTCCCCATCAAGTTACATTCATATTTTTTCAAAGTAAAGTGTTACATTTACTGTATGATTTCATTATTAGATATGAATGTAACATTTATTTAGACTGTGCTATCCTTTGTGTTAGGCTAACTACAAAATTTTTTCGATTTCGAGTAATCTGCACCTAACCCTATTTTCTCCATAAGCCCTGTTATTTCTATTACGCGATTTTCTATAACACGATATTTTACAAGAACACAATTATCGCGTTATAGCAGAACTACCTGTACTCTGTGAATGGAAAGAGTAGGACTCAAAATTACATACAGTACGTTGTCACAGTTTGATTGCTCGTTTTAAAGTGGCGACCGCGTGGTCGCTTGTTGTCGCTGTGCAGCTGTGGCGTTTACGCATGCGCACATACACACAAAAGCCAGCTAAAAAAAAAAACCAGTTTGAGTTTTCGAAAAGTCCGGATTCTCGGGTGGTCCGGATTTCTGGCATCCGGATTTTTGGACTTTGACTGTACATTTTAAATGAACGTCATGTCGCCCAAGCGACTAACGAGCCAATCTGTGGCAAAGAGGATAAAATTAAAAAGAAAAAAGTGAATAAGTTTCACTAGTATTTTACCAAGGAAAAGTTAAGCTACATCACAGGGTCCTCGACCTGGATTCAGTCTCCTTCTTTTACCTATACAGTACTATTTTAGTCTGGTATTTCCCATAGTGTTTTCCATCTATTGTCACAGCTTTTTCTAAATCTGTAAATATTGTACTGCAAACGTCCCCCTTCTACGGAATTATGTTGTTTGTATTTTGAATGGATATACTGTAACGGGTAGCCAAACCTTCATGTGACTGGATCTAGGTTTGTCATGGTTATCTAAACGTGATCTACTGTACAGTACAGCACAGCTCCTCCCCGATTTACGACCGACTCGACTTACGACCACCTGCACTTATGACCTGCCTCAGTCGTACCAAAAATTTTTCAAATTACGTATTTTCGAGTCCCAACGTCAGTACACAGACTAAATTTTTGTTTGTAATTCAGTTTAAAATGGCTGACAAGCTTAAAAGTGAGAGTTTTGTGGTGCTGAGAAGAAAAAGAGACACCCATTTTAGATTTTCTATGTATTATTTAAGCATTTTTGACTAACTACCATTTCGACTTACGACCTGGCTTTGGGTCCCTAACCCCGTCGTAAGTTGGGGAGGAGCTGTACTAACACATTTTTTTCTAACCTCCAGCAGATAATGGATAGATTTTGAGCCTTAATGGAGAAAGAGAGTAACCAATACTGTATTGCTAAGAGCTTATATAATTTTCAATGTACAGTATAGTCTGGATTTATGCGGGTTTTGTTTGCGCGTTTGGTCATTTACGCGGTGCCTTGCCAGAATGAAATGTTTTAATTACGCGGTAAATTTCATCATTTATGCGGGAAGCGGCGCGAGCAGGGTGCGCACAAGGTCGCCCAGTCATCAAAACATTACCAAGTTCTTCACCCACCACAGCCGGCCCAAGTCAGTGATAGTGAGGATATGGACTTTGAGGGGTTTGACAAAGAGGCCCTGCAAGCCTCTGTGGTGGACAGTGATACAATTGATACAAGTGATACAGGTGAGGGCCAATAATCTGCCCTCTGCCTCGGAACCAACCCCCCATCCCTATGTGCCCAGCCATCTTTTCTACTAACCTAAGTGTTAAAAAGCCTAATATTATTGATATTTCACTTAAATATTAATTGTGTGTGCATACCATCATAAAATTAAGATGTTATTTTTACTACAAGGTACGTACTGTGTCGGAAAAAGTGTAGTTTGGGGGTTGGCCCAGTCTATTTCAATTAATCCCATATGTTCTGTTATTTCGTTTACGCGTTTCTCGTTTTATGCGGACCTCCATGGGTTCAATTGACTGCGTAAATGCAGACTATACTGTATAATCATACATCTAAGAAGGTATGGAGAAGAATTTATTTTACTGAAGTGATGCTTTGCACTGTATGGCATCAGCAAGCAGTGTGCAGGCTCCCAGCGGGTGAAATTTGGCTGATTCATTATGTTAGCGGTACCATTTTCTGTGATATTATTGATTAATTATTCTCCAAATTATTTAAATGTGTCCTTCCTTGCTAAATGACTGCTAGATGCAAAGACAAAACATGTCATGAATGTTGCTACTGATAATGGTAGAAAACAATTTTTTTTTTTTGTTTTTGTTTTTTGTAATAACGAACGGGTTGTGCGCTTGGCAGTGGTGCTGTGTATTGTACCTGTAGGATCCCTGTTGATTGGCTATGCTGCTACAGGTACTACCCATCCTGTGATCTACCAGAAATTGCTTTGCGATGTGCGATGTACTGGTAGATTGCGATCGATGTTTTGGCCAACCCTGCATGTATAGCAATACAGTACATGTTCTGTATATACTGTAGTGCTGTACCAATGAGAAGTTATCTGCATACAGCACTCTCAGAACATATGTTTAAGGCATAAGCTGACAAAAATATCCATAAAATCTATGATAATTGTGTAATATCCATCCATTCTAAGATTAAATCGAGTGTCACATCTCACACTGGATGGTGATACCGAAGGATCTTCAAATGCATCAATGGAGCGATATCTGTTGTGGGCATATGTATTTTTTATTTTTATTTTTTGCACTTTACAGCCTAGAACTAAACCATTGTGCTTAGTTTAGTTTTAAGGGTGTCAGCCAACTCTCAGAATACCAATCCTGATGGTCCAACTCACTTAGGAAATTTTATGATCAGACCAAGTTGACATAAATGAATAATTTTTGGTCACTGTTATAGATAACTTCTGGCTGTTTTGGCTAACCATATTATTATTACTTAATGATATAACAACTATTAGTGTATTATAGATTGACTTAATAGTACAGTACATGTTAAGTTTTACTTTTGGACAACATGGGAATCTTAGAAATTTTATCTTTGCAATCGATAGTGTAGATAATTTTAAGACACTTTTCTTCATTGACGTTTCCTTACAAATGACCTGACCTAACCTCCTAACTGGAGGCTCTGCCCCTCCCCCCAGCATATTTAAGTCATTTGCGAGGGAAACGTTATTGAAGAAAAGTGTCTTAGAATTGTGTATACTACTGATTCCAATAGTTAAATTCCTAAGATTACCCAGATGACAGAAGCGAAAACAATACCCACTATACATGTACAGTAGTACAGTACAATTATTTTTTTCACAGCAACAGCAGTCAAGATGGCATCCATTCCACAATTGTTAATGGAGGAGGTTCAGCCAGCCTTGACTACATCTGGTAGCAAGGTGACAGTGGTTGGTGTAGGTCAGGTGGGAATGGCTTGTGCATTCTCTCTCTTGACCCAGCACATCTGTTCAGAATTGGCTCTTGTTGATGTGGTTCCTGACAAGTTGCGGGGCGAGATGATGGACCTTCAGCATGGCCTAACTTTCCTTAGGTTTGTCACTGCAAACTTTTTCAGTTCTAAATGTGCCTGTGTTATATACAGTAGATAATTATGTTAGGTACTTCTACTTGACTGAATATGTCATTGAAGATATCTGCATTTGAAAAGAAGACTATTTTTGTTGATTGGAGAAAATTTACAAAAAAATTATCAATTGGATTGAGCAATTATTATTTCTCATCTTTATCCTTGAAATTGAATAATTTAATTCATTTTATTTCTCAGGAATGTGAAAATTGAAGCCAGCACAGATTATGCTGCGAGTGCTGGTTCCCGTTTGTGCATTGTAACAGCTGGTGCCCGTCAGAAGGAAGGAGAGTCTCGTCTCTCACTTGTGCAGCGTAATGTTGATATTTACAAGGGCATCATTCCTAATCTTGTCAAGCATTCTCCAAACTGCATTCTTCTTATTGTTTCCAATCCTGGTAAGTTAGACCTCAGATATTCCAGACATGTCAAATGATTCCTTTATTAAAATAATTTATATGAAACTACACTTCTTTCTATACTCATGTTTATGGCAAACATTTGTTGCATATTTTCTTTTTAAGAAAATCTGAAAATTCAGTATTAACCATTGGGTAATAATTTCAAGCTGAAGATATTTTTCATTTATTGCCTTTCTTACATCATATTTAGGACAGTTTTTCTCTTCCAGTGGATATTCTGACCTATGTGGCATGGAAGTTGTCTGGATTGCCAAAGAATAGAGTAATTGGATCTGGCACCAATCTTGATTCATCAAGATTCCGTTTCCATCTGTCACAGAAACTGAATGTTGCTCCCTCCTCTTGCCATGGCTGGATTATTGGCGAGCATGGAGACTCTTCAGGTACTATTTTGATTGTTGTTCATTGATAAGATTTAGTGTAAAGCACAAAATATAGTCATACATATATAATAAGCATTTCACATGTATATCATACCTGCATCATTGAAAATTGTTCTTTATCTGACTGTGGTTTCATGGCTATGTCTGCTTACTTACTTTACTACCCAGTTGTGCAGTCATTCTGTGCTGTTATTCAGTAGACTGTTGGCAAGTACTGGCCCTACTGGGTAGACGTGTACAAACTCTTGAATGTATACCAGAACATCTTCTAATGTGGGGGTGGCGAACCTATTTGAGAGCTTGTGCCCAAATCGGCGATAATTTTCTGAAAAATTCTCTTGCGTGCCTGTGGGAATTTTGAGCAGAAGATTATTATTATCATTATTATTATTATTATTATTATTATTATTATTATTATTATTATTATTATTATTATTATTATTATTATTATTATTATAATAATAATAATAATAATATTGGTACAGTCGGCCCTTAACATTCGCGGGGGTTAGGTAACAGAGATACCCGTGAATGTTAAAAATCCGTGTACTATTTCTGCCCCCCCCCTCCTCCCCCCTAAAAAATCCCTGGCCCCCCATGTCCTTATTTACCGTATATACCTGTGTGTAGTTCGAGTTTTTAAGACAAAGTTATTTGGCAAAAATTGGGGGTCGACCTCTAAACGGGTAATAGTTTCGTTAGGTTGAAAAATATTTACCAGTAACTACCAGTAAACAATGGAAACGATGCACCAACACACCACCAGCTGTGAGTGTCGGTACAGTTGCCAGGGCAGATCTCTTGCGAGCCCAAAGTAGCCAAATCCATGGTATGGTAGCACAGGACGATGTAAAACAAAGTATTCATTTATTAAAGTTAATTTATAGATACTGGACATAAATTTTTGTTCATTACATTTGAAACATCAATCTTTGTTAATTAAATTTGAAACAAGAGAAAACTACAATACTGGATTTTCATTAAAATATTACATCACAAGTATATTTTACCTTAACTGTGACTGAATGAATATATTCTCGGAAATAAATATGGAAATGTAATATTTTTGCTGGAATGACGTACATATTATAGTGGGAAGTGGGATAAAATCATGACGAAAGACTTTCGCTTTCTTTCGTTGTTCAAAATATTTTACCGTAATCGCTTTTCGAATGGTTTTCAGTTAAAAAACTGTTGTACTCGTACTGTATTACAATAATATTCTATCCTATCATTAGCCTTATAATCCCACAACTGAAAACCATTCGAAAAGCGATTACGGTAACATCTTTTGAGCGAAAGAAAGCGAGTCATTGCTTTCGTCACTTTCCACTGTAATACGTACGTCATTTCAGCAAAATATTACATTTCCATATTCTCAGAAATAAATAGTACTTTTGCTGAAACGTGATGTATTTCAATGTAAATTAGGATAAAATACATGACGAAAACAAGAGACTTTACCTAACCTTCCGATGTTCAAGAGATGTTACTCGTTTTTTTAGTAGTTTTCGGTTAAAATACTCTTATATTAGTGATATTCTATTCATACTGTGCTTGATATAATACATTCACGGAAATGTAATATTTTTGCAACTACAATGCTGATGTTAACACAAGTGTGGTTACAGCGAGACTGACTGAGTGAGGGAGAGCTATGCGTGTGTGTGTGAGGTTGCGGGAGCGGGCGGTGTCCCGTGTTCGGTGCCGCGCGTGAGTTGAATGGCGCGCAATTTGAATGTACTTCAATTACTTCAATGTACAGAATATTCCTCTGGCAGGGCAATCCGCGTATTTGCGAATCCGTGAATGCTAAACCCTCGTATGTGAAGGGCCGACTGTATTTTACTAAATTTTTATAGAGAAAGAGAACAAAATGCTTGAAAGCATTCTTAGAGAAGTCTGTTTAGGCAACCAGTAACTTTTTTGAATTGTTTTCAATGGGGCAGCTTTAGGAATTACATGTTATTTATAACTAGTAATTCACAAGAGGTAAAATTAATGAATTACCCGACAATAATAATGGACCTTCATTTTAGAAGAAAGGAGGAGTCCTGTTGCTTATTTATGTGTACAGGTATTCATTTTTTTTACTATTAACGAAAGTATAACAGAGAGAGATTGAAATAAATGAAAGCATTTTAGAAAAAGCCTGTTAAAAAAATTATTGATATCAATGTTTTTTAAAAAGACAATTGAAAAATAACATTATTTATAAATAGTACTGAACCTTATAACCAATATATGAAATGTGACAGTGAAATGATAAGCTTTGGTTCTTATAATAAAACAAAAAAAAAATCGAGGAAAGGAAAATAAGCATATTTTACTGAGTGAGACTTTTGCTGCTGCACCAACAATGATACATATTTTATATAAGGTTTGTATTTGTTTGTTTTGAGAGCTATGCATGCAGTGCTAGTTTCATCAGTAAGTCTACTCCAATAATTAGACTTGACAAAGTTCATCACTGAAAACAATGACTCACATGAATATGTAGATGAAAATACTGTACTGTTAAAACTGCCATTGCTAAATTTTTCAGACAGTCAAATGTTTCAGGAATGGAATTCCAGAGTTTCAGAACCTCATTTACTGCAATTTTCGGTGCTGATCCAGTCACTAACTGATCTCTTTCAATATTTTCTAGTTCAGGTCTTAAGTTGACAAATTTTTGCCTCCAAATTGAGCTGTTTTGTAAATCAATCAATTGCATCTCAAAATTATCCAAATCAATCCACTGCAACATATCCAAATTCAGTTTGTCTAATGTTACAATGTCTGCACAGTTTATGAATTTTGCAGTTTCTCCAAATGACCTGAACTAAGTAAATCTTAAAGAAAAATGTTCAGTAGTTGAATCAGTGATGCTCGAAAATTGCATTTGAAGGCTCTGAATGTCTGTTTTCTTATGAATTTCAAGATCAGTCATGTGTTTTTTTAGGTTTGGGAAATATTTATAAGTGCCATTGTCGACATCACGTTTAAAAATTTTCAGTTTGATTTCAAAGGCTTTTAGGTTATCAAACATAACATCAAGTGTTTTGCCAGATTCCTGTAATTTGGTGTTCAAGTCATTTAAATGTGAGGAGAAATTTGTAAAAAAACATCAATCTACAAATCCACACAACGTCAGATAATTTTTGACAAGAACATTTGTCATTCTTCAAAAACAGACAACTTTCATCAAAACACTCAACAAATCGTTAAAGGACAGAACCTCGACTAAGCCAATGAACGTATTGTACATAGTAAGTAGTCCTGTGTACACCGAATTCACCTCGCTCATTAAATTCTGAAATTGTCTTTTTTTCAAAGCATGCACAGAAATATAATTGACTACCTTGGTTTCAATTTTCATCACTTCTTCACGTTCTTTAAGGCCAGCTTTTGCACACAAAGCCTCCTGGAGTACAATACAATGAAAGGCTACCAGTGGATGTCCAACATATTTTTCAAACAAATTTACAAAACCTGCTTCTCTACTAATCATGCTGGGTGCACCCTCAGTTGCCATGGAAACTATTTTTGAAAGATCAATTTGTCGATTAGACAGTTCGTTTACTACTGCCTTACATATTTCAGCCCCTGTGGTATGTTCAGGTAAAGTAAACCAGTTCTTCACATATTTCATCGCCCCTACAAAATCGAGCAATAATGGCTAGCCTAGCTGATGATGTAACATCAGTGCTCTCATCAAGACAAATGGAAAGCAATTGACATGAACCAATATCTTTTGTTAGCTATTCTACTATGTTTGTTTCCATCTTTAATATTCTATCTTTTACTGTGTTTCTACTCACTGGCAAATCCTTAATGCGCTGAATAATTTTTTCCTTTTCTGGAAAACCATTAAAAAGGAATGAAGCACATTTTAGCCATGATTCTTTAATATACTCCCCATCACTGAGTCGTTTTCCATGTTGAGCATTAATCTTTGAAATCTCAAAACCAGCAGCAACTAAGTTGGAACTACCTGAAACAAATTTCATCAAAACATTTGACTGCATTTTTTTGTTCCTGATTTCTCGAGAAATGTGTTCTTTTTGTTCTCGCTCACTTTTATCACAAAGCCATTTATGAACAGCTTCATAATGCCGCTTTACGGAGGAAGTCCTGCACACCACTGTTTCGGAACATAAGATGCGTAATGCTTTATCACCCTTTTTGATCATGCCAAGTCTTTCACGCCATGATTCTTGAAAATCTCTGCTGCTGCTGCCTTCATTTGAAAATTTTTGTTTCTTTGCTGGTTGAGCTGACATTCTGGACAAGCTGATAAGGGTAGATACAATGCAAATACTAATACAAAGTCAAAACAGAGTAGTAAACAGTAATGCAGCTTACAAATCCTTTTACCAATAAATAATCACTCGGCCACATTCCACATGACATTATATTCTAATTGTCAAACAATTCAAAAATTTTATTATTCGTATCATTAGTTTATTATCGTTTTCTTCAATGTCACAAAAACTCCAGTGTTTGCTCACAAACAACTGAAGGAAAATATGAGCAGAGTGAAGCCAATGCCAACCGTTCACTTCTATAATTACCCGAATACTGATGTGTACACTGGGTCGGCAGGGATTTCAAAACGTGTCATCCAAAGTAAAGTGTTTTCGCAACCGCCCAGCTGGCGCCAAGCCGGCGTGAGACACCTCACTGCTCCCGGCTTGTAAAAATTCATTCGCAGCAATAATAATTGGTAGTAATGACTGGCTAGTAAGAGGAAAAGTGGTAAAAAGAATTAAAGAAGCGATTAATTGTCAGTCGTGTCTTTTCTAGAATCTTGTGAAATTACCCATATTTTGCCCACTGTAGATATCTTCTACACTGTAACTATTGTGTAATTATTTATCACAGGCTCCTCAACCTTTTGTGTACCAATACTTTTAGCTTTAGTACTGTACTACCTTCCACAGGATGGTCATGGAGTGCATAATTGGTCAGCAGCTTTTTTGGGAAGGACTGAAAACTAAACCCCTGAAAACCTCTGAGTGCAGCCAGATTGGAACAGTTAACTTTTAATAAGCCATACATTCAAAGTTTATTTTAAACATAATTTTAAATGGAATAAAAACTAGAATTGACAATTAATTTTCAGGTTTGAAGAACACTTTCATCAGCAAGCAATATTATTGAATTGATCAAAAAGTGTAGCTTCCAGGATCACAACCTTGATAATTGATTCATCTGGGATGATCCCTTGGGGTTCATGATTTTAGGAGCATTACATCACTAGCATATACCTTCTCGAAGTTCTGTACAGTATAAAGAGGAATTTATTTGAAGAAGCTCCTAAGTGCCATCAGAAAAATCTGTTGGTGTTTGTTTTATGACTGACTCATTATTTTCCAGTGCCAGTATGGTCAGGTGTAAACATTGCCGGAGTGCGGCTTCGTGACCTCAACCCACTTATTGGTACCCCAGAGGATCCTGACAAGTACAATGAAATGCACAGGGATGTTGTGAACAGGTACTGTAATACTGTGATCTCAATATAGTTTTATTTTGAGGGTAAATTAATATATTATATACATCGGGAGAGAGAATTCCATTATTATATACAAAGAAAATGAAGTGAGCATTCACTTAATATTGATATTTTTACTGCTACAGTACTGTACACCATATGGAATTAGAAGTGTAAATTTTAAGTTCTTTACTCTAACCAATAATCTTCAATTTAATGGAATGCTTAACTTTAAACTTCTATTTATTTTTCAAATGTGCTTTTAAGTTTAGCACTTCTTTACCTTTATCAATTCATTACATGGTTTAGGTTTTGAAGTTTAATTTTATTTTCTGTACAGTTATAGTGAAACATCTGTGAGTGGTTAATATCTGGCAGAATTAGAACTTTAAATTGCCGTTCATACTGTAAGTTTTTGGTTGTTAGGTTTACTAAAGAAAATTTAATTGACCACAAAGCCAGATTAACCAATTTTGGTGGTTGAGCTGTACAGTAGTGAGTCATATGATACACTATTGTTTTGTTATGAAAGATGTTTGTAATACTGATTCCTGATTGAAACACTTGTAGCTGATTAGTAACTGTTTTTGAAGTACATTACTGGTTGGATCAGTGATGTAGGAAGTGGAGAGTAAATACAGTACTGTATAAGTTATGTGATACAGCTCTCCACATTAATATTGTACAGTGATTAAGTTATCCATTTTAAAGATTCTTGTAATTGTACTGGTACAGTACTTAAGAGGTTTAGAAGTGTTAAGTGAGGGATTCTTTTAAGAAAATTGTCTTACAACAGCATAAAATTTAAAATTAAATATAATGCTAACTGCTATGCTGTACACTGTACATGTTATGTATACATATGACCACCCTGTACTGTACAGTACTACAGTACTGTACGTATATAGAAAGTTAAAAAATATCTTGTCAAGTCATATCATCCAATCAGTGCTTGGGTTAAGGCTGTTCATTAGCTGCCAGTGTTTGCAACAGGATGACAGTATACAGGCAGTTCCCGAGTTATGAACCAGTTACGTTCCTGGACCTTGTTCGTAAGGCGATCTGTTTGTAAGTCAGAACAGTGTTAATTCCATAGTTGATGTTAGGTTAAAGCACAATCCTTCCCAGACAAAACAACAATAGTATCCCATACATAACAAATAATGTAAATAAAGTTATGTTAAACAATCTAAAGTCATGTAAAAAATGAATATAAGGTTGTGTAAAAAATGGGATTTTAGTTACAACCTTGCCCATACAAAACAATACTAATATCCCATACATAACAACTGTAATGAAAGTAATGTCAAACAATATAGAATAATGAAATTAATATAAAAAAGGAGTTTCAGTGACAGATTTTTGTGATGATTATATTGGGATCCTGTTTGTAAGTGCAGGTGTTCGTAAGTCGAGGACTGCCTGTAGTTGACTTTCAGACATTGGTTATAACAGTTGCAAGGAAAGACTCACTCTTACTCTATAGTTTCCAACAGTAATTCTTGGTAAGTTATTGCACAAAAGAATGGAAATTATTGATTTTATGGCCATAAGAGCCTCACTGCCAGCATGATTTACTGTAGATGCTACACCATATGGGTTGACAGTTTTGTTTTAATGCATTCAGAACCATTATTTTCAGAGGTAATTTATTTCATTAAAGTACATTGGATTTAGAAGAAGCCTTTTCAGTTATTAAGAAGGAACAGAGAGACTTTAGATTGAATGATGTGCATATTGATCTTTATGGAAGACTGCTGAGGAGGAGATGGACTTTAGCTACAGTTTTACATTTATGGCTCATCCCACAACATTGGCTTATATTTAACTGAATATTTGAGAATCAATTGGGTTTTTAAAGCCAGCTGATGGGGACAATGTTCTAATTAAAACACATTACAGTATACAGCAGTTCTGTTGGGGTTATGGTGATGTAATAACTGAAATAGGCCAGCAGAATGATCTTGTTTGATGACCGGAATATATATTCAGGGTTAGCATGTCTTTCCTACTTCATGGCTATCACTTCAGAGTACAGTGTATGATAAAATATGCATATCAGCTCTTGTAGATGTTGCAGTAATAAAGAGGATAAATAAGCAAAAGACTTCATTCAAAAATAGAAGAACAGGTACTGTACACTAACACCTATGTGGTAGTATATATACAGCAGAAGGTAAACCAGTGGTAGATAAAGAAGTGAGGTAGATAAAGTAAAGATGAAAACTACGATGAAAATAGAATTAAAAACTGCTGTACTGTACGAAACTTCCCATGATAGTTTCCAGTAGCTCAATGGTTAATTTTGTAGGAATAGATTAACGCAGAAAAAATCATAATGATCGGTACTTCTGTGTCATCAGTGACATTGAAGGGTTGTATATGTCAGCATTAAAGTGTTTGTATTTGGCAGCATGATATAATTACCAAATCTTTATTACAGTACTTGCTCTTTATAAGGTAAAACACATTTTTCCTTTTGGAGCTAATTCCACCGGGAAAATATACTTTCATGACCTAGTAATGTGAGTCATCAGTACTAAATCATCATTCTCCTGAAAATTTGAACTGAAGTGCACACTAACATTTTGCTTTAGATAATTTTGGTAGATGTACAGTACTGTATCCATGCAACATTTGAAAGACCATGTGTACATATGACTAACTAACTTTATCCTGTGCAGCTAATATGTTTGCAGTTCACATTAGGCAATCTGGATTTAATGATTAGCTATTTAAATTTTGTAATTTGTGACAATGCTATTTTTTTTTAGGTATAACTCAAGATTGTGTTTGTTAGGTTGTAGATAGTAGTCGTTTGGTCTAACTTCTTAATTTTGAAGTATGACAGTGGAAGTAAATAATGTACAGTACAGTATATAATTCACTCCATCCTGATGATGGACAGGTAAGGTTGGAGTATTTGCTTATTGTGTGGTTAGTATAGCTTATCTGCATTAAACTTTTCTGTTTGTACTGTATAAACAAATGGTGTTCTTTGGATATTCATCTGTTATGGGTTTAATTTTAATAACATCACTGTTGTCAGTACATTAGTTAGGTGGTGGTTGAAACAAAAGTTAAAAATGTACAAGTCTCTCCGTTTTGAAAATAGAAAGACCACCATTTGAGCAGAAGGGGTTAATTTTGCATACAGCATAGTCTGCATTTACGTGGTCAATTGAACCCATGGAGGTCCGCGTGAAACGAGAAACGCGTAAACGAAATAACAGAACATATGGGATTAATTGAAATAGAGACTGGGCCGACCCCCAAACTCCACTTTTTCCGACACAATACGTACCTTGTAGTAAAAATAAGATATTAATTTTATGATGGTATGCACACAATTAATATTTAAGAGAAATATCAATAATATTTGGTTTTTTAACACTTACGTTCGTAGAAAAGATGGGTCGGCACACATGGATGGCGGCTGGTTCTGAGGCAGAGGGCAGGTTAGTTGCCCTCCGGTGAATCACTTTCACTACTCGCAGAGGTTTGCAGGGCCTCCCAGACAAACTCCTCAAAGTCCATATCCTCACTGTCACTATCACTGACTTGGGCTGGCTGTGGTTGTGGTGGGTTGCGGGCGAAGAAGTCCTTAATACTATGTTGACGACTAGCATTGATGTTGTTGAGATAGATCTGGATATACGGCTCCATAACTTTCGTCAGATGGTTATTAGACTCCTCATACCGATGCTTGTCTGGGTCGTTGTCAAGGATGAGCTCAATTTTCTCCCCCAACTCGATGATTTCCTTCACATAATCATGGCTTGGTCCAGGTAATTCAAAGTTTTTCTCGGGTGGTGGGGGTCCAGCGGAAGCCATCGTGAGGGGAATAGCGGGCACAAGAGAGAACTATACACGGACTGAGAACAATGAGACTAGCCCGGCTAGGTCAGCGACTTCTACCCTCTGGTTGCAGGGCACGTTATGTTACATTAGACCAATCACAGCTAGCAGCGGAGGGAATGCGTGGGTGGTAAGGATGCGTGGCCCAATCACAGTCCAATACGTCATATGAAGTCGGCGATAACTTAAGAGTGACCTAATGTGCACCCCTCACTGCGCCGCTTCCCTCGTATGGTCAAGAATGGACCGCGTGAGTAAAAATTGGCGCGACGCGTCTGGACCTCTCCAGCAGCTCGCCGCGTAAATGGCGAAATTTACAGCGTAATTAAAACATTTCATTCTGGCACGGCACCGCGTAAATGACCAAACGCGCAAATAAAAACCGCGTAAATCCAGACTATACTGTACTGTACTGCATGGTATTGTATTTTAATTTAATTTTCACTACTAAATGGTTTGTTAATACTGTATTGTAGTCTGAACTTTAGCGTAACAATCCATTTTGCTTCTTATATGCTAACTTATGCCTTCATAGCTGAATGAAATTATTTTGTGGTCATTCTGCTGCTATGCTATTGCACCTCAAATCTTCAGATATTAAGTTTCTGAAAATCATGTACTGTACAGTACTACTCTATCTATACAGAGTTTTTTTAAGTTATAAACTTTCATTTTCTATTCCTGTTAAAGTTTGTATACAAGGGTGTACTGTATTTACAAAATTCGTCCAATACCCATTTGCTTTTCTGTACGTGTACTGTACTAGTTCATCTTATAATTGCCTGTTTATTTATACTTCATATTATAAACTTTACCTATTACCCATTTGCCTTTCTATTCCTAATCCATTTATACTGTACTTGTTTGTGTATACAGTGTACAAGTACCCTTCTGACAATCTAACCATTTGCATATCTCTACTTAAACCACCAAATGCTTTTTTACTTCACAATACCTATACCATATGCACTTCTCTGTGTATTTAATCCATCTTTCAGCAGATACTTGACAATTAATTAATTGTGACAATTTCTATACTCTACCCGTTCCACGCTAACCTAGCCCATAAGCCTCGCCCCTCGTCTATGGCTACAAATAGCTGATTGGTTCCCCCGAGCGTTCTACCTTCCCCGGACTGCGCGTGTGAGCACGTATTTACATCAACCCTTTTAGATAAATATTTAAAATTTTCCAACATCCTCTCTGAAGTGCTAATGCCTTGAAATCATTTGCATTTTGATAGTAAAGATATTTAACATTACAGTATTTTAGATAACAACAGGTCTGCTTACCAACTGTGAACACTTTTACTTTAATTTTATCCTCTTCACCACTGATCGGCTCTTCAGCCGCTTGGGCGATTGGTCACGTCTTTGTTATGCACTGGTGGCAAGTACTGGGCATGCACCGGCTCCTAAATGTACCTGAACCTGCTCCAGTGCTGGTCAAGTCTGATCTTGAAAGAGCGCACACTCGGTGCTGTCACAACACTTTCTGGTAGATTGTTCCAAGAGTTTACATCTCTCACTCCGAAAAAGTTTGCCCTCACAGTTTTCTGGACCTGTGGCTTCTTCAATTTTGAGCTGTGACCCCTTGTGGGGCGAGCATCCGCCAGCTCCAAGTAAGGACACTCGACTGAGTAGTGCCCCTTGAGATGCTTATACACCTCAATTAGGTCGCCCCTTGCCCGTCTGTAATATAAGCTAGACAAGTTCAGGCGCTCCAATCTCTGAGGGTAGTTGAGATGCCGAAGTGCAGGCACCAGTCTGGTGGCCTTCCTTTGAATATTTTCAACCAATTGACAGTCACTAGCATATCTCGGGGACCAGACGGGGTGACAGTACTCCAGATGGGGAAGCACTTCACTCTTGAAGATCGTCTCAAGGGACGGACTGTCTAGATATCTGAACGACCTTCTTATAAGATCCAATAATTTATTTGCCTGAATTACCTTTTTCTCGCAATGGCCCGAGAACTTCAGCTCATTGTCAACATACACACCTAGGTCCTTCTCACATTCAGTCTCAAATAGTACAGTTTCTTTATCCTGTTGGGACATATGATATGCCTCCTTACTGTTGGTACGCCCCAGGTGCATCCTCTTACACTTCGTGACATTGAACCTCGGCAGCCATTTCTTCGACCAATCTTGGAGCTCACAGAGATCCTTCTGCAGCTCTTCACAGTCTGCATGGTTCTTGATTTCCCGAAATAACTTGGCGTAATCGACAAACATTTGTATGGAGGAGTGTACAACATCAGGCATGTCATTTATGAAACAAACAAAACGACAGCAGGCCCAATACACTGCCCTGTGGTACCCCGCTTGTGACAGGTATGGATGATGATTTCGTGCCATTAATCTATGAACCAATCGGCAATTAGTACAGAAGAGGGGCATGGCTTACTGGTCAGGTTAGCGTGGAAATACTATAGTTTTATCATGTTTTTCATAATAGTACCAACAAAAATAATTTCTTTAACCTAACTCCATTTCAGATAAACTCATATGCAAGTGCTACCAAAACTGGTTGGGTTTAGCCAGGTAACACCTCAGGCAACACCTGACTAAGGTTGCTAAAATTAATTAAAAGACTTTTATATTTACAACCTATTCCACTAGAGCGAGCAACCATTGCCCTCGAAAGAGGGAGATTAGAAGCCATGGCTGACTGAGAAATAGGAGTCTTGATGAGCTTTGGTTCGTGCAACTGACTGTGCAACCCACATTCAAACTAACTCTGCTGCAAACCTTTTTGAGGCAATATTGCTTGTCTTTTTATTAATTTTCTTGATAGAAGCTAATTTGACATCATATTTTTTAGCACAGGTATGTGCATTAGATTATTGGGCAGGTACTGTGCAGTTTCTGTTTGTTCAATAAGTTCCTGCCATTCCATCCGAGTATGGGTTATTTCCAGTTCAATGTGCTTTTTGTGTTAATAGTAGTCCCAAAGTCTTCATCAAGCTGATCAATCTGTTCACAACTCTTACTCTAAAGAAGTTCTCTGGCAGTTTTTTTGTAATTATAGCTTCTGTAACCCTTTGTAGGCATATCCCACAAAGATGTGGTGTGGAGGGTAGCACTGTACCAGACATATCCCACAGCTATTGGACGCATTTCTTGTGGGCTCAATTTAAATTTACTCTGCTTTGTTTTTGCTCAGCATCTTTGTGGTGATTTCTGGCAACTGCTCTGAGGCAGTGAAGGCCTTTTGCCCATTAGTAATGGATGGATATACTGCATCTGCTTGTGTGTGGCACCCCATACAGGAGAAAATGATACCATTATATATGATTCTAGTGAGCATGTTGGTTTGATTCCCGGGTGCTCCCAGTTAACCCAGTTGTAAATGGGTACCCAAGTTTACAACTTGGGGAAGTGATGTCTATGGGACCCACCTTCACTTAAATAAATGATTATGGAGACAAAAATTACCCTCATGCATAGTGACAGCGATATAAGTGAAGATGGTGATTTTCCTCAAGATTTAACTAGTGAATCTTAGGGGATGAAAAATATGCTGGTGGTGTGCTAGTTTATCTTCCATGAGTCTTGTGTCCACCCATGAGGCTCCCACACGGGATGGGAGTGACACTTTGTTCCTCCTGAACTTTAATGGTATAGATTAGGAGGTTATGGTAAGATTAAAATATTTTATTATTTTTTTATTATTTTCCCGTCCAGTGGGTAAAGACCACGAGTTACCGTCACCTTTCTCAAAAGGTTAAATTGAGGATGTGACCTCTTGTGGTGTGACCGGCCACTAGATCTAAATATGATCATTTGACTGAGAAATGTCCTTTGAGGTTCTTATAAATACGTATCTTGTTAGATCACTCCTTGCCTATCTACTGTATAGTATAAACTAGGCAGTTAAAGGCATTCTAAACTTTCTTTGTACAAGAGGTCCTCCTTTGGGCATTCTCAATCAACTGGCCATCTTTGATATATCTCAGAAACCAAATAGATTGGCAATATTCGAAGTGGGGGAGCACCACATTATTGAAAAGCCTTATGATGGATGTGTATGAACTTAAAACAAACATTTGTTGATTGGGGACCCCTCCCTCCTGGTGGTTACATTTTTACTTGTGTACAAAGAAATGTATATTCCCTTTGTGTTTGGTCTTAGGACAATTATTTCTTTTACCTGTAATGTATATATATGTGTGTGTGTAGACACACAGACACACACAAAACACATACATATAAATAATAATGGGAAAATCCTCTCACAAATTATTAGAAACAAGACAACAAAATGTATTAAAAATGTGAGAGTCTACCCTCAAGTCAACTCTGGGATTTGTTATTAAAGCATGGAGTCGACTGGAGGGTCGACTCTCACATTTTTAATACACTTTGTTATCTTGTTTCTGATTATTTGTGAGAGGATTTTCCCATTGTTATTTATTTGTGTGTGTGTGTGTGTGTGTGTGTGTGTGTGTGTGTCTACACACACCCACACACATATACAATACAGGTAAAGAAATTACTGTCTTTAGAATGAATGGCTCCCTGTCCCGGTCGCAAAAATGCCAGGAACTTTAAAACTACCCTTAGACATTCTTGGGTACATCCAGGGTGTCCTCTGCAAATTAAAAATCGTGAATTGTCAGGGCATGCTGTACTTTGTTTGCCTGATATATCTTCTCACTATGATCTGAGAACTTTAGTTCGTTGTCAACATAAACACCAGCATCCTTTTCATGTTTGATTCCAATTAATGATGTTTCCTCATACGGTTGGGACATGATATGCCTTTCTGCTATTGGTATGACCGAGGTAGATTCTCATGCATGTTGTAATGTTGAATCTTAGCAGCCAGTCCTTTGATCACCCCTGAAGCTGATAGAGATCTTCATGTAACTCTTCCCTGTCTGTTCTGTTCTTAATTTTCCTGAATAGCTGAGTGTTGTCTGTAAACATTTCTGTGGAAGACTGAATAAACAAACAACAGTACTCCAAGTTCATATTGCCCCGTGGCACCCCACTTGTCATGGGTACACTTGTTGATTTTGTGCCATTAATCACCATGAACTGTTTGCAGTCATTAAGAAGTTTCCGATCCACTCGAAATCCATACTGCTACAGTTTAATTTTCAGCCTTTCATGAGATATGCTATCATATGCCTTAGCAAAGTCAAGGTATGTATTGTCAACATACCAACATGCTCCAGGATCTGTGTCCACATGTACAGCACCTGAAGCAGTTGCATGTCCGGGTATGGGTTGTGCTGTAAGCTTCATGATTCAGTGACTCATCAGGCTCACAGTCTTAACTTCCAATGCCTCTCCTTTGAGGGTGATGGTTGCTGTGAAGGCGTAGATTCATATTTGAATTAACCTTGACTGCCTTATCTTAGGGATACCTTAGTTAAACCCACCGGTCTTTGGCAGTATACAGTTCGTATATATACAAATCTTTCCTTTAATGGCTCGATTATAAAATGGATTTTCAGGATCAGTCCTGTTTATCTTTAATGTTATCCTTTTCTTGGACCGACTTTTAAGGAAACAAAGTTTACTTTAAGAAAAGCAACAAAAGTTTCAGTTGTTTTTGTATACATAATGTAAGATTTAAATTATCATAGTACTGTATCATTATTTTTTTTACAAGTTATGAACCAATAGTTGCAGGGTAGCTTCCAGGTTAAAATTTTAAAACATGCCTCCTTAGCCTGCCCTAATTGTGTTATTCATCACTATGAGACCTTTTGTTTATAAACTTTTCCCACATTTCCTTCTTCACTATATTGAACACTTTATTTTCTTATCCTATGTTTCAGGTACAGTAGTATCCAACATTTCTTTCCAATGGGGACTTAGGCTGTCAAGGCATTACTCTTACCTCAGACTGTGTTACTACATTCAGAGCTGTGACTTCCTGTCACCCCACATATTTTCTGCCCTGATTAATACATATTAAATAATGACTTATTTAAACCTAATCTACCTTATTCAGAATAATACACGCATATACTGTACCTTTATCATGTACATCCCATTACAAATTAATTCTATGAACTTTGCTCATGATACTGCATTATACCTTGCAATACATTAGGACACTGAACAACATATTACATGTGAATATCTTCATGAGCAAATAGTATTTCCTTATAATCTTTATTCAAGTTATTATTTGCTTATTTACTGAAATTATTATTAAATGCTGTACTACAATCAGGCAGTTGTTTAGTAATGAAGTCTCTATTGCCCTCTAATGCATTCAGAATTAGCTTTCGTTGCACAATGCAGCTACTCCAATACAGTATATAAATTTATGTATTGCTTTCTCATTACTGCTTTTTGTATGATTTGTTTTTTGAAGACCCTAAGAGAGCCTATTCAGTATCTTCTTCTTTTCTGCATATTTTCAACGGCATCTACAAAAATTAAAAACTGGTCCTTTATCCATTCCCTCTAATTGGTGTAACAGACAGTGACAAAGAAAGATGCATCGCATGTTTTTACTAATTAGTGCTTATGTTTATCCTGTTTTTTTGTAAAGACTAAGAGGTTCAGTAATACTCCCAGAAATATGAAAACAAAGATTGAAGTAAATTTTGCTGTTGAAGACTTGGAAACTGAAACTTTCTGTTGTTGGATTATAGCTTGTATAATAATGCTTAGTATTGTACCATATGTGATGTTACAGTGCATATGAAATCATCAAACTGAAGGGCTACACCTCTTGGGCTATTGGTCTCTCCGTTGCTTCCCTTGTTTCATCTGTTTTGAAGAACATACGCTCCTGTTATGCTGTCTCCATTGCTGTTCAAGTAAGTGTGACATAATTCTTAGAGATTAGAACTTTTAGTGAAACATCTTCTTTTACATATACAGTAAATAGACTTTTTGGCTGCTACTTGCAGCGCATATGAAGTGATCAGGCTGAAGGGTTACACATCGTGGGCCATCGGAACTTCATGCGCTATCCTTGCCAGGTCAATACTATCAAACGAGAGAAGTATTTATGCTGTAACCACAACTATTAAGGTATCAAAGATGGCTCCAAGCAAGTGATAGGATATCCTTACCAAGCAACAATTGTTACATACCATTACCCTTATTTTGGAATAAATATCCCAAGACTTTGGTTATGAATATCGGAGAATAATTCACGAAGTAATCTTTTTCTATTTATCTTTAAACATTATCCTTGAAATGTGAAAAATTATAATAATAATGATGTGAGGCTGGAGTTCTATTCTATCAAAAATTATGTTAGAACACTAATGAATTATAATTTTTATTCTTGTACTGTTTAAGAAGTCAAGGCAATGCCAAAAATGTATGCAACTAATAAGAAAAATGCATTCATAAAAGCTGTCCCCAGATTAAAAAAAAACAAACAGTGGACCAGGTGATGTGCTTCCGATTAAAAAAAAAAATATATATATATATATATATATATATATATATATATATATATATATATATATATATATATATATATATATATATATATATATATATATATATATATATATATATATATATATATATATATATATATATATATATATATATATATATATATATATATATATATATATATATATATATATATATATATATATATATATATATTATATATATATACACACAGTATTACCCCGCTTAACGTGGTTTCGCTTAGCGCGTTTTACCATATACGCGGTGCCTCGCCAGAACCAAACTTTCACTTAACGCGGGTTTTTTCGGTTTTTTTTTTCCACATATACGCTGTGAGTGTCCGGCTCGAAGCTATTTTTAGATTCGCCCGACCCGCCACCCTGCCTGACTGCCTGTTTTAGCTCATAAAATTCATACAAATTACCCGGCCAGAATATAATTTACATTGCTGGAATTCTTACAATATCATGATCATTTTGAATATAAACATCATAGATTTTGCATTAGACATACAAATTTTAGATATAATGTTTACTCTGAGTAAATATGTTATTTTTTGTACAAAATATATGACATTTGTATTCAAAATATTCCTGGGCTTACAAGGAATCCAGCAATGTCAATTATATTATCCTAACTTTAGTTTGAGGTATTATTTATTACTAAAAAGGTAAATATTCTGGTTTTCCCACATCTGGTAGGGAAGGTTGGTGGGGGGGAGGGAGGGACCGACTGACCATCTGTTACCGTGTGAAGAATATATTTTTTTTTTATTAACTTGAAGATATTTGTTTTAGCTCATAAAATTCATACAAATTACCCGGTCAGAATATAATTTACATTGCTGGAATTCTTATAATTTGATGATCATTTTGAATATAAACATCATAGATTTTGCATTAGACATACAAATTTTAGATGTAATGTTTACTCTGAGAAAATATATTATCTTTTGTGCAAAATATATGACATTTATATTCAAAATATTCCTTGTCTTACAAGGAATCCAGCAATGTCAATTATATTATCCTAACTTTAATCTGAGGTATTATTTAATACTAAATGTTAAAATTTAGTTTTTCACCCAACATCTCTTGAAGGGAGGATTGGTGGGGGGTGGGGGTGGAGGGTTGGGACTGACCGCACGGTTGGAAGAGGGGGGAGGCAAGGTGGGGTACTTTGATTGACAGATAGTGTCGTGAAGAATATTTTTTTTTTTTATTAACTGAAGATATTTGTTTTAGCTCATAAAATTCATATAAATTACCCGGCCAGAATATAATTTACATTGCTGGAATTCTTACAATTTGGTGATCATTTTGAATATATACATCATAGATTTTGCATTAGACATACAAATTTTAGATATAATGTTTACTCTGAGTAAATATGTTATCTTTTGTGCAAAATATATGACATTTATATTCAAAATATTCCTGGTCTTACAAGGAATCCAGCAATGTCAATTGTATTATCCTAACTTTAGTTTGAGGTATTATTTATTAAAATTTACTGGTTTTCCCCCCAAAATTTCTCAGAGAGGGATGAGCCAGCAGTGTTATGTGAGAAGAGGGGGAGGGAGTTGAGTCCATTATTTGAATGGACATTAACTTGGCAACTGTATTTCTCTATTTCTTTTAAGTATTAATTGTGTGCATGTACCATCATAAAATTAAGATGTTATTTTTACTAGAACATAGGTATTGTGTCGGAAAACGTGGAGTTTGGGGGTCGGGCCAGTTTCTGTTGGAATTAATCCCATATGTTCTGTTGTTCACTTAGCGCGGTTTTCACTTAACACGGTACTCTGTGGGTTTTATTGACCGCGTTAAGTGGGGTACTACTGTATATATATATACCTGTATATATATATATATATATATATATACCTGTATATATATATAATAATAATATATAATATATATATGTATATATATGTATGTATATATATATATATATATATATATATATATATATATATATATACATATATATATATATATATATATATATATATATATATATATATATATATATATATATATATATATATATATATATATATATATATATATATATATATATATATATATATATATATATATATATATATATATATATATTGAGTCATTACCTAATACCTGACCATTGTGGACCTGGTCTCACCCTCCTCTGTATATATACACCTTGTTTTGTACTCCTCTTTAGTCTGTACTCACCCCTGAAGATGTGAATTACACGAAAGCGCTTGGGCACTTCGTGTTTTCTTCTTTCCTTGTAGTTATCAGCATGCATATATATATATATATATATATATATATATATATATATATATATATATATATATATATATATATATATATATATATATATATGTATTACTACTTAAATGTTTTGGAGGACAAATTTACAACAAAAAGTTGTGACAACATCCTTACCAAAACACACTCAAACACTACTAAAGAATTAGAAGACAAAATGTGTCATTAAAAATCCAAAATACAGGGTACCAGCTTAAATAGAAATATGAGTTTGGAAATGCCACAAAAATATTGATCGATAATGTCTACTGTGTTGAAGAAGCCACAAGTTCAGAAAACAGTGAGGGCAGATGTTTTCAGTGAAAATGAAAATTATGAACTCTTGGAACAACCTGCAAGAGAGTGTTGACGGCACCGAGTGCAAGCTCTTTCAAGACCAGACTTGACCAACACTGGAGCAGGTTTACATGCATTCAGTTGTCAGAGCATGCCCAGTACTTGCCAACAGTGCCTAACAGAGACACGACCGACCGCCCAAGTGGCTAATGAGATGATGAGTGGTGAAGAGAATAAAAGTAAAATTAGTAAGAGTCCCTAAGGAGTCCTACCAATATACCTTCACAGTTGGTTTAATGCTCAGCTGTAAATACATATCTCAATCCCCAGAACTGTGCCTGAACTGCAGATACTAATTTAAATGAAATCCCCTGTTCCTGACTAACAAAAAGGAGTTCATTATTTTACAGGAGGAGAGGGGAGGTTATTCTGACCCACAACCAGGACTAGAGTACAGTCAAAGTGGGTCCCATAGGCATGACTGTCCATTAGGGAAAGTGAGGATACAGCACACTTTACACTAAGTCGTAAACTAGGAGACAGCATAGCTGGTACTGCACTCGACTGCATTCACTTCCCTAAGTTGTAAAATTAGATGCCTATTTACAGCTGGGTAAACCGAGAGCGCCTGGAGATCAAACCACTGACCCCCAGAACAGGAGGCAAGCAAGAACTGTGTTGTATAGTACGTGTAAATAATTCTATCCTAAATCCATCAAGCTCTTAAGATCTTCTATCAGTAATGGAAGTGGCCTCCAAGTCCAATTTTTTAAGATAAGGCTGAGGAACCGTTATTAAACGTTGATTCTAAAAGCACCACTGCATACGTGTGACATGAAATGACAACTAGGTAGTCACCTGCAAAGCATAAATTGATGGAGGTATTACTATACCCTGGGCACCCCAGATTATGGTATAGTTTCTGTCTGCTTTGTTGTTGGAACATCACCCCACAACAAGAGCCACTGTCCTAGAATTACCTCTGTTTTCTTCAAAATGGTCACTTATAGGAGGAATGGTATTCTGAAATCTTTCGTTAGATTACTTTTGAACTGAGGCAAAGGATAGTTCACTCAAGGTCTTTTTTCTGAAATCTCATTTTATCCAATCCTTTTCCATAGTCATCTTATCCAATTGTTCCTGTCCAAATAAATAAAGTAAGAATGTGTACTGTATACAGTACCGGTAATTATCCAATATATTACTGGTAATATATCCATGGAAAACACCCCAGGAATTTTCATTTTTGGTGCTATTTCCCTCCTTGCCTGGACCCTAACCTTACTACAGTAAAATGTTAATGAAATGTGAAGATACCCATATGAACCAACTATCAACTTCATAAGAATTTTTAGATGTACAATAGACTCATCTAGGAAAAGGTCTCCTCAAGTCGGTGAAGAGAAAATGACAGGGCACAGCCTTCCTTACAGGGACTCTTGAAATCTGATTATCCACTTTTGTACGGGATACCCTTTGAGCTGAATAAAATAATTTGGCGTTAGCCAAATAGAATATTAAAAGTGGCATCTCCATAGTGAAGTGGTTAAGAGGTGGAAGCTGTTATCAGTGCTAAGAATGGAATTTCCCTGCTAAGGGAATTGAAAAAGGCATAACAGAACCTGCCATTAATGGAGGGGGTAAAGAATTTAAGAAAGATGCATTCTATATAATTTTAAATAACAAACATAAAAGAAGAACAAAATAGAAATGTCATAACATCCAATTCTCATTAGTAGTATTCTGAAATACAGTATTTCACACATAAGATCCAAGAGTACTTTCCACCAAGTATTGTACTGTACTGTATAATGGACTTGAACTGTCACGCAGTGATCATGGTCGAAAAGTCATGAGACAGTGTGGGAAGAGCTTCTTTGTAATTCACCCTGCAATATAACTCCTAGATCAACCCTTCCTAAGTATGCAGGAAGTAACCAGATAAATGCATATACACCTTTCATGTTCATCATCAAATATGTATATGTTTTGATTACCAGCTATATCACCAACCTGACCATTCTTTGACTGAGTAGACAATCATGGGGTTTGATAATGAGCCAGCTTCTCCACAAAAGTGCAGTTGCCTGCATATGTAATGTTCCTTGCTTCACAGGAGACTTTGTACATGTGACAATGCCACAATGATTTTCTTTACAAACACTTCATTACAATGTAATTGCCTATATGTCGATGATTTCACATTTAATTGCCCTTAGTTATATATGTTGTTGGACTCTTGTTGTTCCCCCTTCACTGCCTCCCCCCACCATCCCCCAGTTGAGGTACAGCCAGGGACAAAAGTTTGCTCCTCGGTGAAACTGAGTCATGGGAATGAGTCTCCGAACTGACTTAACCCTGACTGTTTCATCTCATTTAGGGTTGATGCTGCTTCATTTTGGGCGGGAGCGAACTTTTAACCCCAACTGTACCTTGATTCAGTAGCATTGCCACATGTAATGAGTCACCTGTGAGCGAGAACATTACATACGTGGGCAACTATAGATCATGCAAGGTGGGAAATGAATCATTTTGATTCTTGATTCTTTGATATGAGTAAAACAGCTACAACTTGTAACATTTGGGTCCAAATCCATACATAACATTAGGAAACTAATTTGTTCTGAGTCTGAAGTAGCATCGATAACTGTTCAGTAAAACAAAACAGTCTCACAAGCTGACAACACAGTTGTCCAAACTTGTGGGTTACATCCTTGCAATCTGCTAGAAATTTACTTTAGAACCTATAGTACTATGAAATATAAAAAAAAGGATTAGTTTTCCAGTTTAGAATACTAGATGTATGACCACTTAATTAATTAGTACACTACATCAATGAGTGAGTTAATAAGATTATAATCTAATTAAGAGAAAGTTAGCCTCAAGACTAGTGTAACTCGTGTGTTTTTCATCCAAGATGCTGAAAGGGTCTCAGAATAACCCTAAGTGATGTAAACTTGCTGGTTAAAACTTTTGTTGGTGGATGTAATGCAGTGCTGTGATTCAGTTTGTATTGATTGTTACAGTACTCGTGTTATTAGTTTGACAGTACCATACTGGACATTAGCATTTTTCTCCATAAAGCAGACAGGTTCATAATGTTTTCATATTAAAGTAAAGTAATCCTCACCAACTACAATACACTGTACCCTCATTAATCCGGATCGTTATACATTACAGTAATTCGCATTTTGACATAAGTTGTATGTTTTTAAAAAATGAATTAAAAGATTTGAATTTGGAATGAATCCAAAATAACCGAGTGGTTCTTAAAAGTCACCTTGGCTGCCACAATAAATAAGTGGTTTTGCATTTACGTGGTCAAATAATTGTATGTAATTGTTTAAATTGGTGCTGGCCATTAATGCTTTGGGATGGCTTGTGTTGCAGCCTACAGTCTTGAGGGATAACATCATAAAGTTTCACTGGCCTGATGTAAAGCTATAAACAGTTCAGGATCAAATCTCTGATGATGTCTCTCAGGAACTTAGGAGGTCAGTAGATGTAACAGTGGTCCTGTTTGTTCGGATTAACTCTTGATAATCATTCAGAATTATTTGACAGTTCAGGGGCAAATCCAAGGATATCAAAACAGGTGGTCCAAGATGTGGGGTGAGGGAACATGGTGAGTACAGCAAGCCCACCTAGCTGGGGGTTTGGGGTGGGGCTGTTAGCCCCACTCGAAATTTTTTGAAATGTGGCCAATGTCATGGGTATTTTGAGGCCATATGCATTTGATATTAGGAGATATTCTAGGTCAACAGTAATTTCTTTTTTTTACTATACAAAATTGCTTGAGTACAATACTGCATTAAAGAAAAAAATACAGTATTGGAATTTTCTGATGAAAAGGGGGAGGTCTGAACCTCCAGGACCCCCCTGGATCAGCCCCTGCAGTAGTTATTTGTTATTTTGAGGAATTGATGTGAAAAATTAATAGTTATTCAAGTGACTCCTCAGAACTCATTTTCTTACAATACATCCATTAATTTTATGTTAAGTTTCCCTCCATCCAAAGACTGTGGGTGTATTTTAGGTTTTAATGTGAAATAGATGTTATTGTAACATTTAAAAGTTTAAAGGTAAATTATACTTGTCAACAGATATATACAGTACTTCTGAGTTGAGATATTCATAACGAAAGAATTGGGATATATGATTTTGCCTCGTGAATTACTTTGCTTTGACTACATGTATTTTTTGTTGTATGCATCTTCTTCTTCAGCTTGTTCTCCAATACTTCATAAAAGTCCAACTTTCCCCATTGCTTTGTAAAGATTTTACTTTTTCTTGTACTTTGTGGTTTTATTGGCTAAATTGTTTTAAAGAGATAAACTCTCTGAATTTAAACCCTCTTCTTGTTGCAAAATTCAATACTGGACCTCAAAAATGTTAGGTTTTATAAAGTAGGTTAATATATATGATTGATGAAAGTCTTTTTTTTTTTTGGAGTTATGTGAAATAAATTCCATTCCCAAACATATTCAGTAAGGCAAAAAGAAGATAAAGAAGTTCAACAGTTTAGGAGAGAGTATTGTACTGTATGGTATATGGTGCATGTAGGCTGTAGGAGTACAGTACCTATACTGTAAACAGTTTCCTGTGTGCCAAGACAGTGCAGGTAAACAACAATGGTAAACAGTAAGGCAGCTTGACCAAGGATAATCAACAAAGAGAATGAGGAGAAATTTACCATTTTCTCAGACATAATATTTCTTTCTTACCTCTTTTTATATTTTTTTCTCTAATTATTTCATTTCCTTTTCTTTTTATTTCTTTTCATGGTTCCTCAAACCTTATCTCTTATTCTTATTTATTTAAACAATTATGAAGGGTCTAGATAGGATGTGGAAGGTGGAGGAGAGAGTGGTAGAGGCTGAGTGTGGTGGTGGTGGTGGTGGGGGGAGTGAGGGTTGATATGGTCACTTTTCTCCCTTACTTTTACTTTTATCCTCTTCGCCACTGATTGGCTCGTTAGTCGTTTGGGTGATTGGTTACGTTACTATTACACACTGTTGACAAGTACTGGGCATGCACTGGTGGAGGGACAAGGGTTGCTTATCCTTTCCCCCTTGATATTGCCCCATTTTCCTTTTTATTTTTTATTCATTATTATATTCTTGTATGATCATAAAATTAGCCAATTATGGTGTATGTTTCATCATAAATAATATAAAATACAGTATTGAACAAAATACGATACGGTATATAATTTGACTTCAAAATAAAAGACAAGCTGAATCACAAGGAAATATGACTGAGAACTACTTCATATTTTTCCCGTCTCTGCTAACGGTGGGTGTAATATTTCAATGTGATTCTGATCTTTTAAAATGTTGTTTTTGCATAATGTATTATTACTGATATGTAATTTGTCTTAGTATGTCTTAATGTAGGTAAAAATAAGTATATATTAAATGCATCCTCCGAAAGCGTGAATTTGCTACCCGAGTTTATCAGTTAATTTACGGATAATACTTCTGATAAACTTCCTACGGGCTTATAGTTAAAATAAAGAAGGTATGTATCTTTATATAGTTTAGCTAAATATCTTTCTCGTCAGAAACAGTCATCCCAACGATTATGAGTAAACTCATTTAGAAATACATCATTACTCAGGACAAAATCGGGCAGGTTTGCAACAGCTAATCAGCTGTAACTCTTGAGGAGGGGGTGGGGCATTTTTTCTCAGCTGAAAAAAAACACACTATAGTAAAGTGATCCAGTCGATAAATATATACCCAAGACCAAACCCAGTGCCTTTAGGAATACGAGGGATCCTACACATGAACCATGTGGCGGTCGACAAAGTTAACAAGAAAATACAGAAATTCACGACGTGGATTGGGTCAAACAATGAGCAGGACTGGAAGGTGTATGCAAGAGCCAGAAACCAAGCAAAAGCGAAGTGAAGGGCTGAAAAGGAGTTCCAGAGGCTGGTTGCAGGCAGTCAAGTCAAACCCAAAAGGCGTTTACTGCTATGTAAAATCAATAAGCAGCAGTAGAAGTATCAATCCTGAGGCTTGAAGATGGTAGTTACTCAGATTTTGACCAGGATGAAGCCGAGGCATTGAACATCTTCTTTTCCTCGGTGTTCACAAGAGAGGATGCAATTAACCTTCCTGCGTTTGAAGACAGACAGTTCGACACAGCATTGACCCACATTGTGTTCACAGAAGAGGGTATTAGAAATAAACTGTCAAAGCTAAAGGTCCATAAGAGTCCCGGCCCTGACATGGTGCATCCCAGAGTGCTAAGAAAGTTGTGCAACGAGCTTGCCGAGCCCCTGAAGATCCTGTTCTGTAAATGCCTGGATGAACAAAAGGTCCCCAGTGATTGGAAAGTGGCTTATGTGAGTCCTATCTTCAAGAAGGGCGATTGTCACTCCACGAACAACTATAGACTGGTGAGCCTGACCAGCATAATATGTGAAGTACTTGAGAGTATTATCAGAGATGCTGCGATCGAACATCTACTACTAAACAACCTTGTAAAAGATTCCCAACACGGTTTTATGCGGGCGCTCCTGTTTAACACAATTGCTCAAGGTATTGAATATTTGGATCCATATTCTGGAACAGGGTGGTAATATCAACAATATATACCTAGATTTTGCCAAAGCTTTCGAAAGTGTACCCCACAAAAGGCTAAAAATCAAACTGGAAGGGTATGGAATTCGGGGAAATGTCCTAGCGTGGATAGAAGATTTTCTACATGACCGCAAGCTGTGTGTGGTGATTAATGGCACGAAATCATCATCTGTACCTGTCACAAGTGAGGTACAACAGGGCAGTGTATTGGGCCTGCTGTTATTTGTTTGTTTGTTTCATAAATGACATGCTTGACGTTGTACACTCCTCCACACAAATGTTATTTCGGAAAATCAAGAACCATGCAGACTGTGAAGAGCTGCAGGAAGATCTCTGCGAGGTCCAAGAATGGTCGAAGAAATGGCTGCTGAGATTCAATGTCACGAAGTGTAAGAGGATGCACCTGGGGCGTACCAACGGTAAGGAGGCGTATCATATGTCCGAACGGGATGAAGAAACTGCTCTATTTGAGACTGAATGTGAGAAGGACCTAAGTGTGTATGTTGATAATGAGGTGAAGTTTTCGGGCCATTGCGAGAAGGAGGTAAATCAGGCAAATAAATTATCTGGGTCTTCTAAGAAGGTCGTTCAGATATCTAGACTGTCTATCCTAAATAACGATCTGGTCCCCGGGATACGCTAGGGACTGTCAGTTGGTTGAAAATGTTCAAAGGAGGGCCACTAGACTGGTGCCTGCACTACGGCACCTCAACTACCCTGAGAGATTGGAGCTCCTGAACTTGCCTAGCAAGGGGCGACCTAATTAACGTGTATAAGCATCTCAAGGGGCACTACTCAGTCGAGTGTCCTTACTTGGAGCTGGCGGATGCTCTCTCCACAAGGGGTCACAGCTCAATATTAGAAAGCCGTAGGTCCAGAAAACTGTGAGGGCAAACGTTTTCGGAGTGAGAGTTGTGAACTCTTGGAACAATCTACCAGAAAGTGTTGTGACGGCACCGAGTGTGAGCTGTTTCAAGACAAGACTTGACCAACACTGGAGAAGATTCAGGTATATTCAGGAGCCAGTGCATGCCCAGTGCTTGCCAACAGTGCATAACAGATGTGATCGATCGCCCAAGCGGCTAACGAGCCGATCAGTGGTGAAGAGGATAAAAGTAAAAGTAAAATATTTATTTGATAATGTAGATGCAGGTTATGTAACACTGTGTTATTTGTGGAAGGTTAAGTTGGTTATTCAAGTTAGTCCAGAGTAAAGGTCTGGCGAATCTAGTACAATACAGTACCTGTACTGTATAGCGATTTTAACACATGTTAAAGGGCATCGCTTGTATGGATATGTGCCAGTACGATATGCTCGCTCAAAATGAGACCCTACTGTAGTTAAAGTAATGACACTTAAATTTTACAATACAGGTTGTACCTCTAGTCCGGCAACCTCGGAACCTGACCAGTGCCGGACCATGGAAATTGCCAGACCATGGAAATTCACCCTTTTCCTGGATAGATAGTGACTTGTGCTTATGCCTGGAAGCACTAGCACCACTTTCTCTGCATCATGGTCTCTTTGAAGACATATTGAAGGGTTAAATGTCGTATAGTAGCTTCTCAAATTTTGCGAGTTTTTAATTCTTAACGTATTTTATTGGAACACACAAAAAAATAAATAAATAAAAATTTTGACGGCGGAAACTTGAATTTCGACGGGTTTGAACGGCCCGCCAACGTGCAGACGATGTGCATAATTGTGTGAACAGCGTCATTTCTCTTATGTACAAAAGATTCATTATTGTTTATTACTGAATGTCTTTTTTATTGAATTAATGTTTATGTGTGCAAAATGAGCAATACAATTCATTAATAATACATAGAATATTAAAACACGAAGAAATGAGACAGCATTGTTTTCGTTGATTACAAAACTAGTGACTGACTGGTTCTACATATAAAACTGAAGAAAATAAGACCCGGGTTGTAGCTGTAGTAAAATTAATATGGTTGTTTTAAGTAATGTTATTTAATGTTAATAAATGGAACAATAGAAGTAGCTAACGATAATGGTAAAGACAAAAGAGAGATCGCATATGTAAGTGCGCATGCTCACACGTGAAAACATATCGTCATTACTTTACATAAGAATATGAAAGCAACACTTATTTACTGTTCATATATATTTTAATTAATGTTTCTGAATTTGTTTTTATTGAATTAATGTACGTGTGTGCAAAATTAACAATACAATTTATAAATAATACGTGGAATATTAGAGACGAGACGGCTGCCGGCATTGTTTATGTTTAAGCCTTTAAAACCAGTGACTCATTGGTTCTACATATAAAACTGAAGAAAATAAGACCCTGAGTTTAGCTGTAGTAAAATTAATGTAAAAAATGAATATGGTTGCTTGAAGTACCTGTAATGTTATTTAATGTTAATAATTTCCATAGTCCGGCACCGGTCAGGTCCCGAGGTTGCCGGACTAGAGATGTACAACCTGTATATGTATGTATGTATATATATATATATATATATATATATATATATATATATATATATATATATATATATATATATATATATATATATATATATATATATATATATATATATATATCATGTAAATCCACAATGAAAAACGTGGATAAGATAAATCTTGATAAAATCACACGGGAAAATGGAAACAACGGAGCACCTTAGCTTTCGTCTTTATTCAAGACATCTTCAGACGAAAGCTAAGGTGCTCCGTTGTTTCCATTTTCCCGTGTGAATATATATATACACCGTATATCTCGGCTTATAAGACGGAATTTGAACATTAAAAAAATCTGCCCAAAGTTAGGGGGTCGTCTAAACCACCAAGTATAAAATTCTTACCTCTTAAATATTGTGGTTTAGTTTGTCAAGAGTGGTGATGGAAACATCATAAGCCACTCACAAGGTCTTACCACTAATTATTTTATACTGAAACTTACGTTTGGCAAGCTGGATTCAAATTAAGATTACCGGTATATTAAAATAATAAAAATGTATTATAAACCTGTCTAACATACCGTAAAAGAGATATATACCCCTGTAATAAACACAGCTATCATCACACACCCCTCCCCACGCCCCCCCCCATTTGCCAGTGAGGAGACAAGAAAGAAAAAGTGACCACGAGATTGGGCAAATTTTAGCCGTGGAGGTGGTCAGTAATGCATACCGGTATCGGTATATTTACTCATAATAATATTTATCTCCTATAAATAATTGATTTAAATTTTATTTTTTTACAAAGAATATTCAGTAAATGACTGCGTTAATTCTTGAAACTACCGACAGTGGTAAATTTAGGATGAGAATGATGAACAGAAGTCACGTCATGAATTCTGGATTCGGAGTTTGGTCCTTAATGATCATAAATGTCTGGTCAACTTCACCTACCAGGTATAATGGTAGCCTCCCTTTTTCGCGAAACAAGTATATAAATTAAAGAAAATACTTGCAGTGTGTTTAATGTATTACAATATATTATAACTAAATAAATAAACAAATAAATCGGCAAATCTATTTCAAGTAAATGGAAATATTTTACTCACACCAACATTAGTTCCAGTTAAATAACTGACGCTTAAGTGAGTCACTAGTGTACAACAGCGGGTAAAATTTGATGCCAATACTTGAAGTGAATTGGCATTATTTTAAATAACCAACCATAAATAAATGGAAAAAAGATCAAAGGTGAAACATTATATTGTATGTATGTTGTGTTGTCAAAGGAAGAGAAACAATTGAAACTCAGTAATTGTGTGTAAATGAGGCAGTAAGATAAATCAGCAACCTAAGACTTGGTCACAATTTTCGTGATGCCATATGGAAGTAGGGTCTACCATTAGACAATACTGTACATTATGCTTCCAATATCTTCCCAGGCAGTAGAATCTCCCTGTTTGGTAGCTGCCTAAAACTTTTAGTAATATTACTTTGATACAACATGATAAATTTGACAAACAATGAAAATAAACAAACAAAAGTTATTTACCAAGACCTTCTCTCTCAGAACAGAGGGGAGATAAGACGGCTATTTATAGCCCGTCTTTGTGTAGGAAGTCGACCACACTAGAAATAATTCATTTAAAATTTATATTTTTTACATAGAATATTCAGTACATGACTGCAATTATAAAATATTGTGAATATATATATATATATATATATATATATATATATATATATATATATATATATATATATATATATATATATATATATATATATATATATATATATATATATATATATATATATATATATATATGTATATATATATTTGTGTAATAAATGTATGTAGTAAGTATGTACAGTAATCTTTTTCACTCAAATCCTAATGAAACACTATTGAATTAGAATACTGTAGCTCGCTGAAGCAAGCTTATAAATTAAAGAAAATACTTCCAGTGTGTTTAATATATTACAGTATGATATAAATAAACAAATAAATCGGTAAATCCATTTTAAGTAAATGAAACAATTGTATTCGACACCGACATTAGTTCAAGTTAAATAACAAACTTTTAAGTGAGTCACTAGTGTTTACACTACACCAACCGGTAAAATTTGATGCCATTACTTGAAGTGAATTGGCTTTATTTTAAAAAACCAAGGATGTGTAAACAGCACTGGTCAATGGGATGGTTGGTAAAGGACTACTGGGTCAGTAAGCTCCCAATGGTAAGTGTCACATTTGGGGTACCGGTCTTATACAGCAAATAGGGCTCAAAAGCTACTTTTTAAATGGAAATTTTGGGGGCCGTCTATTACACCCTGTCGCCTTGTAGGCCGAGATATACGTAAGTAAAAAAAAAAAAAAAAAAAAAAAGAGAAAAGAAAAGAAAAGGCTGCCTATCTACCTATTGGACAAACTAAAATCGTTTCGGACCACGGGAGTTTCCGGACCACAGAATGCCGGACTAGAGAGGTACAACCTGTACTATACTTTGTTATGTTAGGTTGGGATATTTGTATCCACATGTTAGAATAGCTCTAGGTTTTATCACTTCAAAATATGGGTTTGCTACTTGAGGGTTTGGAAGTGGTTTTCAGATGTTGCCTAATCTGAATCTGAATGATCACTTCCGTTATATTATGAACCAAGGGCTTAGGTTTGTTCATGTATCGAAATGAGTATGAGCAAGAGCCTTAAAAGTGAGGAATAAATCTGTCAGTAAGTGTCAGTAGCACCAAGTTGGAAACACTGCTTGTTGTCTGATCGGTGAAGTTAAGCAATATTTGGCCTGATTAGGGTTTGGATGGGTGACTGCCTGGCCATAAGAACATCAGGTGTTGCTGGAATAAAGACTCTCATGGCTTTGTCAGCTGTCCTTGGTCAAATTCACTGAATATCAATTATTATTAAATGAAACCAGTGCAGCATTAGACCTCACAAACGGGGTTCACAATTTAAGTAATGTTTGCCCATGACTACAGTTGCCCACTAGTACAGAGCAAAACTGAGAATGAGAATTTTCAACATTCTGTAATTAGAACATGGTACAAACACGAGTTACTGTGTGTTAAACACCAGTGCGGTATACATATGCTGTACCTGTATATTGTAAAATAAGAACTGAGTAATGCACAGTAGATATTCTTAGGCTCTCCCACAGGAAAAAAACCCTTTACAGTATATCCATTTACTTCGTTAGTTTTATTAGATTAATCACTGGCAAACATGCATGAGTTCAATTAATAAAGACTGGTACAAGGGGTACTAGAGCAATATATTTCGTTTAAAGGAACATACAGACATCCCCCAGGTTACATAAGGGTTCCCTTCTTGATTTTTTTTTTTGGTTAGGGACTAAAAGGATTCTGTAAAATGAATAATTGCATAAAGCAAATACTGTTCTGTACTGTCTTGAACATGTGTTGAACATGTGTTGAAGGAAAGCCTGTAATAGCCATCGTAATGTACAGTACTGTCCTTAGTGTCTGTTTGGTTATATATTATTCTATGCATATACCAGTACACCAATTTACATCAATATTCATTTAACACTTCCTACTTAAAGTCACATGAAGACAAGTAGACTCATCACACATACATGCACACACACATGCACACACACACACATACATACATTCTGTACATACATATATACTGTATATATATATATATATATATATATATATATATATATATATATATATATATATATATATATATATATATATATATATATATATATATATATATATATATATATATATATATATATATATATATATATATATATATATATATATATATATATATATATATATATATATATATATATATATATATATATATATATATATATATATATATATATATTCAGTTAACTGCATATCCAATTTCTCCTCATTTACTTTCATGCAATAAATGGAAAATGAAATAAAAGGGGTGTTGGTGGTATAACGGTAATGAGCATAACTCTCGCCAATATGTCAAGGGTTCGAGCCTCGGCCCGGACACATGTGAGAAGGGTGTTATCCAGTGTGACCCTAACAAACACCACAGGTTTCCTGGTCCCCGGTTTCCTCCTGTACTAACACTGGATAGACCGCCCAAATGGCTAGTAAGCTGATGAGTGGTGAATATGATATTATTATTACTATACTGTACTGTATTCTTAAATTTCACAATTAGAATACAGGGTACTTAAATCTTATATTGAATATTGTACTGTAGATAATAATAAAAATACTAATAATAATATTTATTCAGTAAAATTGTCATACAGGTTTACAATTGGATAGACATGTGTAATTATGCAGTTATACAGGTCATGAATATAGACAATGTAGGTTTACAGTAAGTGCATATAGGCTGTGGGGGTATTTTATAAAGGAGATTTTGAGTAGGCAGATACTTTACTGTAGTAGGGTATTGGATGTAAGTTAAACATTAGAAGTAAGAAAGGAAAATGAGAGAGTAGTCAATTAAGAAATTGGAATAAGATAAAATGAGAGTTAAGAGGAAGAAGTTATATGTAAAATAGAAATATGGGAGCAAGTTAGAAGTAATTTAGAAAGAAAAGGGAAGGAAGAAGCAATAATAATGGTTCCCCTGTAGTTAGAGTATGGGAAAATATGAGTCCTTGGACCGCATGAAGATGTGTGTGAGAATTTTTCTTTGAGAGCAATAAAGGGTGCACTGTGTATGTACTGTAGTTCAAGAGAAGAAGCAGCATTAGTAAAATAGACAAGGATGATCGAAAATTGGTCATAAGAACACATCTTCCATACGTAGTCCTGTATTATATCTGGATGATATGGCAGAGTTGTGTGTGTTCATTACATAAATAATATTAAATTTAACTCATTAGGTAAAATGCTGTTAGAGAATTAGATTATTGCCAAATTGATAGTTGTGCAAATGGTGTACTGTAATACATCTTGCTTTTGATGCTTTCCCTGGATGAGCTTGCACTGTGGTTCCTTTCATCCCTCCCATTCCAGTATTTGAAGTTCCTGTACCCTGATTTTGCCTTTTATCTAGATCTTGTCTTATGTAATGTTTTTAATGTTTTAAATTCATGTCGGATCTTAACGTTTTGTTTTTTATACTGTATCAAGATTAGTAATATCCAAAGTGTTATGAGAACTAGTTTTCTTTGTATTGCAGTATTTCTGTGGTGATTTTCCTGTCAATCCTGTAATTTCATGTTGTTAATTTATGTAAAATTCATAACAATAGTTGGTGTCAGTTCTTTAAAAAAAAAAACGTCACCACTACTCAACAAAACATGTTTGAGACTGATGAGAAAAATCGCTAGACTGTGTTGATATTTTTTTGATACCTATCTGCTATTTTATGTATCTGATTGGTTGTGCAGTGCGAGTTACCTTAAGTACTGTATCGTGCAAAAATTTATTACTTTATCATCACCCCAGGGTTACCATACCATTGACAAGGATGTGTTCCTGAGTCTGCCAGTTGTGTTGGGTGAGAATGGTGTCACTCATGTCATTAAGCAGACGCTCACACAAGAAGAAATTAACCAATTGAAGAAGTCAGCAGATACTCTTTGGGATGTGCAGGCAGGAATCCAGTTCTAAGTGTTATGCCTAAGTCAAGGTGAGAGAATCTAAGTTTTACACCTCGTGTTAGATGATAGATAGTATGGTATGTTTTCTTGTACAGGTTGAACCTCCCTAATCCGGCACCCTTTGGACCTGACCGGTGCCGGACTATAGAATTTTCCGAGCCACAGCTGGTCTTTGTAAAATACATAGTATTATTGATGGGCCAATTTGGCGCATCATATTTAAAATTTTGCTCCTAATGTTTCTCTGGGCGCACTAGACTGTCCTAAGGGCAAAGCTGTACTGTACATGTACTCAAAATAATGTACTAATGATTACTAAAATTTTTGTGTAGTGCAAACTATAGCATGTACATATTCAAATTAATCACCATCTTATAAGAATTCCAGCAATGTAAATTATATTCTCTCCAGTCACTTCTGTGACATTTTTAAAGCAAAAATCTTGAACTCAATCTAAAGGACATAAATAAACAAATAAATACTTCACTAGACCTTGGCAGCAACTGTCAAACATGTCACTGTCACTTCCTCCTCCCTCACTCGCCCCCCTCACTCCCCCCTCCCTCCCTCACTCCCCCACCCCCTCACTCCCTCCCCTCACTCCCTGCCAGGGTTTGGTGTTTTAAGCTTAAAGTTTTTATCTTATATAATGTCACAGACTAAAGTTAGGAGAATATAATTTGTATTGCTGGAATCCTTGCAAGACAATAAATAATTTGAATATAAACATCATATATTTTGCAAAAGAGATAAAAAATTTTGCTCTTTGTATGTTTAATGCGAGCTATAGCATGTTTATATTAAAATTAATCACTATCGTATAAGAATTCCAACAATGTTAAAATTATTCTCCCATGTCAGTTCAGTGATATTTTATAAGAGAAAAACTTAGTCACTCTTAAGGACAGATGTATAAATGAGCACTAGACCTTGGCATCAACTGTCAAACATATTGTAGCATGGTCTATGTGGCCAGTGTTCAAATTTCTCTGTTAGGCTCACATACATACATGCATGTAGGAGATCTTGCACTAAGGATGGAGGTGAGAAGGGAAACTCACTATGGCATTTTCTAATAGAGTACCAGATTAGGGAGGTTCAACCTGTACTGTACTTTAATTTGATTTAATTGAGAGTATAACTGCACTACATTTAGTTAACAGGCCTGTATACAGGCCACGTGTTCTGAGGGAGTGTGCTGAAGTTCTGGCCCCTGTGCTTGTTTGCTTCTTTTGCCTTTGCCTCAAAACCCAAACTTTTCCTTCTTCTTGGAAGCATGCCTTGGTTCAGCCCGTCCCGAAGAAGGGTGACCATTCCAATCCTTCTGACTATCGTCCCATTGCCCTAACTTTATCCCTCTCTAAGATTTTCGAAACTATTTTAACTCTAATTTTCTCCTTCAACTTGAGCGCCTTTCTCTTTTGTTGGATCACCAGTATGGCTTTCGCCAGGCGAGATCTACTGGTGATCTGCTCTCCTACTGCACCCATCTTTGGTCATCTTCTTTTAGGGATTATGGGGAAACTTTTGTCTTGGCCTTCAACATCTCCAAAACATTTGACAGGGTATGGCACAAGTCTTTGTTTTCTAAATTTCCCTCTTATGGTTTCTCTCCCCCACTTTGTTCTCTGTTTTCTATTTTCTAGCTTCCTTGAAAACCGATCCATGGCAGTTGTTGTCGAGGGATCTCTCTCTCTCACTTTCTCTACCAATAGTGGTGTCCCACAGGGTTCTCTTCTTTCTCCTACTCTCTTCCTTCTTTTTATCAATGATTTACTTAACACTATGACTAATTTTATCCATTCTTACATTGATAATTCTACCTTCACTCTTCTTCACATTTTTCCCTTCCTTCTAATTCTCAAACTGGATCTGTTTCTCGAGCTGATATCATTTCATCTATCAATGCGGATCTGTGCAGTATCTCCGAATGGGGAGGTAGAAACTTGGTTAAATTCAATATGTAGTAATAAAACTCGGTATTTACCAATTACACTCTCCAAATTAGATGATATACCACCAATCACATTTCAGGATGCAATCATTCTGCCAAATTCTGAAATAGATATGCTAGGCCTCACCATTTCCTCTAATATGTCACGGAAGCCACACATCCTCAACATTGCTAAAGCTGCCTCCTGAAAGCTGGGAATGCTATACAGATGCTGTAGCTACTTCACTCCTGAGCAGTTGCTTCAAGTATTTAAAGGATTCATTTGTCCAAACTTGGTGTACTGCTCTCATATCTGGGGTGGCTCTTCTTTTGTCCAACTGTTAGATAGGGTGGAATCAAAAGCATTTCGTCTTATTAACTCTCTTCATATAGTTGATAATCTTTCTTCCCTTTCTCTTCGCCGCAATGTTGCTTCACTCTCTCTTTTACAGATACTTTAACGGGCAATGTCCGGTGGATTTGGCATCCTGTGTCCACAGGCCGTGGACTCGTAGCACTGGTCTTGCCCACAGTGCCCACCGTTTCTCTGTGAATGTCGGTCACACTGGAATAACCCATTATAGTACATCCTTCTTTCCTCGCACAGCAAAACTGTGGAATGCTCTGCCTTCTTCTGTGTTTCCATACTCATACAATCTGTCTCACTTTAAAAAGCTGGTTTTCCAGCATCTTCGTGGTGTAGATTAATATAATCTTTTTCTTTTCTATTTTGAATTTCTTTTTATTTTAATTTTTTTGACCGGTTGTGGGTTGATGACCTGTGCCCAGGTAGGCTATTCCCCGTAAAAAAAAAAAATCCCTTTCTCAATCATTATGGGCCCTCTGTTGTGCTTTGGACAAGTCTAGTAGCTCAGTTAAGGATGAAGTGAAATATAATGGTAATTATTTTGTTACACTGTACAGTATAACGTTGTTAGTTTCCATGGAATTTAGGTTGAAAGCCAAGCAGCCAATAGGTCATTCAGTGCTGTATTACAATTAGAGGGTATTCCTTATATAAAAACAACCACATCCTATTAAAACAAAATGAAAACCGTTGATGCTTCATCCCCTCTGACTAATGGAAAGGACGATTGGGTAAAAAATAAAAACTTGATTTAATTTCCACCTTGGGACCGCTGGGCACCGAAGCATGCAAGGCTGCATAGCACATGCCTCGAATTAAAATAATTTTTTCCATATTAAAACTTATTCTTTTATCCTCTTCGCCACTGATCTGCTCTTTAGCCGCTTGGGCAGTTGTTCACGTCTCTGTTATGGTCTATTAGCAAGTACTGGTCATGCACTGCTCCAGTGTTGGTCATGATCTGGTCTTGAAAGAGCTCTTACTTGATGCTGTCACAAGACCCTCTGGTAGGTTGTTCCAAGAGTTCACAATTTTCACTCAGGAAAAAGTTTGCCCTCACAGTTTTCTGGACTTGTGGCTTCTTCAATTTTGAGCTGTGATCCCTTGTGGGGCAGGCGTCCGCCAGCTCCAGGTATGGACACTCGGCCGAGTAGTGTCCTCTTAGATGTTTATGATCTTGAATTAGGTCGCCCCTTGCCCATCTGTAATACAGAACTGTACTGTATAAGCTAGGCAGTTGCAGTTCTAATCTTTCTGAATAAATGAGGTGCTGTAGTGCAGGCACCAGTCTCCCTCATTATTTAAATTTTTGTTGATGGGTTTATTGTTCAAGGAATTGTCTCTCCTTTGAAGGTTAAAAGACCTGCAGTCATTTAGGATATGGTTAGCTGTCAGGTCAGTGTGACAGGAGTTGCAGCGAGGGGCCTGTTGCTGAACTTCACTCATAAACACATAATTATATGTGAGGTGGGAGTGGAAAATCCTTAACCTCTTTAAAACAATACCACTCCTCCTGTTGGGTAAACAAGAGGACCACATCGGTTGAATAAAAGGTTGAATATCTCGCGGTTTAGTCTTTATTGTTAGGGACGACCAACGTTCTTGCCACTTCCCAGCAACAAAAGAGTGGCTTGAATCCTTCAGGTCACTATGAGGTATATTGACACTCATAGGACAAGGGAGGCCAACTGCCTCCTATGCTGCTAGGTCAGCACACTCATTTCCTTCAATGCCTACATGTGCAGGCACCCAACAAAAACACATCCTTGCCCATCTTTGAGAATGCAGTAGGACCAGCTGCTCCTGTACTTAACTGCTTTAGTGAAGAAAAAACACTTTGAGAGTTAGTAAGAACAGCATACTGACCTCCATTATTACTAGAGTTAGAAATGTGCTTTACTGCACCAAGGACTGCTTGAAGTTCGGTGGTAAAAATTATGCAAGAGGCAGGTAATCTTCTCTTTATTGTAAAATTATAGACCACTACTGAAAAACCAACACCATTTGCCGATTTAGAGCCATCTGTAAAGATGTTGGTTTGGTGCAAGTGATGAACACTGTGTTCCAGGAATTTAGCTTTGAGTTTTTGGGGAGTGTTCTTTTGTCTCCCAGTCCTAATTGAAAGTTTCCATGTAGAACAAAGGAAGTTGTAGGAAATTTTATTTAAAACTAATACAAAAGAGGATTTGTATATTACCGTAATTGCTTTCAATAAGGATTACATGTGAAAGTCTTGTGTGTGAAGTAGAACGAAAAATAATGACATGTAAGCATTACAAAATGCTAAATTCAGGGTAAAAATTCTCTTGGTGGGTTGTGACCAAAATTACAGCACTCTGAACAACAAAGGTTGAAAATTTCAAATCCAAAGAAACCAAAATATCCTCCTAGTAGTCAGCCATCTGGTAAATTATGGCTGAGCTAGATGTTGTTATATATTACCCTCTTTGCCACTGATCATCTTGTTAGCTGCTTGGACAGTTGGTCATGTCTCTTATTTTCCACTATTGGCATGTGTAGAACATGAGGCTTAGTAGTACTTGCCCTTTATATCAGCCTTCCAATAAACTACCAACAAGGTCATTATGCAGATGTAAGCACTCTTGCAACAGAATAAACATTCCTAAAGTAATAACACATAGGCGTGTATGCCCAACAGTCTTACCAAAGATAAGTCTTCCAAAATATTTTTTGGGAAGCTTGGGGAAGAAGCACTTAAATATAAAAAACTGAGCAAGTCAGGAGGTCCAATTGGAATGATGGGATAACTGCCGAGTGGGGTTGATAATGTTGTTAATTTTCTGACAGACTAATGTGTATTGTAAAGAATATACATTTATCATGTTAGCAAAGATTCTCAGCTCTGTGTGATTGGCAGCTGTGTTGTAACTTGGGAGAGACTTAAGTTTTTCAGATTAAATGTTGAATTTATTCCCAGTCACACATGCCAAAGGTCCTGGGAATCCTGGTCATCAAACCACAGCCTTGTTAGCCATACATGAGTTTTCTGATCTAGTCATGTTTTAAAAATCTCTGAGTCAGTATTGGTGTTTGGAAATGATAGAGAACTAGAAATATTAATACACAGTGTATCTTTTTGTTTCAATATTTTTGAATCTGTTGACTGTGTTTGTGAATTACACCATTAAGCATTTGATTTTTTGACTAGTGTACTGAGTAATATTTCGAATTTTCTAATTGACTGTATTTATTAATTGTGTGATTGATTATGAAAAAAAAGGTTTCTTCACACTTTTGTATTGTGTATTTTTTGTTTCCCAGGTTTGGGATAAGTTAACATTTATCTGTTATGTCCTTTTTTATTTCAGAGTCAAAATGTTAAATCAAGCACTATACAATAGTGTAGCATCAGGATCACTAAGGATTAAGAAGTTACTGTGATACAAATCAAGAGAGAAGAGTCAGTATTCATAGGATATTAATTAAACATTTACCTGGAAATAGCCATGAAGCTTTTACTTTTAACCCTAGCTGATTAGTCATACTAAAACAAATCTGCTTTTTGATGAATTAAATGATGACTTTGATATGTAAACTTATGTACATTGTACTTGAGTAATCTCAGAAAAATTAGGCAATAATTGTCAAGTCTTGGTAAGAGATGAACTGGTTTGATGCAAGAAAACTTGTAGTGATGCAAGGAATAATTACTGTAATATCCACTTCAAGTCCTGTTGCTACAATTGTGAAAACAGCCCACGCTTCTGTCTCTAAAACTGTCCTTCCATAATATAGGATAATATCTTGGGTTATAATGCAATGTGCCATTTTAGTTTTTTAGTTTTTTTTAGTAATTTTCACTGAAAATATCTTTAAATACAGGTATCTGTAAATTCAGTGTCACTAATAGAACCAAATTTCTATTATTGAGGATTTATAATTTATATAGCAGATTAAAATTTGATGTGTGTTTATCAGTACAGTATTAAGACTAATTAGTGTCTTTTTCATCGTGACATAATCTAAGGGATAGTATTATATAATGTGAATCTATGCCAACTTTAGAACATGTAAACCTATTTTGAATGACTTTTCCATTCAGACACACACTCATTAATTGATGCTGTGTCAACATGAATGCAAACTCTTTTCAACTTACATATTCTTTATAAACATAAACACACTTGTGTTAACATGAATATTCACTCACACCAACAACAACATAAACAAACTCTTTATCATGACCATACTTCTTTCCACATGAACTCATGCTCGTCAACATGACCACAATTACCTGCTAATTTAGAACATTACCGTATAAGTTTGAAGGATTTGGAAAAGAATTCCTAACATGCTAGTATAGGTTTGATTTCATTTCATTTAATAAAGAAAATGATTGTAAGGAGTACCTTTATATTTATTACAATATGTATTATTATCAGCCTATGAAAATATAAAATGTGCATGATAATAAGTATTTGTGTTAAATAAAAAATATACAGTAGTTAAATTTGTAATATTATTTCCTTTAATAGGAATGTTAAAATATGAAAAACTGGAAGAGGTTTAAAAAAAATCATGAAGAAAACTGTATTAGAGGATTGTTGGTTATAGAGCAACAGAGGACTGATCCTGAGATATTATTATTCTATTTTTAGCCAGGTGGTTCTGTGGTACAGTGGGGGGGGGGTGTGTTGGTGGTACAGTAGGGGATGTTGGTGGTACAATGGGTGGGGGTGATACAACTGGGGGTGTTGGTGGTACAGTATGGGGTGTTGGTGGTACAGTGGGGGGTGTTGGTGGTACAGTGGGGGGTGATGGTGGTACAGCAGTAACGTGTGTATATATCTCGTCGATACAGTACAGTATGTCGAGAGTGACCCTAACAAACATCACAGGTTTTCCGGTTCATGGTTTCCTCCTGTACTAACACTGGATACACCAACTGCTCGAATGGCTAGTAAGCTGATAAGTGGCGAAAATAGGAAAAAAAAAAAATTGGCAAAGCTAAAGGTTCATAAGAGTCCCGGCCCTGATATGGTGCATCCAAGACTGCTAAGAGAGTTGTGCAACGAGCTTGTTGAGTCACTTAAGATCCTGTTCTGTAAATGCCTGGAAGAGCAAATGGTGAGTGCAATACTCAAGAAGGGCGATCGTCTTAACATGATTTCATGTAGATCCACAATGAAAACGTGGATAAGATAAATCTTGATAAAATCACACGGGAAAAGGGAAACAACGGAGCACCTTAGCTTTCGTCTTTATTCGAGACATCTTCAGAGGCAACTTTTCCCGTGTGATTTTATCAAGGTCTTAACATGAATAATTATAGATCAGTGAGCCTGACCAGCAGTGTGTAAAGTACTAGAGAACATTATAAAACATGCCATGATGGAACTTCTACGAAACAACCCTGTAAAGCCAGAACTGCGAAGATGGTTTCATGCCAGTACGCTTCTGCTAGATACAATTACTTAAGGTGCTGGATTTTACCAAGGCTTACGAAAGGCTGAGAATTAAATTGGAAGCTAATGGATTTGGGGAAGTGTCCTAGCATAGATCTGAGATTTTCTTTATGACCACAAGCAGTGTGTTGTAATTAATGGCAGGAAATCGTCATGTGTGCCCATGACAAGTGGGATACCACAGGGTACAGTGTACTGAGCCCGTTGTTGTTTGTTTGTTTCATAAATGACATGCCAGAAGCTATACACATTACACTCCTGCATACAAATATTTGCAGACGATGCCAAGTTATTCAGGGAAATTAAGAACCAAACAGACTATGAAGAGCTACAGAAAGATCTCTGCTAGCTTCAAGAGTGGTCGAAGAAATGACTGTTAAGATTCAATGTCACGAAGTGTAAGACGATGCACCTAGGTCGTACCAACAGTAAGAAGGCATATTGCCTGTTCCATAGGGACAAAGAAACAGCATTAATAGAGACCTAATGTGAAAATGACCTGGGTGTGTATGTTGACAATGAAATGAAGTTCTTGGCCTTTGAGAAGCAGTTGACTCAAATAAATAAGCTAGTCTTTTTAGAAGGTGAATTGAATTGAATTGAAACAGTTTATTTAGCCAGAAAAACACAGATACAGAATGGATAATAATAACGATATTGACATGGCTTAGCCAGTTGAGAACCTGAGCTCTCTTTTAGGGACCTGATATATACTATACAGTTATCTCAAGGAAGTATTATGTAACGTTTAGTAACATCTGGAATAGTACCATGCTATTGCATGGTGGTAATACGAACATCTCATAATGTTACCACGGTTATCACTTCAATATTTATTTATTTATTTACAGCTCTTCCCCGACTTACAATGGGGTTAGGGACCCAAATCCAGGTCGTAAGTCGAAAATGCGTAAATAATACATAGAAAATCGAAAATGGGTGTCTTTTTCTTCTCAGCACTGCAAAACTCTCCCTTTTAAGTTTGCCAGCCATTTTAAAGTGAATTACAAACGAAAATTTTGTCTGTGTACTGAAGTTGCGACTCGAAAATACGTAATTTGACAAAATTTTGGTACGACTGAGGCAGGTCGTAAGTGCGGGTGGTCGTAGGTCGTACGGGGAGGAGCTGTATTTATTTTAAGTTTTTTAGTTTATTTTTTATTTAGATTATAACTACTGTATACACAAAAATAACTGTTGCTTGGGATAGAAAAGAATTAAAACACCTAGTTTACACAATTCTATTATGAAATTATGCCTTGGCATATCAATACATTGGATCATCACGCATATCACAAAGACAATTTATTAAAGACTAAAATAAAATGAAAACATTATTACTCATGCAAGCATCTCGCTTACCGGTAAACAATTTATTAAAGACTAAAACGAAACAAAAATAATAACAATGTTAAAACGCCTCACTTCAACAATATGTGAAAGACTAAAAGTAAAAAATATATAAAAACATTGTTTTTACTCATGCAGGCTTGGAAGACACTGACAATTTTCAGGAAATTAGAAGTGGTGATATATTTTCTTCATATTCATCCCACAGCTTCCAGAGACGGACTTGTTAGTCATGATTTGCTTTTCTTGTGCACGATTTTAGCTTGTGCTCAGCAACAAGTTGTAATTGCAAGTCAATCATTGAGGCTTCTGTGTGAAGAAGAGGGACAAGGTGGTTTAGAGTGAGATTGTTGTTTGCTGCTCGGTGGTTTACGCACTGGTGCCAAAATCCCAAATCACCTTCATTTGTTCTATATTTTGTTTATTTACCCAAATTTCAATCGTTTTCTTTATTAAATAATTAATATTCATTGAGACTGAATGTGAGAAGGACCTAGGTGTGTATGTTGACAATGAGCTGAAGTTCTCGGGTCATTGTGAGAAGAAGGTAAATCAGGCAAATAAATTATTGGGTCTTATAAGAAGGTCGTTCAGATATCTAGACGGTCTGTCCCTCGTAACGATCTTCAGGAGTGAAGTGCTTCCCCATCCGGAGTACTGTCACCCCATCTGGTCACCGAGATATGCTAGGGATTGTCAGTTGGTTGAAAATGTTCAAAGGAGGGCCACCAGACTGGTGCCTGCACTTCGGCACCTCGGTTACCCTGAGAGATTGGAGCGCCTGAACTTGCCTAGCTTATACTACAGACAGGCAAGGGTAGGGTTGCCATATCTGAACATTCAAAAAAGAGGATGCTCCTGAAGACATTCCCCGGGCACACACAGGCTAATATACAATATACATGGTATAGAAATCTTAAAAAAAAAAAAATAAATTACCTTTGCTTAAGGCTGAACATCTTCATTCCCTTAGCTGCAGTCTTTTTCCCCCATTGTGTGTGTGACTTGATGTGCCCATGCATACTTGTCTGTAGATCGGATCTTTTTCAGTATTGGCTGATTGCTCTTTAGAAAGGTATAGAAGTCACTGCAAGGTGTTTCTCGGAAATTGTACTGTACAATCAGAAGTCCTTTCATTGTTTCAACACTCAATTTGTTCCTTTCATTTGTCCATTGACTTTGCATCAGTGAAAAACTCTTTCTACATCACATCCTTCCCCTGGTGTGGGTGGCGCCAACCTTGGTAACAACTTGTGTATTCTCCGTGACTACCAGTAATGGTAGTGTAGTGGACGTCTCCCCTACAACTGCCTACAACTGCGTAGCCGCAGCCACCAGCTGCTACCATCTTCCCTAGCAACCAAACTAGCGGCCCAAGCGGGGGGCGTCATCGGATGCCGCAGTATCTTAGCAACGGAACCAAAGACCGGCGACTTTCTCGGGTTTTCCCAACATGACTCATAGATGACTCACGGCTTCTGGGTATATAAGCTCTGTCTCTCCATTGAGATTCATTCTGGCCTCTCTTCCTGAACAAGCAACACCTCCTCCGCTGCTGCCTGGCGGCCCTCGCCTCTCCTCCGCCTGCCTGGCGGTCCTCGCTCCCGCCAGCGAGCATGGCGACCCACCAGCTGTCCTTCTCTGAGCTTCCTCACCAACCAGCTCTTTCATTCTGCTCTCGGTTCCTGAACACGCAACACCTCCTCCAGCAAGCGCCTCGCTGTCCAGCTTTCATTCAACCAGGAGGCCAGCAACAGGCAACATCTTCTCTAACGAAGCTCCTGCACATCTACCTCCTTCAACACGCTACTCACCGAACGTCTCTACTGAGCAGCTCCTCACCACACGGCACCTCCAGCACCAGACTGTCTATCATATAACTTATATTATACAAGAAAACCACCTTAGAGTTTCCATCCATCCTGAGTGCTAGACAACATTATACCACGAAACCCTACAGTAGTCACCCCCAAGCTGGTGTGCCCATCAGTCTCACCGTCGTAGCCATGAACGGCAGAGATATGGTCGTTGTAGTGCTTTTATTTACCGTTACACATCTCTCACCATGCTTAATAATATTAACTATCTTCATGACATTCTTATTGTTATCAGTGATTGCGGAATTCACGATGTTATGCTCCACCTACACACAGCCCCCCCCCACACACACACTACAGTGGGCGACATCTGTTGGCCGACCATAGCATTTCCCCCAACTGTTTCGAAACTTCAGACTCAAGGCAATTCGAACCCTCACTGTGGCTGGGTAGTGGACACGACCTTGGTGCACGATAGTACCTCTGGCTATTCCGGAACCGGAAATAATCATTTTTCAATCGAGTAATTGACAGATTAATAAACAAATAGAGTCTTAGGGTCTATCTTGTATTTCATGTTTAGCGTATTGTTTCCTGTCATACTCATACAGTGAGCGGGTCTTAGTCTATCTGGTAAGAGTGCACCAGATCATGACCGTGTGTCGCTCTTAGCTTCCTTAGTTTAGTTATGACTTTACGTGATTGAATCTTGATGAATTGATTATCCATAATGACACGAAGCGCTGAAACATGATGAATAGTTGTTAAAATGGCGGACGTGAGGCAGACTCGACTAGTAATAAGTAGTATGAGAAAAGTGATATAATTTCATGTGGAATAGACACATTGAGAAAAAATGGCGGATGCCCACATTGAAAGATAAAGATATAATTGAATAATAAAATATAAATAAACAAACAAACTTCGGAGTATTTGCAAAATGCAACTAAGTCAGCGTATTTGTAAAATTAAAAAAAATCTGTGAATTTGCATAATTAAGAAAAAATCTTTGGAGTTACACACTGTACAATACAAACAAAAGGGTGATGCTGACAACTCGTGGTGGGAAGAACACCAAACGGCCAGATAATATTTTCTATATATAGTATAAGAACGTAAAAAAAAAAAAAAAAACTAATAGAATATAAAGAGAGAGGGACTACGGGAAAGGTTTCCCTTAGAAGAGATACAGATATCTAGCTGACTGCTAAACAACCACGCACACAATCGATACCAATTGATCGACAAACTTTTTAAACTCAAGTTGTCAACAAGGGAGAGAAACTGATACTTTGCATACGAGTTTTTTTATGGTCAAGTTTTTGGGTTATGGCAACTGGCTTTAATATATACAGTTTGGTGCTGTCAGGTAAAGAACAAGTTGAGTAATTTGTGGAATAAATGGCAAGGGTTGTAGAGAGACTTCAGTACAAGCACAAGTTGAACGGAGGAAAACAGGAAGACTATTCAAGGAAATTTCGTATGATCACAAAGGTCAAGTCCAGAATTACCGAAAGTAGGGAAATGGATGGATATGATACTGTATGAAATTTGCCATGGCTGTTGAAAAGGAAAGGAGGTCATATGTTAGATTTTGGAAGATATTCTGGAGGCTGGGAGGAAGAGGAAGGCAGAGGTGGTCTGGTGGAGTGCTGGGATGCCCAGAAGCCTTCATAATAAGATAATTAATTAATTGTCATGTCATTCTAGAATAAAGTATTTCCATTCATCTCATTCCCATGCACTTCGAGTCAGGTTTCCCACACAACTGGGAATTTAAGTTGTTTCCGATCTGATAGAATTTTTTCAATTGTGAAAACTAGAATAAAGTCGATGAAAAAAAAGTACTTCTTGATCTGTGAATTTGATAGTTGCAGGGCATATCGATCTACTCGTTTTTAATTTTTATTTTCTAATATTTTTTTTTTATTCTTATTATTTTTAGAAAATCATAAACTTTAACTTGAGTTGCGTGGTGAAGCTTGCCATTTCATTATTAAGTGTGGTGGAAACTCTTTACTGACTGGGTAAAATACCTAAAGAAAATGTCTCAATATCATTATGTAGTGCAATTGATCTGGAATTCTAAATTGCTTAAAGTGTAGGATCCTTGGATGTCTATCATATCCTAGTCCATAACTTGTTTGTTGCACTGCGTCATAATGCCACCTTTGTTATAGTTGTACAGTATAAAAAAAATCTTCTGAATCAAGAGAATGTTTTCCAGCCTTATTTTGGGAACTAACAGTTTGGATCTTCTCCACACTGCACACAAAAAACCCTATTGACAAGATAGAAACACACAAGCAACAGGCCCCGAACCCACACAACCCAAATGACAAGATGAGGGTGACCTCACTTGTCACCTGAGTTGTGTGGTTATTTAAATTTCTATGTTAAGGACATATTGCATATCTAGGAAAATCCTAACAATTAATTGTATTCATTAGACCTAATATGACAAAACGAGAAATTACTAAAATTTACCTTTCAGCTGTAGATACTGTTCAGCAGGAAGAGATCTCGACATAGCCAGATATGGGGTGCAAGTTATGGTATGGTATGGTATAAGGGAAATGTGTGTTTATTGCAAGGACAATGTATGTGTAGGGTGGGTGTAATGGTCAGCATCCTTGCCTCGCAAGCGAGCGGACCTGAGTTCGATCCTCGGGCAGGGTGAAACCATGGGTAAGTTTCTTTATGCCATTTGCCTCTGTCTACCCAGCAGTAATTGGGAACCTCGATGTTAATCGTTTTGCGGATCGTATTCCGGGGTAATGGTTAGCCAGTGCAGTTGGCGACTTGTCCGGTCTTCTTGGACTATTCATTGACACTGAGTCATGCAACTCGTTAACTTGGGGTGTGGTTGTTGTGTTGTGACAGCTTCTACACCTTAACAAATTCACGCCTAGGAGGCACCTTAGGCCGGCCATCCTCGATTTCGAGGGGCTTCCATTATTAGAGTAGTGGAAGTGGGAGTGTAATGTGTGTGTGGGAGTGTTAAATCAGTGTGTGGGGGAAGTGTTAGATTAGTGGGAGTGCTGAATTTATGTGTGTGTGGGAGTGCCAGATTAGTGTGTGTGTGGGAATATTAGATTAATTGTGTTAGATTAGTGTAAGTGGGAGTGTTAGATTAGTGGGTGTTGGAGTGATAGATTAGTGCGTTTGTGGAAGTGTTAGATGAGTGTGTGTTACGGGTGTGAGAGTAATGCGTGTGTGGTAGTGTTAGAGTATTGTGTGTGGTGTGTCTCAAAGGGTTAAACCATAGTCACCAAAAGGTTAAACCGCAGTCCTCAAAGGATTGGACCAGTGTCATGAAAAGGAAAAGGTTATACCAACGTCATCAAAGATCGAAGCAATCATCCGCATAGGGTTAAATCATGGTCCCTAACGAGTTAAATTATCATCCTGGAAGGGTTAAACTAGTGTCCTCAAAGCCTAGTTGAGAAGGGATCAAGCCATCGTCCTCAAAGTGTTAAACTGCTGTCTTTCAAGGGCTAAACCATCGTCCTTAATGGGTTACACAATCGTGCTTAATGATTTAAAAATTTGTCCACATTGGGTTACACAATCTTCCTCAATGGGTTAAACAATCGTCTCCAAGAGGCTTAAGTAGATGTTTTATACGTAAAGTCTTTTACTTCACCTTAGTGCACACTATTACTGTATTTGCTTACGCTCTGTATTGTTATTCCTGAGTTTGTATCATAAGGTAGCAAATATTTTTTCTTACTTCTCATCCACGAGAGATACTAAAGGTTATTAGGTAAATACTTAACAACACCATTCACCCGGTATTACCTGTGTCGTCGTAAGCAACTAGTATCCACGCTTTTTTGCAAGGCTCTCCCAGGTGCCCGTAATATTAGCCGTCCATGAATGATAAAGGCAACGAAAAATGTCCAGGAGCCGCAAAGCTCGCCAGTGACAAAGCCCTAATGTGACTCTGCTCCAAAGCAGCGACGAGGTGAAAGGCAACGAGGTTGGTGTTCACCGCCGGAACTGCCCACCTTGCCAGCCAAAAGAGGAAGCGCTCAAAGGGAGGCCCTCATTTGCCTAAGAGGCAGCCAAGGGCGCCGACTCCTGGGGGAGCCAGCCACTTCTTTGATCTTGTCTCTGAGCGCACCCGACACTCCCACGGGCTGAGGAAGGCGGCCCCTATAGAGACGGGTTTTGTTCAATAACTAGATCACTCCTGGGCGCCTCATACCCACGGTGCAGGGAGCACCCACCAACCTGCCGCCACATTCAATGCAAATCGTGAGTTGACTAAAGGTCTACTTTTACTGATGGGTAAAGCTGTGAAGAATCCCTCACTCTCCAGGAGCATTACTGATACCCAGTATATGTGAGGATAGTTGATCTTTATATGTAGTTTATTTACTACGAGTCTCGTGAATTAATCTTTGTTTTACTGTCCACTGGTGCGGCAAGCCAGTGTAAATGTGAGGCTTAGACAAAAGCCTTCTGTAATTATGATTACTATTTTTCAAACCTCGCCCTGGTTGTGTAATGTAATTTCCTCAATTATAAGTTGACAAATAAAAGACTCGACCTTATTGAAAATGACGAATGGAAAACCAGAATTTGTTTTTAATTTGTTTGTTTTTTATCACAGCTGAAAGATTTGCTAAATATATTTGTTAGCTTTCTTATTATTGTTGACGAAGATTGTTTTAGGCAGAATATTCGCAAGGGAGAGGTTTACTGTCGTTTCATTATCGTAAACTGTCGGTTAATCTACCTGGAGTGGCAGTATGCCCTCCTGCCTAATATTTATTGTATATTTTCCGGATATTTCCACAGACATGGAGGAGTGGAAGAACACTTAAGCAAGCCGGGCAAGTTTTTAGTACAAAGTGGTTAAAGAACGTTCAGACCAGAGCGTTGCTCCCCCCCGCCCTTTGGCTTAATTCACCTGATGATTAAACGGCCTAATCCCTTCACTACAGGGACGCCACTTTTAAAATTTTATTTGGCCAGCGTTCACAAGTAATTAGCGATAACTGGTTAAGTTCAGATAAGCTGGGGTAAATCTTCAGATGACCCAAATGATTTAGCTTTCGTTGTTTCGGACCTAATGTCACCTGCTGTTGGTTAATCTTTTTTCCATACTATTTGATGAAACAAATCAGTTTTGGTGGAGGGAATGACTTACTGCCACAAATAGTCATTGTACAGTAGCTTGATAGCGTGTGCTTTTGTACTGCGCACATCATTGTCATTCCTAAAAAGCCATTTTAATTCATATTACGCTACATAACATTCAAATCCACAGCGCTTGTAGAATCTCAGGAGAGACGGGTTTTTCCCATCTGTTTTACCCTCAGGATCACTCCCAGTAAGTCCCGCCTTCGAACACAGTTGTCACTACGTTTATTGCGCTCTCTACTGGCAAACGCAACCTTGAATTAGTCTGTGTATATCAACTTTAGTAATTCGCCAGACCTTTGTCAAGTGAGGGTCATCCTTGAATGAGTAGCACTTAGATTGTTTGTAATTTCTGTCATTGCGTGAGTAGCGATCGCTGGCAACTCAGGGGTATATAAACCAGTGCGAGGCGGGAGGAATAAACCTCCCATATCATCTTTCACCTTCGTTCCCAGGTATGTTCTGTGTTTATCAGCATTCAGTTTGATTCAGTCTATTGTAGTGAATATCAGTGTTCATGCTTTAACAGTGGAATTGTCATTCAACCAGTGTACGAAGTAATATAACATAAATATCTGACGTGGCGAGACTGAAGATTTGTTTGTGACCCACCATGCTTCCCCAAAAAACCTCCCATATCATCTTTCACCTTCGTTCCCAGATCGAGGGTGGGCTTAATTGAAACCCACCGGTTGCTCGGAGCCGGTGGATACACAGCAGTGGTCAATATAGGAGTGATGGTGCTGATTCGGCATGATTTATCAGCTCCACTCTACCTCGTGGGCCGAGGACCCCAGACCCACCTCGTGTCGGAGTGTAACCGACCACAACAGTAGTTGTTAGAGGCGCCAGTGCTATACCCTGGGACAGGCCTTGGAGTTATGGTCCACAGTGTGGTTGTATGTGTTTGTTAATAATTACCCTATGTTGGGTGGTGGACCCATGTAGGTGTTTGTATCAGTATTAGTGTATTGGGAGTAAGGACAAGGAACTGGTCCTGCTATGTAATGTAATGTGACACCAGTAAGAGGGTGCACTGTGAGAGTGTAATATCTGAGTAATTGCTGTTGAGTAAATAAGAAAATAAGTAAATAAGGAATACAGAGTCTGCAATAGGCCCAGGAGTTGAGCCTGGTAGTTATATGTTAATAACATCTATTTTCCCCTTTGATTTTATATTAATAAACTTGTTCTTTGAGAATTTTAGGAGTATTCATTTCTCCCACAGTAGTTACCTTTATTTCCGTCCAAGTGACCCTGATATCAGAATTACACTACCCATCTGCCTAGACCATCGACATGCTACCAAGAAGAACTGTGGTTAGGTAGTACCAAAAATGAACTGAAGTGAGTAGAAGGAACATTTGAAAGGACTAAGACAGGTTGTGGCTTCACCCTTCTTTCCCCTTATCGATCTGGTCAATGAAAAACCTAACCCAATGCCTAGTCCACTCTGCACGCTACCTAACGAGCTACATGCTGTCCAGAGGGGGTCTGGTGGCAGCGACCCTTAGAAATTAAGATTAGAGTTAAGTATTCCCCCTTAGAATTAGTGACCCCCAGTCTGGCAGTACTTTTAACATATCTGATCCCAGGTGGCAGATTGTCAATAAAGATAAACTAGCTATTTTCGTATGTTATTGCTGCCATGTAATAGTATACATAAAACCAACATCTATTTAATGCAATGACTCAAGAAAAATAGCCGATGAAAATGATCACTTTGTTGGATTTCTAACACTAATATGTTTTGATATTTTTTGTTGTCATTATTGGCCATGCGACACATTATAGTACTGTACACTGTATGTATTGCAGGTACTTACTGTCACACATCCCAGAACCCGACAATAACTCGCGGCATGATTATGAATACCACACAGAACCTTGCCAGACATACTATCTAATCTACATGTTCGGGACGAGTGAAGAAAAGGATATATCCTCCCCTTTATTATTTATCTTCGATCCTATTGTCATGCCGAGGCATAACTTTGATATTAAAATTTTTGTGAACTAGGTGTTTTGATTATTTTCTGTTCAAAGCAGCAGCTATTTTTGGTAAGTTTAGGGAGATTTATATGGGTCAGTGATCTGTGCCTGGGTGGGCTAACCACAGTAAAAAAATAAAAAGGAAGATTTTTCTAGAATGTATTGCACCATTTTTGTTATGATTTACTAAAATATTTTAAGCCTCAATCAGAGTAGAACGTTCGAGAGATTCCTAGATGTGTCTTGTTCCGACTTGCAAGTCCTGGGTGGTGCTACGGTGTTCTTGGATACGTCTGAGGAGGTATATAAGTGGCATTGGGCTGCCGAGGAAACACACGAGACAATGGTTACGTAGTTCCTCCACCATGGAGCCCTCCACCAGCCACATTCAAAATTACCGACCTAGGCCATAGTAAAGCCAACCTCCAGAAGGAGGACCTAAAAAAAATAACTCTGGAAGCTATAGCCACCGAGACACCGGCTGACGCAGCAACATACTTCACAGACGGCTCGGTGGATCCAAAACATCATACATCCGGAGCGGCCTTCTACACCCAAGGTCAGACCCTCCGATGGAGACTTTCTAATGACTGCTCCACCCTACAAACAGAGCTGGTAGCAATCTCAAAGGCCCTACAACACGCTGCAACACAACACAACAACCATCATAATTCACACGGACTCGAAATCGGCCATGCAGGCGTTGCAACACAGTCAACCAAGAGACAACGTCCACATCATAACCGCGATCCTCGCACAGCTACAGGAATTCCAAAGACAAAACCGCCCAGTCGTCTTACACTGGATTCCCAGTCATGTAGGGATCGGAGGAAACGACGTGGCAGACGAAGCAGCCAAGGCAGCTACACGTTCGTTCCAGTAGCGTACACATTCAAGTTCCAGCAAGCGTGCAATAGATCAAGAATCACCTCAGAAAGACTAGCAAGCTCCACATCAAAAAAAGCTTCCTTCACGCATTGAACGCTGGTTCCCAATCAGCCAAATGGTACCTGGCGGCTACAAAAGGGGAACCACCTTTCGCGGACAAGAAAACACCAAGACAAACCCAAGTCAGCCTTCATCGACTACGACTAGGGTACAAGTGCTCCTGGCAGATGATCGGAAATGACGTCATGGAATGCACCTACTGTCAGGATCCAGCAGCCAACCCACTTGAACACTATCTTCTCGACTGCGAAGTCACACAAAGCCTCCGAAACAAAACTCAAATCTCTCAAGAAGCACACACAACACCAGCGGCCACTCTAACCCGAAAGGCCCAAACAAACCACATTCACCACCTTCTCCGGGTCATCACACGATACCCACCACCCAGATAGCTTAGAAAGTATCCTCTCCCAGCAAGTGCGGACCCCAGTTCGGGGGGCGCGCCACTCCGAAACTGACCACGTCCAAGAGTGGGGGTTGGTGGTAAGCGTCCACTGATCGGGGGTCCGCTCACACTTGCAACCTGCAGTATCCTTCCAAATCTGCAGGTAGGACCACCTCCAATCCCAATCCGGTCTGGCTGCTCCAGGAGCTCCAGCCGGAACCACCAAACGGGCCGCCTATAGGCAAAGGCCCGTGTCGGACTACGGTCCGACAATCTCAACAACAACAACAACAACAGCCTAGGAAAGTTAGTCTATCGTTTCTACTCAGTGTGAAGTACAAGCCCAATAGTGACAACTGAAGACAAGTGTTATGTAAGTATTGTGGAATTGTTGTGAGCAATATAAAGTGAAAAGACTAAGGAATTGTACACTGGTAGTGTACTGACCGTATTATATTCCAAGTGTGGAGCCGAGTTGTGAAGATGGACCCTGTGAACAGTGATGTGAAGAATTAGTAATTATTAAAGAGGACTACAGTGCATCAGTGTGTTTCTGTAACCTGGATGAAATCAACCTGCCTGCTGTTTGTCTGTACTCTAATACCGATTGTCGGGAAATTACCGAAGAATGGCGGGACAACCAGTGGTAATTCGGTGACACTTGTGATATATCTACTGCTTTTGGTACATACGCCACGGGCCACTGGTAACCAGCGGTGGAAGCTGAGAAACGGCAAAAGGAGGGTCGTAACACTGGTGTCAGGAGTGGGATAGCTTAGCAGTGAGATATTAGTCAAGATGGAAGGTGACGGTGTCCAAACGAGAAGACAGGCCAGGCAAGGCGAGATTTCTATGGCTGATCTGATGTAAATCTTACACGCACAACGAGAACAACAGAAGGAGCAACAAACTACTTTGCAAGAGCAGCTACAATCACAATGAGAAAAACAGAAGGAGCAACAAATAAACAAAGTTGCAAAAACAGCTACAATAACAATGAGAAGAAGGAGCAAAAAATAAGGTTGCAAGAACAGCTACAATCACAAGGAAACAGAAACACTTACTGCAAGAACAAGAACAAGAGCAGAAACATGAAAATGTGCAGCTGCAATTGAAAATTCAGGAACAATTGCAATAACAGAGAGAAGAACAGAAGCAACAACTACAGCAGATGCAGGAAGAGATTAACAAGAAAATTCATGAACGGGATGAGGTTCTGCAAATAATGTCTAACAGACGGGATGCCGCGTTGCCTGAAGTGCAATTTGAATATGAGTGACAAAAGAGAAAGTGGGTGAAAAATTAAAGCAGCACAAACAAGAAGTGAGTGGTGAGATCACAGAGGTACACGAAGAGCTAACAGTAGCGAACAGTGAGCGAAAGAAATTCAGTAGTAGGCTGGAAGTGCTGGAGAATTGTCTAACAGCAGGATATCAACCAAGATCTAGTGACTCTTATAATTGTAATGGAGTGCGTGAAACATCGTTTGTGCCCGCTCAGGAGAGAGTGAATAGTGTTGAAAATGATGGAAAATAAGAAGTGTGTGTGGAAAAAGGATGTGTTGAGCTGAATTACAGAGCACCTGAGCTCAGGTCCCGAGCTACGTCAAGTGAAGTGGTAAACTATCAAAGAACGAACAATTTACTAAATTGAACGTGTTAAAATTCGAGGATATTAACACCTACTACTGTGCCCTATTTGTTTACAAATCTGTCAATCACTTGACTGACAATAAATATTTCCAATTCCGAAATAATCAGAGATACAATTTAAGACACCCAGAGCTACCAAGACCATCCCCCCAATTCCCCCATTCTCTCCTCCAAGTCCCAGACCTCCATAAAATATCATGGTGTGAAGGTGTGGAACAACTTACCCCCACGCATCCGAGCAAAGACTACGCTCCCTTCCTTTAAATCACCTAAACAAAAAAATCTATTGTCTAAGTATTAATATTTTTGTAATACTTTATATTCTTACTTTTATTGTACTACCAAAACCATTATATCATAAATTGTTACATCGAAAGAGAGAAATTACCATTGCAATCATTATATTTGCCGACAAGACATGATACTGACAACTTCTGTCCTCTTGTTCCAACTTAATACAACCCACGTTGTACTGCTTCCCTCCCTTATCATATAAATGTATATCAACTCCATTGTAAAATATGTCTATACTTACAATAGGAATGTAAACAAAAATAACGAAGTGATAACCGTGGCAACATTCTGATATTCTTATTACCACCATGTTACGTGTACTATTCCAGATGATACTAAATGTTACATAATACTTCCTTGAGATAAATGTACAGTATATATGAGGTGCCTTCAAGAGAGCTTAGGCTCTCAACTGGCTCAGCCATGTTAATATCGCTATTGTTATCGACTCTGTATCTGTATTTTTCTGGCTAAATAAACTGCTTCAATGCCAACGTCAATATTAATATCAGTATCAAAATCAATATCACTTTCAGAGATTTAAAGGTACCTGGTGGCATTGTGTGACGACTGGGCACAAACAGGAGGACTGTTACAAGCGGAAACGAGAGCAAGAAAGGGGCGACCTAATTGAGGTGTATAAGCATCTCAAGGGGCACTACTCAGTCGAGTGTCCTTACTCGGAGCTGGCGGACGCTCCTCCCACAAGGGGTCACAGCTCAAGATTGAAGAAGCCGCAAGTCCAGAAAACTGCGAGGGCAAACTTTTTCGGAGAGTTGTGAACTCTTGGAACAATATGCCAGAAAGAGTTGTGACGGCACCGAGTAGGAGTTCTCTCAAGACCAGACTTGACCAACACTGGAGCAGGTTTAGGTACATTCAGGAGCCGGTGCATGCCCAGTACTTGCGAATAGTGCGCAAAAGAGAGCCAGTATATGCCTACTACTTACCAACAATGCTTGACAGAGACGTGACCGATCGCCCAAGCGTCTAACGAGCCGATCAGTGGTGAAGAGGATAAAAGCAAAAGTAAAACACTATTTGCTTGTTAGGCGACCGTATACCAACTGAGCTATGGACTCAAATTACATACAGGACATTTATTCTTTATACTGGCAATAGTAATAATAAATCGTTCAAAACCAGATATTAAACACATTGGATAAATGTATTCCACAATGGCTCGATATTCTCCACACAGTATTACAGATTCATGTATTATCCCTAAAGTTTGGTTTATACACATACAAAATTTCGGTTCTCATCTCCCGGATAAATTTGAAGAAAAAATAACGATTGGGTAAATGGAGAAATTACTTATGTAGATTTTTTTTTATTTCATTAAGAAAATTTTTGCCTTTAAAAATGGGAAAAACTTAAGATTTACCATTTTTGTCAGAAGTATATAGCGAGCCTCCCGTTGTCACCATTTCCCCGGCCTCGTCCACCCGCTGCGACACTATTCAATTACTTGCTTCCCAAGAGAAAAATATAAATGCTAATGTCAGCCAGTCACTGGAGGTTGCCACGGCCAGGGTGTGTCCTCGGGTTAGGGGGTGTATACCGATCAACCAGTGTTGCTTGGGGAACACTTGTGGAGCCCGAGTAGACGAGTGGAAAGGATCCTCTCACTCACACACACACACACACACACACACCCTTCCGGGAGATTTATGTATTTTAAGGTTGATATCGATTGATTCTGATTTTGCCGCTTACAGCGGCTACTTTATTGTGCACCCCACACTTATCCTGTGAGCGGTAGCGCAAAAGGATTACAGAGTAGAGTTTACAACGGGTCATAATAATTAACCCCCGTTGTCAGGATATTATGGCACTGAATGTTAAACAATATTTCAATTACATTATTTGTTTAGTTCTATACATAAAGGGAAACTTATTCACAAATGCGTGAGTACAGGCGTGTGAGGCAGTATGTCTGGCCTCACACTTTGTTATTCACATTTGCGTGAGAAGTATTCAAGCACATTGTGTATTTGGTTCTATACATGAGAACTGATATAGTTACTAAGTGCAAAAAAATGGATACAATCTTAATATGTCGGCTATCTTGCCACTAGAGAAGAAGTTGTGCCATTTCACACACAGTGTGCTTGGATATCGAGTAATCCAAAAATGCTAAATTTGCGAATTGTCTCGATCTCAGGCTTAGTGGTCTCGCCGACATTACGCGTGTTGTGTGTGTGTGTGTGTGTGTGTGTGTGTGTGTGTGTGTCTATCTGTGTCTCTGTGTGCCCCTGCATGCATATCTGAGTTTTATTTATTTATTATTATAGAAATCGAAAAAAATAAAATTGAGAAGTTTCCAAAGCGCGGTACAGTATTCGCCTGTATTATACGTGTCTGTAAAGATGTTTCACACCAGACTGTTAAGAACCCGAAGTCATTTAGCGATGACCTAAGTATATTAGTTATATAGAGGAGTGTTGTGTACATTTCGTTACCTTTTCGTCAAAATGCAGAAATTTGTAGCGGACATTTCAGATCACTAAACAGGTGAAGAGAAAGAACGAGGAGGGAACAAATTTTCTTAGTCGTCTGAAGCTTCATTGGTGTGGCTGGCCACTGTGCTTCTGTAAACTCCCACTCGAGGGTGTAGGGATCACCTCTCCTTGTAGGGCGAACTGTGTTACGACCCTAGGATAGATCATTACATAAACACAAATCACTGAATTCTTTCAAATATATCAGTATTATTTATTATATGATCAATCCCAAATTTCCCCCAACATAGGTCAAGTTAACAGGTCAAAACCTAAACAAGTCAATAAATATATAAACATTTAATAACTTATTCCCACCACCACATAAGTACAATCAAAGACAAAAGTCGTGTCGCGGTTTTGTCCGAAGATTAAATATAACCCGTGAAACATTGTGAGAGCCTCCTACCACAATGCAGAGCGCACCAAAAGTTTAGTCATTAGCCCTTCGACAGGACTTTTGTCTTTCATTGTACACAAAATAAAATAAATAACAATACTAATAAGATGTTTGAAGTGGCTGAGTAAGGATTAAGGGTCCAACAAGATCACACAAAATCAATATCAAGTAATAACAAATCTCAATAATCAAATGCCAACTCCCAAAACACCAGAGAGAGGGTATACTCAACTTATATATATATATATATATATATATATATATATATATATATATATATATATATATATATATATATATATATATATATATATATATATATATATATATATATATATACGCACAAAAGATTATATTATAAAGCTTAACATTCTGTAAGCCAAAAGGAAATTTGGTTAGTTTTCACTTGCAGCAAAAGTTGACGTACAGGTGTAAAACAATAATAAAAGTAGTTTTAAAAGTTCCTCCCGTAAAGAGAGTCTTCGTAAAATTTGTTTTCACTATATAGTTAAAACCGAACGACATTCATTTATTTTTTACTTAATTTACACATCTAAAGGAAGCCTTTTATACGCAGCTAAGACTATATTTAATAAGTATTTCCGAGACGCATTAAAGGACCAATTTAGAGCTTAACTAACTTGAGACTGGTAGGATTTTAAGTCGAGTCTTTCGTTAAGGGTGAAGGCTGGCGTGCATGTTGATCAAGGAGCTGTCCAGCAGGTCAGCTTCTCCGCGCTCCCCTTCGTCCCTCTTTCCTTAAATCACAGTGAACCTCGCTAAAACTCCCCTATGCGGTGACACAAAAGTAACACACAAGTTTGAAAAGGGAACTTGTGAATCTGAAATAATGTTGGTAATGATTAAATTTATTTTTTGCGAGATTTTGTTCTACCACACCTTGGTTTTAATAAACTACTTTCTTAAGAATACTCGTATTCCGGTATTGTTACAAAAACATCAAATTATTTTTTATGGCCCTTAAATAATAATAATAATAATACTAATAATAATAATAATGTCCCTCCATGCTACCCAGAACAATGAGGAAAGGCAAAATTGACAAGTAAAACTAGAGTAAATAATCTAGGGGTTGAAATACGTGGATACAGCAAGTAAGGAGCACACACACAAGAATCTCTGTTTGTGACAAACAAATTTAAGTTATGAAAGGGAGAAGAAGATTATTGTGTAAACTCAGTAATTTAATAAAATTTATATTAATTAAGTATTAATTAAGTTAGTTATTTAGGTACAGTAGTTAAAACAACTATCTGTGCAGGTGGGGGTTAATATGCTCCGAAATTTTACGTGTGACTAGTGACAACTCTCATATACCAAAATTTATCGTCCATGTTCTCATACAGTTTCCCACAAAGTATGTACAGATAGTGGTTTAGCTACTGTACATTAAATAACACAAGTAAAACACAAAATATGCAATTACCAAAACCAAAATAACAACTATGCATCTACCAAAACATACCAGAATATTACCCAATTATTCTTACCTTAAATATTACTGTACATACACATACTATGTACATGCTGATAACCACAAGGAAAAAGAAAACACGAAGTTCCCAAGCGTTTTCGTGTAATTCACATCTTCAGGGGTGAGTCTGTACTCACCCCTGAAGATGTGAATTACACGAAAGCGCTTGGGAACTTCGTGTTTTCTTTTTCCTTGTGGTCATCAGCATATTGTATACCTGGATCACGCGCACCTACAGTGATTTACTTGCATACTATGTACAACACAAAAACCTAACAGAAATGGCAGCCGAGGTAGCAAGTCTAGGGTGCGATGGCCAACCACAAGGAACCAATGGATTAAAGCCGTAGTCCGCTACCATGAAACCATCACAATACCACCAGCAGTAGTAGTCCTTAATACAATTCGTCATCCGCACCCCGTGAAAAGAGGAACACCGTAGGCCGCAGAGAAGAGAGTTAAGAGACTCAGCTTACCAGGCAAACACAATTGCCTCGATACCTCAGTTTCATAGTCAGATGGGAAACTGGTCTCGTAATTGGATGGGAAACTGGTTCTGAAACGGTGCTCGCTGGGGTCGAGTAGCATCGTGAAGCAGTTTCTTCTCCTGGTGTCAAGTTGGAGCAAGTGATGGTTACGGTGATAGAGTGAGGAGGGGACAAAGTCGTCACAATAATAATAATAATAATAATAATAATAATAATAATAATAATAATAATAATAATAATAACAAAGAACTATAAAGAATTAAAAAAAATGAAAAACATGATCAAGTGTGAGAAACAATATACGTATGTATGTTGTGTTGTCAATGGTAAGGGGAACAACTGAGGCCCTGTATTTGTGTGTAAATGAGGCAGAAAGTCAGATCAACAACCTGGGACCTGGTCACAATTTTCGTGATGCCATATGGCAGCAGGCTCTACCATTAGACAACACATTATGCTTCCAATATCTTCCCAGGCGGTAGTACCTCCCTGTTTGGTAGCTGCCTACTACCTACTACTGCATATGCTTAACATTGCAAAGCGTATATTTAACGTTCTATATTTAACAATCTCTGGCCTACAGCACACCTCTCCCACCCCACACAGCTATCCTCTCTCCCTATCTTTATGATCATAGTTCTCACCATTATAGGTCAACAACACTATTACCAGACTAGAATCTTCATCTTCACCAACAGTGTCACCAACCTCACCATCTTCAGCTTCACCAACACTGTCACCAACCTTACTGTCTTCATCTTCACCAACAGTGTCACCAACCTCACCATCTTCAGCTTCACCAATACTGTCACCAACCTTACTGTCTTCATCTTCACCAACAGTGTCACCAACCTCACCATCTTCAGCCTCACCAACACTGTCACCAACCTTACTGTCTTCATCTTCACCAACAGTGTCACCAACCTCACCATCTTCATCTTTAGCAACACAGTCACCAACTTCACCGTCTTCATCTTCACCAACACTCTCACCATCCTGAACATCATTTTCGCCAGTGTAGTTTATTTGTGAGAGACACCCCAGTTGTTTGGCGGCAGCAGTGGGATGTGACACTGGAACACATAGTCAGGGAGCCTCTATACAGTATTACAGCCACGCCAGAAGCAGTTATAGAAGATCAAGATGGAAGGAGGAGACATGACCCAAAAGACAACAGTGAGAAGATTGCTCTAGCCATTTTAGTTTACATTGATTGATTTGTTAAAACTGATTTATAGGAATTTTTATGGAGGCTATAAAATTATCATATGTGGCAAGACAAATATTTGAAAATTTTGAAGAAGACATTCATAAATCAATAATTTTTCAAGTTGAAGAGGATCGGGGTAATGTAGTAAAGGTCTGTTCTGTGTCAACATTAAGTTTCAGATCCTCATCACCAAATCCACAAGGGCCAAAATCAGCTAGCTCAAGGTAGAACATTATTGTGCAGTCATATCTTCTTTGCTACAAACACCAAATTCTCTCAAATTGAGTAAAACCCAGATGATCCCATCCACCCATAAGCAGGTGGGGGTTCACCTGTTAAAGAGTTAGGGAATCATATAACCAACATAGGTCATTGGTTGAGCTGTTTAAAACAAACTAGTGGGAAGAGTTAGCCATATGGATTGAGGCTACCTTATGTCCTTTTATAAATAGCTGTCCACATGGCACAAACAGATTTTGAAGTATTTTCAGAGATTTCAAGATAGATTTAGCCCAAAAAGATCGAGAAGCTTTTGAGTAAACCAATGGCCCGTACCTCTCTGCCTGTAGTACTCTGCCACAAACAGATCTAGTGAGTTGGAGTTTATCTGTTTTGTTTGTTCAAGTTGTGTTCAATTTTTAATAAAATTGTGTAACGTTACTTTTTCTTGGTATATTTCAATCTTACTCATATGTACGAGATAATTGGATAAAATAATGACGAGTTTGTTGATTTTAAAAGTAATGTAAATACTTGATTAAATTGATTTTGAAAAATAGGGGGGGGGGGCGTTAGGGTTTGGTAAAAGGGAAAATGGGGGGTTACATAAAAAAGTTTGGAACCACTGCTAAAGACAATTGATATTGTGGTTCAAAATATATTGAATGAAAGGACTGAAAGAAAATTAACAATATGGTAGAAAAAAAAAGATGTTTGAGTAAATTATATTGACCGCCCAAGAACTATATTGTGATTTTAGGTATGAATTGATTTTAATTCTGTCCGGTGGTGTAGTGAGTGAGATGTAACCCATATGTCCTAGTCAGTGCTTATATTAACATGTATTATAACCTTGTTCCCTAGTCCTAGTCCTCCCACTCTCCTCTAACGTAACACATTTGTCCATTCTCCTCATGTTTCCTGCTTCTCCTGGTGTCTCGTGGTCAACGAAGCACAGGAGCCATTAACACATTCAGCATCATCCCAGCGCCTTTCCATACCCCTATTCAACACCCTCCCTTACCTAACCACACTCCCTCACCTCACCAAATTCCCTCACTCCACCACACTCTCTCATCTCACCACACTCCCTAAGGCTCCTTTCACACGAGCGCGTTTTCACGCCGCAAAACCCTCCTCGAGTGTTGCTCAGTGGAGGACGTGAAGAAAAGAGCTGTGCTTGTGTACTTAATGAATAAGTTAATGAAGAAAAGACATCGCAAATGGAGGATCCATCCACTGAATAGCAGTCGACTATTGCAAGGTGAATTTTACACTTTATATAAATAAATATGTAAATACAGTACACTACCAAATACAGATAATGGAAGGCACTTGACTGTTGTTCCATCCAGAGATGAACCACAACTGAGACGCGTGAAAACGCGCTCTTGTGAAGAGCGCCATAGCCACATGAACATTTCTAGTGTGCTTTCACGCTGCGGATTGGCAGTACAGGCGTGCTGTGATGGAGCACGCCGCCGTGTGAACTTTTCCCGCTCACGCCCGTGTGGTGTCCCTAACATCACCACACTCCCTCACCTCACCTCACTCACTCATCTCACCTCACTTCCTCATCTCACTTCATCTTACCTCACCTCACCTCACTCACTCCCTCACCACTTCTCCACACTCACCATCACTAACATCATCATGTTGCTCATCATCACCATCACCAATAACCATCACGAACAACATCGTCATCATACCAAAACCAACTTCATCATTATCATCCTCAATTATCCTTACGAGCATCATTAACACCAACTTCACCATCATCTTACTGATCATCATCATCAACATCAACATCACCAACACACTTAAACCGCACTCTTCATCACATTTTTACTGTCACCAATACCAGCACCATCACCACTACTGGCACCATGCTCACTACCACCCTCAACATGCTGGAGGGTGAGGTGGTTGGCCTCGCATCACCACAAAGTCTGGTTAAAGCCGGTCATAGTGATCGTATATCCCACATCAAAAGCTTCCTGGCGAGTGGTCCCTCACACGACCTGTGGGCTGCTCATAGCGGCTTGTTTCTCAAGGATGAGCTTGTGTATTTGCATTTTGATGTTGCCTTACGGGTATTGTAGTCCTAATAGGATGTCCTCACAGAGAGCCGAGGAAACCGTTTATTGGAAATTCTTCAGTAATTTCACGTATAAGGTGGGAACAGAAAAAAGGTGAGTTTCAGCGTTTCACCCACTCTTACTGTCTGCCTAAAACCAGATGTATATATTTTTATCACACCATCACTATCATAAGCCAAGCCATCATGTAAGCAGGCGTTTGGTGGCGTCTGTTTATTATGTCTGCTGGGTATCACCTCGGAGAAAATATTTAGGTCTACTGTTTTTGGCCCAATTCTCCTCCACTTTCACCGTCACTGCTGCTGCTGCTGCTGCTGCTGCTGTAGACCGTTCAGGGTCAACACCCCACCATCCATCTGGATCAATCTCTGAAGTGCCCCTGCCATGGCACCCCTCCTGCAGGCGGTGCTATGTTCATCAGCGCCTGGCCTTGATGTATTCTTCCTCAGTAGATCATTTCAAGTGAGGGACATCACTATCAAGCAGGCACAATAGACACATCCATCACCGTGACTCACCCCGACAGTGTCAGCCGCCCTCCTCTAGTAGGTTGCCCTTATCCCAGTTTCATCATACTCGTGGACTCATGTACAGTACTCTTAAATATTCAGCTAACTGCTTCATCTTCGTCAAGTTGGTTCTCACGTCCTCTGTGCTAACCTTCGTGATAAACTTGGGTTTGTCCTCGTTTTGGTATGAATAAAAAAAATCGAGTTTATTCATATGGTAAGATTTACTCATATATCACATTAGTTATTTGTTCATATTTAACATGTAATATTATAATAATTAGTCTCGTTACTTATGCACTGTGGTCACTGAAGATGACGCTTACGTGTGTGTGTGTGTGTGTGTGTGTGTGTGTGTGTGTGTGTGTGTGTGTGTCACTAGATGTAGCAATCCTCTTCATATATTCCAGGCGTTGTGGAGAGTAAACATCTCGCTACTTTTATACCTCCCTAATTTCTATTAGGATCGTAATTTAGGTTAGGTTAGGTTAGATTAGGTTGAATCAATCAATTAGAGCACCGGCCTCATATTTGAGGGTTGGCGACCACGGTCCTCCTCCCTAACATTCTCCGGGCTGCTTTTACCAATCTCCCCAGGTTTTGTATATGTATTAAGTTAGGTTAGGTTAGGGACAGTACGCAGGGAGGCAGTGTGGCCGGCGTAGGAGGCGTCAACCACTCTTGGTGAGCTAAGCTCTAGAGTACACGGTGCCTGATGGTGAAACACATTCTTGAGTAATTTGCACCTAGGCACCGTTCACTTAGAATGCATTTTACTATCAGGTGAGGTATCAGGGCTTGGTCTCCACATTCTAACACCTCACCTGCGGTGTTCCCCAGGGAACCAAGATGGGACCACTGTGCTTCCTCATCCTGATCAACGACGCTCTATCGGACACTCCTCACAGGTGGAAGTACGTGGATGACTGCACTGTGGGGGTTTCAGTGGACAACACCGCACCAGACTACTCATCGCTCCAAGGCACCCTGGACAGGCTACAGGCATGGACTACTGAGAACAAGGTCACCATCAACCACACTAAAACCGTAGTCATGAACATCAATACCGCCACCACTCCAGTGCAAGCCCCAGCAGTCACAGTGGGTGCCCATCCTCTCCAGCTGGTGCAGTCTGCCAAACTCCTGGGTGTAACTATAGACAACAAACTGGACTGGAAGGCCCATGTAAATAACACAGTCAAGGCAGCCTCGTACCGTCTCTACATGCTGCGACGACTTAGGTCACTTGGGACACCCACGCCAGAGCTGAGGACCATCTACAACGCCTTTATTCTCCCCAAACTAACGTATGCGTCACCAGCCTGGTCGTCTTCTCTCAACTCCACCCAACAACGTCGGCTAGAGAAGGTACAGAAAAGGGCCTGCAGAATCATGCTCGGCGCAGAATACTCCGGCTACACCAGCGCTCTCTCCACCCTGGAAATGCCATCCCAAAGTGACCTACACCACCAAGCACTGGAAAGGTCGTGGACTACTGCACCACCCTCGTCATCGCCACCTCCTGCCACCTGCAGCCCCCCACCCAACTCGCGCAGTCCGCCACTACAACAAAATTCAGCTCATAAGAGCCCGCACCGTTAGATATAAGAACAGCACCATCCCATCTATTGTTAAAATAATAAACAACTCCTGATTTATGTACTTTACAGCCCTGTAAATGTATTCAATGCATATTATATCATTATGCTTAAATCAAATGTAAGTCTGTATATTTTCAGCCACCGGCTGCAACTTTATTAATAAACCGTTTATTATTATTATTAATATTATTATTACACACACAAACACTGGTAGCAAGAGGTAACACAGTGGATCGTGTTTTGAACGGTTATAATGATGCCAGACGTAAGATCGATTGATAAGAATAGAAGAAATAGGTTAATTGAAGAAAAGAAAATCCTTCAGAAGTAGCGAGACAAGGTTTATCATTTCGTAATGAAAATGAAACTGACTCTAATTTTGACAGATTGTTCAATTTCTTGGTAGGCATAATACTACAGTGAAAGCTTGGCTTACTGAGAGAGATACCAGAGCTTATCACACTACTTATATGAGCACGAATTGTCAAGAAGAATATGTATCATTGCTCGGTGAAAGTGTTCAGGACAAAAGTACTGAAAAGGTAAGTGATGCTGGGATGATTGAAATAATAGCAGAGACAACCCCAGATATTACTCATGTGAATCAGCTAATGTAAGAGTTAGATTTGTTGATGCAGGTGGCAAACCTAAATAGAGACTTATAAAAACAGCAGAAATACAATACTAAACAGGAGAAGGTAAGGCAAAAACAATACTCAATTCCCTTTCAGAAAGTAAGATTGACACACATACCATTAGGTTTCAAACCTATGATAGTGCAGCAACAATATCTGGAAAGTACAACGGTGATTAAAAGAAATTATCTGATATGCTTGAGAGACCAATCACTTACATTCCTTGTCTACCTCATGGCTCTAATTTTGTGACTGAGCATGGCTGCAATGCAAGTGAACTAATTACACATTTGTATGATGTACTGGAATCTTGTTATGTTTTTTTTAGCAGTAGCATCAGTCGTCATGCAGTTCTTAAGGAAAAGTTACAATTAAAAAATATGTCAAAGAAAAGATGAAGTGTCAGTGGATGCCTTTTGGAAATCTAATGAAGAGATATGTAAAGTTTTGAAAGAAATCAGAAATGCCAAGAAGAAATATGATTCAGAAGACAGGACAAAAGCTAATGTTCTCCTCTATAAAACTAAGACTTTTGATTTTATTGTTGCTTTGATGTCCATAAAAATATTATGTACAAAACTAAGTCCATGGTAGATGTGCTGCAAACTCAGGATTTAGATTTTTCTGGAGCTCTTATCTCTATGAAAAGTGCATTGAAAATATTTCACTCAATACGAAGTGATTATGAGGCTCAGAAGCCTTCGCTGGAGGCTGCACTCAACTTTGCAAAAAATATTGATGTTGATGGAGAAGAAGAGTTCAAGAGAGTTCACCGTCAATGGAAACTGCCCCCCAAAATTGATGATAAACCAAACTCTAGTGCTCAGTATAATTTGTATTCCTATTATTGTAAGGAAATGAATGCAGTTATACATATGATGATATCTGTGTAGACTTCAAAATGTGAAAATCTAAAATATTCATTCAAATATTTTGCGGATGTTCTTGATCCTAATGATGCAGACTATATGACTCAGAAAGCCTTATTGAAGCCATGAAAAATCTGTCAGAAACCTATCCATTTGAAATACCTGAAACTAAATTTTTCTGAGTTGAATTAGAAGTAGTCAACATTAATTTTTTCTGAATATGTGGAGCAACATCCTGATGCTGAAAAAAACATTCGCTAAGCTGCAAAATGTGCATTGAATGCTCATAGAAAGTATCATTTATCTCCTTCTGTGGCAAAAGTTTTTCAGGCTATTCTTGACAGTACCACCTTAAGTCCGTAGAAGTGAAAGGTCTTTTAGCAGGCTTAAACTTTTTAAAATATCCCTGCGAAACAGAGCCTCAGAAAAACGATTGCATAATCTTATGCTCATAGCTTGTGAAAACGACATAACTGATCAGATAGATCTTCAAAAGAGTGCAGATAATTGGAAGCTTGAGAAAATAGAAGAATTATAATTTAAGTTTAATTTCTATGAATAGGTTAATGCTACCGATTTTATTCAAGCAGAAAAAAATATATATTTATTTATTTTCATTATTTCTTTCTACTTGAATAAAAATTTTCCTTTATCCATAAAATTTATATGCTAATGTTTAATAATTTATAATTAAACATTAAATGAAGAAAATTTTGTAGTTCACTTGGTAATTTTTTTAATCCTCATTTCCTCATTAGTTGGTCTAATTTGATAAGCTGAGTGGCAAGTTGGTAAAAATACCCCCAATCACAACCACTTCGGGCTGTCCTTGATATAGTAATGATATATATATATATATATATATATATATATATATATATATATATATATATATATATATATATATATATATATATACCTGTGCGTGATCCAGGTATATGCTGATAACCACAAGGAAACAAGAAAACACAAACTTCCCAAGCGCTTTCGTGTAATTCACATTTTCAGGGGTGAGTACAGACTAAGGAGAAGTACATAACAAGGCATATATATACAGGAAAGGTGCAGAGAACAGCGTCGTGACCTGTACATCGACCTAACCAGGGCCTTCGACTCAGTCAACAGGGAAGTCCTGTAACGGACCCTCAGCCGTTTTGGCTGCCCACCAAAATTCATTGCCATTGTCAGGCAACTTCACAATGGCATGAACGGCAGTGTCCTGGACAATGGCACCTATTCTGAGTTCTTCCTCATCCAAACGGGGGTAAAATAAGGATGTGTACTGACACCAACTCTCTTTTCCATTTTCGTGCCAGTGCCAATTTAGCCGTTGGGGTGATTATTGAGCACCGGGTGAAGGATCTTTTCAACATAAGACAACGCCAGGCAGGAACAAATGTGTTGGCAGCTTCCATTACTGAACTTCAGTATGCAGACGACCTCACCCTTGTCGCTCACATTGAACGCGACCTACAGGAGATCCTGAACACTTATGCAGATGCGTATGCACATTTCGGACTTGAGGTGAACGTACTGTATGTAAAACTCATATTATCTTTCAGCTTGGCCCTGGTTCAGCCACACCTCCATCATCCATCCAGCTTAACGGTACTACCCTATCTAATGTTGCCCACTTTCGGTAACTCGGCTCCCACTTGTACACCACTGCTGACATCGATGAAGAAATTTAACATTGGATCAAATGCACATCTCAAGCCTTTGGCAGACTCTGTACCCGTGTCTTCAGCTGTAGGGAGCTGAAACTATCTAAAAAGTTGCACGTGTATCGAGCAGTGGTCCTCCCCACCCTGTTATACGGCAGCGAGACATGGGTCACATACAGGAGGCACATCAAGGCACTTGAAAACTTTCACCAACATAGTCTATGCTCCATCCTCCGAGTTCGCTGGGAAGACAAAAGAACAAATGCCAGAATTCTTGCTGACTCCAACTGTAGGAGCATTATCCATAAACAACTACGCTGGATTGGCGATATTACCTGCATGGACGACAGTAGACTGCCAAAGCAGCTACTTTACAGTCACCTAACGAATATTAAATGTAGTGCTTGCGGGAAACTGAAAAGGCATAAGGATAGTCTTAGGATAAACCTAAAAAGTGCCAAATCGACCCTCTCACCTGGAAGATGATCATTCCACACCATAACGCTTGGAGGAGCACCACAGAATATGGTGTCAATACTTTCGAGTTAGCCCGACTGCATAACGAGGCAGACAAGCGCCAACGCCGGAAAGATGCTGCCACCACTCCTCTCGCACAAGTAGACCCCCACATGTGTAACATCTGCGAACGACCCTGTCGGTCCCATATTGATGTAATGGCCCATGTTTCATAAACATAAGAATTATATAAATGGGTTAATTACATTTGATTTATATACTGATTCATCCCCTGTAACTTTCCACTGGCTATGAGGTGACATGTTCAATGCACGTGATAAGGTGTGCCCACGGGAAGCTGCATCATACTCTGCTGAGTAAAGGCAAAGTAGCCGGCTCCTGGCCACCTAAAGCGGGCAGTAGCTTGATATCCTTGACTAGAGGAAGATGTTATATGAGAGCCACAGTGGATGGCTCCGTCTTCCCTCGAGGGAGGACGACGCGTCTATTTCGTTCTCCCTCGATGGGTCACTACTCAAAGTCTCACTCACAAACTAACATCAAACGGACGTTGATTCACGTCTATTTACATAGACGCCGTCCTTTCTCATCACACTCATAAATAGTGGAACTTATGGTTGATCTACACTCAGGAATTATACAAATAATACTTTTTAATAAAAGAAGAAACTTCAATTGGGTTTCGTTACTAAAACCCAATAAAATATACATGAACCAACCTGGTTAACTTGGAATTAACCAGCCGGTTCATTGGCCTCTTTAGTCACCCCAACTCACCAATGATGGTGACATCCTTAATAATTCATATCATTGTATCAGAGCTGGATGATCGTCATACTCGAATCCGAGTGAAAGCAAAGTAGTTGCAGTAGTACTGGACCGTATGACGTTACACCCCCTTCAACCATGGTGTCAACACAATACTCCCTCATATTGATACTGATGCCTTTCTACAAAACTCACTAAGTTACATCAACCCCAGTTGTAGCTATTACTTTCCTGGCTCTCCTGAGCTTAGCTCCAGCCTCATGCTACCGCATTCCTTCTCCTTAATTATCCATAACATCAGCATTATCCCCCTTCACCTAGATACATTTTTAGATCAATGTATATATTTAATTGCCCACAAATTTGATGTACTTGGGTTCTGTGAGACCAAACTCACTAACGATATTGAACATTTGTATAATGTATCTAATTATACTAGACACTGCGTCTAGTTTATGGAGTGTTTTCATTGAATTACGTAAGGACATACAAAATATCCTAGTAGTAATAATCTACAGAAAACCCCACACTAATGTAAAGAACTTTCTTGATAAATTTTCGGTGTTTATCTCTATGATAAGTTCAGAGAGGAAACTTTGCTACATTAAAGGAGATTTCAACCTTGATCACCAAAAATCCGAGACGTACACCCACTAATAGACCTTCTCGTTACCTGTCATTCTAAGCTCTTCTTCAACACAATAACCAAACCCACTAGAGTAACTGCCACCTCTGCCACTGTGATAGATCAAATCTGGACTAACAACACTCCTAACAATCTTGCAGGTAGAATTATTTATAACAATATCTCAGATCACTTCCCAGTATTTGCCATGTATAAAACAGCCACAAGATCTGAAAGGTCTAGTAAAGTCACAATAAAATACAGACACTATGGCACCTTCCAACATGCTCCTGTTTGAAAACAACCTAATACCTGTAAACGCTAAGTGGGATCTTGTCTATGTCTCCGATAACGCTAACGTAATCTGCTGCAACTTCTCTTGCATCTTCAGTGCTTGCTTTGACAAATGTTTTCCCCTCAAGACTAAGTTAGTAAAAACTGTATCTCTCTCCGAACCTTATATTACAAGTGAAATCAAGGCAATGATAAAAGAAAAACACAAACTCCAAAGAAAATTTGCAAAAAGACCCATAACTTTCGGTGATGCTTACCGAAGAATCAGAAATAGAGTAACTCAAGTAGTTACAAATAAGCTCGAGTCAACATCATGCAACAGTAAGAAAACCTGGAGTATCATCAATTCTATTCAGAACAGGAGCACTCAGCCTTCGGCCCCCCACTCAGCTTTTATGATAAATGATACAATTGTAACGGAAGCCTCCCTCCTTACCAACCACTTCAATGATTATTTTATCAATATTGGCAAAAATCTAGCAGACAGCATCCCTAATCACCATGAGAAATTTAGAGCCTACCCGCAAAACAGACAACATAATGAGCTGTTTTTATCCCCTGTCACGGCAGGTGAATTATTGACCATCATAAAAATGTCCTAAGATGCAACAGCAGCCGATGGCAATGTACCAATGAGCCTCCTTCAGAAAATAGCCCACTTATTCCTTCCTGTTCTCCTAAACATTTGTAACTCTTCCTTCACTAGTGGTATCTTCCCGGATAAACTGAAAATTGCTAAAGTTCATCCAGCATATAACATAAGAACATAAGAATGGAGGACCTGCAGCTGGCCTATTGGCCCTCACTGGGCAATCCCGTTTACACCCAACCCCTATCGTTCAAATATCCATCCAACCTATGTTTGAAGCTATCCAGCATATTCTCTATTTCTAAACCATTGTTTACCAATCTCGCGCCTAAATATAAATTTGTCTAATTTAAAACCATTGCTAAGAGTTCGCTCCTGGTTGGATAGTTGGAGTACGTTTGATATCACCTTTGTTTAGCCCTGACTTCCATATATACACCTCGGTCATATCGTCCCTCACTCTACGTCTCTCGAGGGAGTGCATATTAAGTTGCTTTAACTTGTCTCTGTACTCCGGTTCCTATTGTCCGGGATTAGTCTTGTAATTCTTCTCTGAATTCTTTCTCGGGATTCTTTATCCATTCTGTAGTGACCATAGCTGAACTGCGTAATTCAAGTGAGGTCTCACAAGCGCAAGATGCAAGAAATACAGTAGTTATTGGGATAATCTTTCTAGTCTTGTAACTAACACTCCTTTCTATGAACCCACGTACTTTATTAACCTTGCTTAGAGCAAATACACATTGTTGACTTGTTTAAGATTCCTACTTTTCATTACTCCTAAATCTTTCTCACAGTCGGATTTCTCTATAACAACGTTGTTCATCTGACATCTGGTTTCTCTCTTTACATCTCCTAGACTAATACTTTACATTTGTTCACATTAAATTTAATCTGCCTTTTTTCAGACCATGCGAAAAATTTAATTATATCTTCTCGTAGTTTTGCGGAGTCCAAGTCAGATTTATTTACACGCCCGATTTTAGTGTCATCTGCAAATTTACTTATGTTGCTGATGTTGCTGTCTAAGCCTATATCTATGTCATTTATGTATATAATAAATAGTTATGGTCCAAATACTGAACCTTGGGGTACTCCACTAGTGACATTACCCCAATCCGATTTAGTGCCGTAAGTGCCTAATCGCTGTTTCCTGTCCTTTAACCACGCCCTAATCCATTATAGAATATCTCTTCCAATTCCATGAGTCTCCACTTTTCGTGTTAGTCTTTTTGGGTGATTCTGTCGAAGGCTTTGTTAAAGTCGAGGTATACCACATCATAATGGTGCCCATCATGAATTTGAGTAATGGTATGTACAAACTGGATAATTTCGTAATTAAAAAGATTTGTAACAGGGTGAGAAGGTTGGGTCATCTTACCCTCTGACCTGACTACCGACTGCTACTGTGCTTTTTGAGGATTAGTAGGGTCATTACCTAATACCTGACCATTGTGGACTTGATCTCACCCTCCTTGTCATGTACTATCGTGCACCAAAGTCGTGTCCACTACCCAACCATATTGAGGATTCGAATAGCATTGAGTCTGAAGTTTCGAAACAGCTGGTAGTCACGGAGAATACACAAGTTGTTACCAAGGTTGGCGCCACCCACACCAGGGGAAGGAGATGATGTCGAACACTGAAACATGCCGAGGTTTCATTCCTACCATCGTCGTCACCAACAGGTAAGTCACATTAATTTGTCAGCATAGCCCATGTCTTCCTTATACTATTGCAGGGTGTCCCATGAGTGACAGCAGATATTTGTAGAGGTGAAAAAATATGTGATATTGAGCCACCACGTCTGTATCTCCATCCGTTTCCCTCTATCTATAATAAAAAGTGTAAACCTACTCAGAAAAAATAATGAATGGGCCCTCCAAACAAATTAAAGATGAGGTGCACCCCACCCAAATAGGGATGGGCCCTCCATTTCCTTTCGCCTTCTTTTCTCCACATCCTTTCCTCCCTCCCATCGCCCCAGTCACCCCAACCTACCAATCCATATCATGCAGTGGGCAGAATACCACACACTTTCTCTCCTCCTAAAAGTCTGTTCCGTTTAACCCACATTCTTTCACTACTAAACCTTCTTCCCCCTTTCCTATATTTCGCTATCGCTATCGGTATCTCCCGCCTCGACTCTGCCATTTGTAATGGTTTCCTTGCGTAATTTATAAAATCCACCTCACGGCTAAACGTAAACCGAAAAATCCATATATGTATAGAAGTTTTATACTCAGAATCACATATTCTTTCACCTTTACAAATATCTGCTGTAATTAGTGGGACACCCTATTATAATTATACGACAGTTGTTATATGAGCTCCTTAGTTAACTTCACCATAAAAATATGGTGTTTTATGTGCTATGCGTTTGCCGCACGTTACCTTACTCAGTTATATTACACCCCCAGTTGCAACCTGGGAGTTTGGGTTGAGTAATGTAGTATTTTGAGCAGAAATGGAATTCAGAACGACTCAATGAACATGAAGAAAAACGTTTTTAAATAACGAACGTAATGTAGCCTATTACAGTTATATGTAATCTGGGACGAACATGTCATAGCTGAAAATTGTCAAAGAAATATGTAAAGCAGTGGAAAACCATATATTTTGATTATCGGCGAGGCTAACTACCTATAAACAATTAATATTTGACAATTGGCAAAAGTCCTGGGAACTGAACCAACAAGTCATAAGCTAAAAAGGATCAAATCATCAGTTTATCCTTGGTCACCATCAAAACAATCCTCTCGACATCACGAAACTATTTTGAATCGTCTAAGAATTGGGCATAAGCGATTGACGCATGGCCAACTCATGTTTTCCCCTAATGGAGCCCCACCTATATGTTCTAACTGCCGAACACAAATAACAGTCCAACATATTCTCATTGAATGCCCTATTTATAATAGGTATCGAACAATGTGCTTCACTAACCCTACAATGTAAGATATTTTAGCAGAGACCCCAAAATTTTCCCTAAGTTCAATTTTGACCTTTTGAAATACTGTAATCTCCTCCAAACAATATAACACTAAATTATAGAAACACAAATATATGTTAACTAATCCCTCTGGCCAGCCCTAGGAGAGACTCAAATGGGTGTCAGTGGTCTGGTTAAACTAAATCTTGATGATGATGATGATTATCGGCGAATGTTCACTCTACAGTCGCAGGGGTGGTGGTGGAGGTTTGGGGGTGGGTGGGGGAGGGGAATGATCCACTTGCAGTTCACTATGAATACATGAAATAGGAAGGGTTTCTTGGGCAGTTGATCCTAAAAGATTTACCAAAACGTTATGTCAGAGTAATAATACTTAACCTAGGTGTTACTAATACCATTAATTTACTCTAGTATATAAAAGCCTGCATCAGTTACCACAACATAATATTACTCTGCCATTTCAGATATGCCTGCAGGACGAGCAAATTCGTCGGCAGTGATTGCTGAGCGAGGCCAAATCATCGGAATGTGGAGAGCCAGGGCAACAGTGCCGAACATTGCTCTCGAAGTGGGGAGAAGCACCAAGACGATTAGGAGGTGAATCCGCCGGTGGGAGGAAGATGGCTCAGAGGAGACGAAACCTCGAAGCGGGAGGCCACGAGTAACGTCGGCAAGGATTGACGCCATGATCGTGGCAGCTGCAACGGCATATCCAATGCGAACATCAGTGGAGCATACAAGAAATCTGGGCCTCAACTGCCATCACATGACGACGAGATGCCGACTTCATGAAGCCGGGATCGACTGCCATATTCCAGCTCACAAAGGGTGGCTAACACCTACTCACAAGGAGTGTTGACTCGGCTTTGCATTGGAACACCTTCCACATAGAGAAGAATACTGGAGAACCATTATATTTACCGATGAAACGGTGTTCAGGTCAGTGGGAGCCGAAGCAAGGCAGTGCTGGCGGCCCCCCAACACACGCTACCATGAGAAACACATTCAACATCGCGCAGTGAGTGGTAGGGTGTCAGTGTCATTCTGGGGGTGGATGTGGGCACATGGGCCAGGTGAACTGGTCAAGATCAATGGCCGTTTCACTGGTGAGCAGTATGTAGACATCCTGGAGCAAGTGCTAATTCCTACAGTCCGGGCTATGGCAGTTCCAGCCCCCCACACTATCAGGCTGGTTCATGACAACAGTCCCATTCATACCAGCAACATAGTGAAGGACTACCTCCAGGATCACCCTGAAATTGAGGTCATCGACTGGCCAACACTAGGATGTGATATTAATCCGATTGAACATATTTGGGCCATGATGAAACGTGATTGGGATATTGGGGAGCAGCGAACCTGTGTAGCAATAGAGGCCAAAGCTTTCGACCTGTGGGAGAGTATACGTCGACGACCAGGGGTGTGCCTGAAGCTGGCCTACTCCATCCCTAATCGCCTTGATGAAGTCCTGAATGCAATGGGTGGCTGGACCAAATACTAAGATGTGTGTGTATTGGTGTATTTTTTGGATTTTAGTATTGTTTGTAAATGCAATTAATATACATTAACTCACCTACAGTGTTATCTTAAATCCATGTTCTTAATTATGTCTTCAACTATATTGCATGAAAATTCATAACAAAGTAACTTAACAGCCGCAAATTATGTATTGTGTGGTATACAATTATCTGTATGACACATCGTGGAATGTAATGTCTTATAACACAATATAATTATATAGTTACAATTGCTAATACCATCATTGAAATGCTCATGATGTTCAGCACACAATATTAACGGTAACTGAGGTGTTTAAACACTGGAAGAATTGGAACTAGATTAAGTCTGAATACTATTTTACAATACTGATAACTTTTTCACTCCACTCTTTTTAACATAAGTATATAATTATATAATATTGCATATTATAACAAATATTTATTAAGCAAAGGATGGGTGGAATATAAATAAATATTACCATAATCTCTTTGTCGGAATAACAACAAAATTGTGACGTGGTCGCTGAGTAAAACTAGCTGACTAAGGCCCTTCACCCTGATCCTTGCATATTTCACTTTTATCTATAATATATTCCATTCTTTAAAGTATCATTGTGACCTGAGCGGCAATAAGCACCCAGGGCACTGCACCTGTTCCATGAATTCGTAACCATAAAGAAACAACTGCAAGACAAAACGTAGTTAAAAAGGCAGCTTGAAATTATGGTGATATAAATAATAGATAAACCTGCCTCTCATCCAACCCCCACCTCCTCTATTCACCCCCACACACACACACTACAGTGGGCGACATCTGTTGGCCGACCATAGCATTTCCCCCAGCTGTTTCGAAACTTCAGACTCAAGGCTATTCGAAACCTCATTGTGGCTGGGTAGTGGACACGACTTTTGTGCACGATAGTACTTTAGTACTTCTCCTTAGTCTGTACTCACCCCTGAAGATGTGAATTACACAAAAGCGCTTGGTAACTTCGTGTTTTCTTCTTTCCTTGTGGTTATCAGCATATATATATATATATATATATATATATATATATATATATATATATATATATATATATATATATATATATATATATATATATATATATATATATATATATGTTACGTTTTAAATGCAGGAAAGTGGCTTTCTTACCGTAGAACTCGGATACCTTCTGTCGCGATCCCACTACCCTTTATACTTGGGGAGTGAATCCTACCCCAAGTTATTAACAAATAAAGGAACAAATAGGGAACACGGCAATAATTATCCTCACCAAAAACCTACTCAACTAAATGTACTTGAAAAAGTAAGAACAGTTGAAATAAGTGAATCACAAAAGGGAAGATAATTAATTAATTCAATTTATGTTCTAAAGGGACTAATGACTAGCAAACATGAATTTAAGGGAATAAGTAAGTGTATAATAAAATAAGAGTGATGCCGGAAGGGCGAAAATATGCTGTAAGGAGTTAGACCAAACAAATATTACTTAACATTACTATATTACACAAGACATACGAAATATATATATATACAACAATCACTACAAAATGATTATCCCTACCAAACAGGAGATACCTTACCACCAGGATCCCTTCCTAGGCCTAACTAAACGTGTCACTAATACCTGATACCCCTAGGGCATTGCACAAGACTGTATAAAGCACTAGACAAGGGTCAAGGCTAGAGAACGAATGGACACGTCTAACCTATGCCACGGGTTTTTCGCTACTGGGGAAGCGTGGGCACGCCGAGTAGCGCGTCTCATATCACGTGATCTAGACATTTGCTGGATATTTTATATAATTAATTAATATTACTCTTGAGTTGACATAACAGAGTAAGACAATGATGCATATAAATTACATACATAAATATACAATTAACCTAAGTAACTAAGAACAATAATAATATAATAGGCGTGAACATATGCCTCACGCTATGCGAGTTCCCGAGCGCTACAGGCACGTGACACTTCACACTGGTTACTCACCCAAGAGATTATGGTGTATCACTACGTAGAATTTTGCTCTGCTTCCTGCATTGAATGCGTTATGTACTTGATAAATGATGATTTAATGAATTCCACTAACTTCCAACATCCATCTAAGTTATTGGTTATACTTTGTCATAACCAATCAGTCATTACCCTTGGTAATAATAATAATAGAGGGATCACAGATACGGGCAGATGATTGCACTTACGTTTATTTGGCACAATTCCTTACACTGGACTTATAATTTGCATGGATAGGTCAGTCACTCACATTCACGCCACAGTACCGTAAATTATAAGGGAGAGTTTGTCAACCTGGAGAATTAATCGTTTAGATCTATTAGGCCGGCCTGGAGTGCTCTTGTAGCAAACAGGCCCTCACCATTGATCACTTCCTTTACAGGATGTGTTAACTTGTCGCTGGACTTAACAAAAATCTCGGGGATTTGCACACACAGACCCGTAGCACTGGTAGGACTGTATGGCCCCTGTTCTTAAGCCCGCGGAGCAGGAGGTCTTCTCTAACCCAAGGTCTAAAGCCCACTGGCTAAATTGGATTTTTGAGGCGTGAAGTGATGAACAGTACACCACTGTCTCACTGGCCTGACCCCCCCTACATGTCCCAGTTATGGCTGGCCGGTTACCTTATCTCTACCGTAAACAAACATTTGGGATGGGTTGTGCGGGAGGCCCAACGCAACCCATGACAATCGCCCCTACTAAGAAAAATTTTTCTCTTGGAGAATAAATTTTCACCACCTGTATACAATCAAGAGAATGCCTAGCCCAGACACACAATTCGACATTCACACTGTGGTGTGTGTGTAACACTAACACTGCAACGGAATGTAGTCGCCAATCGCCACTGAGGGAAAACCTCAACATTTACTTTATTTTTTTTTGGCTGGAGGAAAACTCCGCGGCGAGGGTGACAATTCCCGAGCAATAGTTTATGCTAAGCGTAAACACACTACATTTACATTAGAGCAACGTGTTGTGTGGTGTCGGGTATGTAAACATTGTTTAGGTGGCACAGGTGTTGTGTTATGTTCTCAAGTGAAGAAAGGTGTGAGAAAATTATACATAACATATGACGAGCCGCCAGACGCTTGGAGGCTCGAGTCGACTGGAGTCTAGACCAACTCCACACTCATTTGGGAAGGTGGCCTCTCAATCAGTTGCTCTGGTTCCGCCACAAGTCGAGATAGGAGGTCAGCCCCCACATTCAGGCTGCCCTTGATGTACCGGAGGACGAAGTTGAACTACTGGAGATACAGTGCCCACTGCATCAGACGAGCATTTGCATTCTTAGATGGTCGGAGACTGGTGAGCGGCATGTGGTCTGTCTCCAACACAAACTCACCTCCGTAGAGATAGTAGTAGTACTTCTTGATGCCTTCCACCACTGCCAGAAGTTCCTTCTCGACCGTGCTGTAATTCCTCTCTGCAGGTTTCAACTTCCGACTGTGATACGCAACTGGAAAAACCTCGCCGTCTGCCTCTTGTAGTAGCACTGCGCCAACCCCATCCTGTGAAGCATCGGTTGCTTGCATAGCAGGTTCTTGAGGGCACTGAAAGAATCCTCTTGTTCAGGTCCCCATTGAACCTTGTTAGGTGCATGTTTCTTGAGCAGGTCGGATAAGGGAAGAGCCACCACGGCAAAGTTTGGGATGAAGTTCCGGTAGTACCCTACGAGGCCCAGAAATGACCTCACTCGTTTTTTTGTAGTGGGCCGTGGTGCATCTTGGACCTTTTTGATCTCATTCTGACAGGTGCAGCGTCCTCCGCCGACAGTGTGCCCGAGGAACTGAACTGCAGCCTGACCGATCTCGCACTTGCTTGGTTTCACGGTCATGTTTTTTTGTTGGAACCTCCGGAACACCTCCTCTAAGAGTTCCAGGCGTTCCTCAAATGTTGCTGAATGGATTAACACACCGTCCACAAATGCCTCAACTCCCTTGATGCCGTTTAGGACTTGCCTCATGACACGGTTGAAGATGGCAGGGGATTTTGTGAGACCAAAGGGAAGGACTCTGTACTGATAGAGACCCCCTGGCATACCAAAGGCTGTGATCTGCCGACTCTTCGGGTCCAGTGGGATTTGGAAGAACCCCTTGGTCAGATCAAGTTTGGTAAATAACTTGGAACCAGCTATTCTTGAAAAAATAGTTTTCTGATCACACATAGGTTCAGCATCCACCTGGGTAATGGCATTTACTCTCCTATAATCCCCACAGATCCTGACACCCCCATCCTTTTTTCGGACGACTACCATAGGACTACAGTATGGAGACGATGATTTCTCGATGATTCCCACTGCTTCCATATCCTCAATTTCTTGTTTGACAGTGTCCAGTAGTCGCATAGGTATAGGATAGGGCTTTACCCGAACAGGTGTAGGGCTGGTCAGTTCAATAGTTTGACAGTCGACCCGGGCAACTCCTGGCTTATCAGAGAAGATGTCCTTGTAGCGATGCAACAAAGAGCCAATGGCATCTCGTTCCTCTGCTGATAGATTTCGTTCACCTCAACGTCCGTGAAAGTCTCACTCTGGCGGGAGCGTGCAGTGACAGGCCCATCCTCCTCATCACTGACAGAGATCACTGTGGCAGCACAAGTTACCCCTGAATCACACTGGGAAGGCTCGTCCCTGTCTTCCTCAGTGGAGACTGTACCCCCGATCGGTGACTGGAAGTACTTCTTCAGCATGTTGATGTGGAACTTCTTTCGTCGAGATCCCACCTGGACGATGTAAGTCAGATCCGAGACACGCTCTGCAATGTCGAATGGACCTTTCCACTGAGCCAGTAACTTATTGCTTGAAACAACGAAGCTTGGCCTTCTTGTCATAGTAAGTCTTCTGGACCTCTTGAGCCTTTATCAGCTCTTGCTTTGCCAGTTGACAGGTTTCTTGGAGACGATCAGCTAAGTCAATGACATATGTATAAGTGGTCTTGACTTCCGGATCTGATTCCTCATCATCCCACAGTTCCCGAAGAACCTGTAGTGGTCCCCGGACGGACCTGCCGTACATAAGCTCGAAGGGAGACACCTTGAGCGAGCTCTGTGGCGCCTCCCGGTACGCAAACAGAAGTGGGGCAATGTAGCGTGGCCACTCCTTAGGTTGTTCGGCTGCCATCCTCTTGAGCATTTTCTTCAGCGTCCCATTAAACCTTCTCACAGAGTCCGTTGCACATCGGGTGATAGGGTGTTGTCTTTAGCCCCTTTACCGATAACAACCGCATCAACTCCTCCATCATGGCAGAAGTAAACTGGGTCCCCCTGTCACTGAGGACTTGTTTGGGAATACCAACCCGACAGAAGATTTCCAACATGGCTTCTGCAACAGTCGTGGCCTCAATGTTCCTCAAGGGCACAGCCTCGGGCCACCTCGTGCTAAAGTCCACCAAGGTGAGAATATACTTTGCCCCATCGCTCGCCCTTGGGTTTATCGGCCCTACAATGTCCACCGCCACCCTCTCAAAGGGTTCAGAGATCAGTGGGAGGGGCCGTAGTGGTGCAGGCGGAACTCGCCCTCGATCACTGGTTTTCTGGCACACATCACAAGAGCGGACTAGCCTGGTGATCTCCTGGCCCATCCTTGGCCAGAAGAACGCTGCACTGATGCGGTCAAAGGTCTTCTTTTTACCCATATGACCTCCAAGAGCAGTGCAATGACCTAGCTTGAACACAGCCAGGCGGTACTTGGAAGGAACCACGAACTGCATTCGTGTTTCACCCAGAGACGTCACAGTCTCTATGTAGAGACGGTTCCTCTTCTTTACGAACCTCGTTCGATTCCCAAATGTCTCCTTGATGGTCCCAACTATCAAACTCTTGTGTACCGAAGTGAGCGTGCTGTCATCCTCTTGCTCTTGGACGACATCCTGACTATTGATGAGATCAGACGATGTGGCAATAGCCAATGGGGTGACTCGAGGTTTTGTTTGGGCCATACCCCGAGTGCCTGCAGCAGCATTAACTTGGGTCAAAGCGGCAGCATCAGTTTGGGTTGCAGCATCCACTGCACAACTGTTTCTTGCTCCCTTGATATTCCCAATGATGAGATCGTATATAGGTTCCCTCATGACTGCTGCAGTGACCCAACCTGAGAAGAAGGGGGTGTCCACCTCAATCTTGGCCACTGGAACCGTTTGAATGTAACTATTGGCTAATTTAACACTTACTTGTGCTCCGGTGTATTGATGTTGCCCCACCAATTCCTTCCTGACAATACAGCCCGATGCCCCACTATCTCGCATGACAGTCGCTGGAACTCCTCCAACGTATCCAGGTTTAACAAGAAAGGTGGGGTGACCCCTCGAGGAGAGGTCGGAGGCGGCAGTTAGTCAGTAGGGGTGTTGGGGTAGACTTGATTCGGTTTGAGCCCCTGCTTCAGGTTGCATGACGATCGGCCCTGCTGGAATGTCAGGCCACTCCCCGCCCACAGTTTGAACACCGGAGGCTTCCTGCTGCTGGTCTCTTTGTGGATTATTATTGCTGGCACCTTGGCCTACGAATTGAGCCACGGCGGCTTCCTGCCGCCGGTTCCATCGTGGATTGTTGCCCGGGCGCCAACTGTCCTGATACTTCGGGGGGCCTTGGTACTGCTTCTGCTGCTGTTTCTGTTGCTGTCTTTGCGGTTGTGGTTGCTCGTTATTTCCTTGTTGCCTGGGTGGGTTCGGTGCCTGTTTCTGTAGAGGTTGTTGACTTTGTTGGTTACCTGCCGACTCCCTGTTCGACCACCGCCTCCGAGTGTGGTACCCAAAAGCGCTGAAATGAGCGTCTGATTTGCTTGCCATTTCCTTCGACGTCTTAACTCCATTAGCCCTGATTTCAGCCACAAGTTCAGGAGGACAAGACCTTTCAAACTGCGTGTGCACCATTAAGTCTATAACCCCTTCCACGGACTTGGGGGTTTCATCCTTACTCATCCACTGAGCCACATAGTCCCTTAAACGATCCCGGAACTGTGCAGCCGTTTCATTTTCTTCCAACATTGCCCTGTTGAACTGATGCCTGGCCTGCTCAGTAGTCAGCCCATATGCCCGCAGCAGTGCAGACTTCATGTCAGGGAATTTATTTTCAGGACGCTCTAGTCGTCGAAGAATCCCTAAAGCTTTCCCATCAAATAGGCTCAGGAACTCAAATTCCTTAATGCTGTCATCAAGCTCGTAGGCTTCTGCGAGATGCTCATACCGGGAAATGTACATTTCCATGGATTCGCCCTCCTTAAAGGTGGACATCTGGGGAAATTTCCTATAAGTGACGTTTTGAGTGGGAGAATTTTGGTTCCTTTCCGTTAAGGCCAGTTGGAACGCCCGTTCCCTTTGTCTCTCTTCACGTTCCAGCTTCTTTTCTTCCTTCTGAAAGTCTAGCTGGGCTAAGAGTTCTTCGTGCTCGCGTCGCTTGTCTTCTCTCTCCTCAGCCTTGTCTTCTCTCTCCTCAGCCTTCTCCATGTATGCAACCGCCTCAGCCCCCTCCAGCCCGAGGGCACGTGCTTCCTCAAAAGCCGCTGCACGAGCTGACATGGTATAGGTGTGGGTGATACAATTGTGCAATCATCCACGGTCTGTGTCCCTGTTCGGGCTCCAATTGTTACGTTTTAAATGCAGGAAAGTGGCTTTCTTACCGTAGAACTCGGATACCTTCACACTGGTTACTCACCCAAGAGATTATGGTGTATCACTACGTAGAATTTCGCTCTGCTTCCGGCATTCAATGCGTTATGTACTTGATAAATGATGATTTAATGAATTCCACTAACTTCCAACATCCATCTAAGTTATTGGTTATACTTTGTCATAACCAATCAGTCATTACCCTTGGTAATAATAATAATAGAGGGATCACAGATACGGGCAGATGATTGCACTTACGTTTATTTGGCACAATTCCATACACTGGACTTATAATTTGCATGGATAGGTCAGTCACTCACATTCACGCCACAGTACCGTAAGTTATAAGGGAGAGTTTGTCAACCTGGAGAATTAATCGTTTAGATCTATTAGGCCGGCCTGGAGTGCTCTTGTAGCAAACAGGCCCTCACCATTGATCACTTCCTTTACAGGATGTGTTAACTTGTCGCTGGACTTAACAAAAATCTCGGGGATTTACACACACAGACCCGTAGCACTGGTAGGACTGTATGGCCCCTGTCCTGAAGTCCGCGGAGCAGGAGTTCTTCTCTAACCCAAGGTCTAAAGCCCACTGGCTAAATTGGTTTTTTGAGGCGTGAAGTGATGAACAGTACACCACTGTCTCACTGGTCTGCCCCCCCCCCCCTACATGTCCCAGTTATGGCTGGCCGGTTACCTTATCTCTACCGTAAACAAACATTTGGGATGGGTTGTGCGGGAGGCCCAACGCAACCCATGACAATATATATATATATATATATATATATATATATATATATATATATATATATATATATATATATATATATATATATATATATATATATATATATATATATATTTCATGTAAATCCACAATGAAAACGTGGAGAAGATAAATCTTGATAAAATCACACGGGAAAACGGAAACAACGGAGTACCTTAGCTTTCGTCTTTATTCAAGACATCTTCAGAGGCAACTGGATTACATGAACAGAGAGAGGCTTAAATATACAGGGTGACCTAAAAACATGAAGTCAGGTCATAATGATGACATCCACTAATCCCTACACCAACACAAACGTAGAGGAGCTTAAGAGAAGGGTGGTGACGTGACTAGCCAGGTCAGGTCAGAAAAAAGGGACCCACAAAATAACTATCATACATCTAGATCAAAGGTTTTCAAAGCATTTTTAACCTTGGGCCACTGACAAATAAATTTATGTAACATATTATCAGTTTTGAACTGACCATCACTTAGGTTTATTGATTTTAATTCCTTAATCAAACTAGCTTCAACCAGAAGTCTTTCTGTGACACAAGATGATTTGAATACTTCTAAGCTTTTTTCCCAAGCAATGGGGTGATTATTATTCCTAACATGAACGAACAAGGCACTGCTTTCAGATGCAGCTCTGATATTATACATATGTTGTTTGATTCTGAGCTGCAGTGTTTTTCCTGTCTGACCTACATAATTACAATTACATTTGCTACATGGAATACAATAATGTCATCATTATGACCTGACCTCATGTTTTTAGGTCACCCTGTATATTTAAGCCTCTCTCTGTCCATGTAATCCAGTTGCCTCTGAAGATGTCTTGAATAAAGACGAAAGCTAAGGTACTCCGTTGTTTCCATTTTCCCGTGTGATTTTATCAAGATATATATATATATATATATATATATATATATATATATATATATATATATATATATATATATATATATATATATATATATATATATATATATAAAACCGTGGTAACATTCTGATATGTTCTTACAACCACCAAGTTACGTGTAATATTCCATATGATACTAAATGTTACATAAAACTTCCTTGAAATAAATGTACAGTATATATCAAGTGCCTTCAAGAGAGCTCAGGCTCTCAACTGGCTCAGCCATGTTAATATTGTTGTTATTATCCACTCTGTATCTGTATTTTTCTGGCTAAATAAACTGTATCAATATCAATATCAATATACCTATGGAACTCATCTCACTCTTAAGTTAAAGTATGAATGGCAGTAAATAGTAAGAGCACAACAAGGTTGGTAATTTTAATAGTCTGCTGAATACCTTCTCCCAATCCTATGCATATGAAGAAGAAGGAAACCATATTAATCATACCTAAATAAACAATCATTGTACTTGGTATATCATCCTTCAGTTATGCACATCCGAAGTGCGGGTATTTTTTTGTTGTTGAGACGTTTTATTATATTTTCCTTCACTTAATATCATTTCAACAGCTATTGTCAAGGAGAAGTATCGTTCCAAAAAGTATCTTTACAGTTTTGTGAGGAGACAATATGACACAACGGAGGCCAGATTTTGACAACCCAACCAAGAAAACAGGAGTTGCTGCGTTGATTTTGAAATTCAATGGACCCCTCCGTAAAGATACTTTCCGGGGCGAGCTACTTCACCCACCCCTCATTACACACACTAGGGGGAGCTGGTGGTAGAGCGGTACCGTTCTTGCCTCGCAAGCAAGATGTCACGGGTTCGATTCCCGGGCCGGCGGAAGTTGTTTGGACACTCTTCCTAGTCCCCTTCGTCCCTGTTCATCTAGCAGTAAAGTTGGTACCTGCTGTAAGTCGAAAGTTGTGAATTCGTATTCAGGGACAAGTTGTTGGAACTTCTAATGACTTGCTTAGACATAAACCATTGACTCTTCAGGCTTCTACGTCCTCGACTCTTCAGGCTTCTACGCCCTTAACTCATGAGACATGAGGCAAGCATGAACTTAGCATGCTTCCCTGTTGGGCGCTGTAAACTCTTCTGCGCTTCACCTTGCACAAGGATGTAGGGGGGTGCCCAATAAATGAAAAAAAAAAAAATATTACACACACTTTGCGCCTATTTAGACGGTCACCACTCAGGCCTGTAATCACTGTCGTTGTTGAAGGTGTTGAAGATACGGCCAGTTACATGCAAAAGAATAACCTTGAACTTAACAATTATAATTTCTCCATCTGAGGTACAGTACGTACTGTACAGTTTTTTTTTATATTATTTATTGGGCACTCCCCTACAGCCTTGTGCAAGGTAAAGCGCAGAAGCGTTCACAGTGCCCAACAGGGAAGCATGCTAAGTTCATGCTTGCCTTTATATCTCATGAGTTAAGGGCGTAGAAGCCTGAAGAGTCAAGGGCGTAGAAGCCTGAAGAGTCAAGGGCGTAGAAGCCTGAAGAGTCAATGGTTTATGTCATCAAGTTATTGGAAGCTCCAACAACTTGTCCCTGAATACGAATTCGCAACTTTCGATTTACACCAGGTACCTACTTTACTGCTAGGTGAACAGGGACTAATGGGGGCTAGGAAGTACGTCCAAATAACTTCCACCGGCCCGGGAATCGAACCCGTGACATCTCGCTTGCGAAGGCAAGAGCGGTACCACTCTACCACCAGCACCCCGTACTGTACAGTGACAATCCAAAGTTTCGACACCCCCCTGGCTGGGTGATCGGACGCAGACAAGTTCAGCAATGTGGTAACGAGGCACTACGATGGTGAGGTTCACATTCCACCACCACAACACTCCGAGAGTCATAGCACATGGCATGAACTTGCATAACATATGCATTCATAACATTGTTGCAACACATATCAATAACATGATAAGATTGGAGTATGAAAAACTTTAGCAAGTCCCAAAACCCTGGCTTGGAACCATTAGATGCGAGTCCTCCTATTACACATGCCGAATTTCGTCAAGAGGGAGTGAGCAGTCAGTGGACAAGGTGAGACCTACACATTAGCGTGTGTCATAGGAGGGAAGATCAGCTAAAACTAATGGCCCATCACTTTTTTGGTAGATTTTAGTGTATATAAACAGAAAATAATTTCAGTTTCAATATTTTGCAACCTTTTGCTAGGTAAATTTTAGCGTCAATTTATCGAAAATCTAACGATACAGCTACCATTAGTGCGTACAATTAAATAATATGACTTGTTGCTTTCCTGACTTCATTCTTCTTAACCCAACCTAACAATGTTTTTTCTGTTTCTAGATTCTGATCATTTATAAGTTGATAATATTTGCGATGGCTGCTTGTGTCAGGACGAGGAACCAAAAATCAACCATCTCAGTCACTATCTTGGGTCTGGGAGAGAGCTCACAGAAGTCGATTACTGTGAGGAGGATCTCTTTGAGATACCAGGAGGTGTTTTAATCTGGGCCGTCAGTGAAAAAAGACCAAGAACTTACACAAACAAAGACAGTACTTAGTAATGCTGTTAAAGCTGTCTTGGCACAGTACACTCTGGCTAACGCTCAGTTCAAGCTTCCAGTCATAACAAGTCAGAAGAAGATTAGTGAGAGACTGCTAGCCAGTTGGGAAAAGGCAAGAGATATCTCTCTTAGGAGAGGAAAACTTGCAGTTAAGGACAGCTTTGCCAAGCAACTGGACCAGTTATTTGACATAATTACTTGCAAGTGCCCAATTGTTCTCTGTCCTGAGTTTAGATGCGATCGTGACTGTAAATCCGAGGCCCACATCTCATGTATTTGCAAGCGTGAACTGAAGATTCCTGTGATCGAACTGGCATTTGTCAAAGCACAGAGAGAGAAGACTGGCAGTATAGGGGCTCTCATGATTTCTAGCCAAGATATTCCGGAGTCCAAGAGACAGGAGGCTGCCACAGAGAGACAGAGGAGAAGAGTTGCCGAGGAAAAGAGACTTGAGAAGGCCCAGGGTGAGGTAAAAAAGGCCGATGATTGGAGTCAAGCTGATTCAGAGTTTAATGACTTCCCCATGGCTGATCCGAGTGCTGACCAGGAGAATGGTGACTTTGTCCCTAACCCAGAAAATAATGATCCCAAACCTTCCAGGCATAAGATTCAAAATAGGAAAGATGTATCGAGCATAGCTCTGGCAAAGCATCACGACACCACACTGGTCTCAGAGAAACTGCAGAGATATACAACAGCTGCCTGGGTTGGCGGTGGTTTTGATAACACCTGATGATGTGTTCACTGGTGATAGATCTGCAAAATGAGAAGCTCAGGAAAAACTTGTCAATGCCTAGAAGAGAGGTTTGATAAGGGGATAGAAAAATGGAATCAGTGTTTTGTTCTTTGATGGGAGAAGGGATGACACTAAAGTGTTCATGAAAGTTGGAGATTCTGACAAGTTGTTCCCTGCCATGGTGAAGGAGGAACACTACTCCTGCTGCAGTGAACCAGAAGGGAAGTATTTGTGGCATTTCACTCCAGAGAAAGATGACATCAGGAAACCAGCTGAGATAGTGGCAGATAACATTGTGAACTGGCTCAGAGAGAGGAACGTAGACCAGACCCTGCAGGCCATTGGAGGGACAGCACCAACACGAACACAGGGTGGCAAGGGGGGGTCATACAGTGGATAGAGCGGAAGATTGGGAGGAAGCTGGTCTGGTTGTTTGTGACCTCCACATGCAGCAGGTTGCCACTCCCAGACATCTGATCCAGGAGCTGGATTGTGAACTCTTTCAAACAACAGATGGTCTGATCCTCTTGGCAAGATGCTGGACTCTGCCACTGAGTTAGAAATTGGCTCACAACGGCTCTCAGGTTCTGCAGAATTTGGGTCGCTCATCATAAACTGAAAGACCAGCTTCACAACCTGAGACTTATTGTCCAATTCATCGTGAGTGTCTACTTGCCAAATTGGTTCAACACCAGGTCAAGTCATCGTTCTCCGAAGGTCCGAGGCATGTTCTCTTCCAGCTTGAGCTCCTGAGAGTCAGCCAAGGAAGGTTGTTCAGATTGTGGAGCAGACTGTGAGGAGATCTTCTGGTATGCTCATCCCGAAGCAATTCTGCAGACAATGCTCTGCAGTAAGGATGAGGAGGAGAGAAGTGGCAGTCAAAAAGATCTTGGATATGAGACTTATGAGAGGATCTGGGCATGACGAGTCAGTTGGTGACGATTCCTTCAGGGTCAGGAAGACTCCTGAAGTCAATCTAGGTGCCAAGACCCTCACTGATCTCATAGATCTGGATAGCATCCAGGCTGGCAGTGAGCCCCCTCTTACCTGCAGCCTCACCAATGTTCAAGTCAGAGCTTTCTGGACAACCCCATGCATGTCCCTGCCTGGCCTCTTGACCCAGAGTATAGAGCGTTGTGTACAGCAAGTGAGCGGGCCAGCAGTCATGTGTACAGCCAGGAGAGGAGAAGGCTACATCCGAGCTCAGGGTGGTCAGCAGGGAGGTGATGAGTAGAAACAGAAGCAAGAAAGACATGTTCTCTATGGTGTGCAGCAACACCGGGTCGTAGTAGTAAACCGGTTTTTGTATTTGATGATTTTGTTTCTAAGGAATATTAAATTTAATAAATGTGTCAAGATCATTCGTTTCACTATTCTGGATCATTTTCATCCTAATAAATTAACCTGATACATTTACTTTTACTTTAAATAAGCTATTTAGTGGTGTTGGTAAAAGGGTGGAATACTGAATTTTCATAAGATTTCAAGTTAAAATTTACCTAGCAAAAAATGAAAACTTTTCAAATCTGAAGATATCACATGATTCTGCACATAGAACTACATCATTAATACCATGGGCCGATTTTCAAACTCAAAAAAAAAATTCGCCTCCGTATGACACACGTAAAAGGTGGAATACTGGAATTTTCATAAGATTTCAGTTAAAATTTACCTAGCAAAATGAAAACTTTTCAAATCTGAAGATATCACATGATTCTGCACATAGAACTACATCATTAATAATAATTGATTTTTTTCAAACTCAAAAAAAAAAAAATTGCCTCGTGATGACACACCACGGAGCAGAAGGTTTTAGGACTTTTCATGTCCCGCACTCCACCTTGGGTCCTGGTCATGGTTTCTACTGGTGTTGAATTCTCTTGCCTATTCGGTCTGTTAGATAGTTTATTCAGTGTCAAATTTGAGGTGCTGGTCAAATCCGTATTCCAGGTATTTGTATACATTGACCTATTGTAGGGCAATACCTTTGTATTTGCAGTTGTGTCACCAGCTCATTGTAGTCCAATCCTCATGGCTTTCGATTAGGGATTGATATCTTGAGCCCGAGACTCATATACATTCTTCACTGATGAGGTCTAGTGCTCTTGGACTTTGCTGATTTGGTGTCTGCTCTTTACTATAAGTGCTAAGTCGTCAGCATAGCATAGCAAGCAGTTTGGTACCCCTTGAAAGGGGAGCTGACACAAGTTTTCCATGAGGATGCGTTGAAGAGACTTGGATCAAGAACTCCTCCTTGTGGTGTGCCATTTTCCAGTCTTTTGGTGATGTGAGACTAAGTCCGATAGTAACTTGCTGTTCTGTTGGGACATAGTCATAACCGCGCAGTAGGCATCCCTTGACACCTTTTCCGGGCCAGAGTGGTTACAATGGCCTGCATTTGCATTTCAGCCTAAATGCTTTCTAGATCAAGGAATACTACGATTGGCCTTATTTTACCAATCAGATCCTAGGAGAGGGCCGCAAACTGTGTGTAGTGGTGAGACCTTGGTGAATCCAAAGATGACAGTAAGTGGGTCCAGTTTTCCAGAGGAGTCGTGTATGAATTGTCTTCGGGGCGGTTTTTGCCGATGCATGCTGTCAGTGATATTATGTGAAATTCTGGGATCATTGGGTTTGGGAATAGGAACAATGTTTGGTTTTTCCAAGCTGACGGGAGTTTGCCTGCTGACCATGATGCTGATAATTGTTAGGAGAGCGTTCACAAGAAGTCCTGCATTGCTGAGCAATGGATAGGTTATATCATCACTGCCAGGAGCGGTGTCTTTGCTTGTTTTCTCGGTCTTTCTGATTTCTTCTTTCTTATAATAAACAGACAGCCTGTAGTGTCAGTTTGTTCAATTGCACGTCTGACTACTACTTTCTCCAGCTGTACTTTTGTGATGAAGTCTTATTTCAGGAGGTTGAGCTAATGACGAGCGTTCTCAAAGTTTCTCTGCCAAACGATTTGCTTCCTGTAGTGGCTGGGGGTGGGCTGAACCTGCCAGTTTTTCCTGTTATCTTGAGTTTTTTCCAGAGTTCGTTTCAGGCTGGTGTGTGTATTAAGGGTTGTACCCACTTCCGAGCCATTTTGTCTTCCTTAATTTTCTGAGTAATTTGACGAGCATGTTGACAGCAGCTCTCAAGAGTTTCACTCCCCTCAGGTTAAGGGTACTGTCGGAGATGTCTTCTGGAATGTGTTGATTCTGTGATTCTGTTCTGACTTCGTTAATAAATAATTAGTTGTCTTTGTGGTGTCTTTGTGGTGTTTTTGTATTGCTTCTCTGGTTGCGTGTTGTATGGCATCAGTAAGGTCCTGGTTTAGTTGGTCAATATCTTCTGCTGGTTTTATAACTGAATGTACTACTTCTTTTGGAGCCTTATCTTGATATACTCAATTTGCTTTCATGGTATTCCATCTGGTGGCGGACGGAGGAGGACTGAGTAGCTCCACCCTCAAAAGTAGCTGCTGCTGCAAAGTGGTCACTGGTCAGTTCATCGCCCATCTTCCACTGAGCTATTGGAACGAGCTCAGTGGAAATGAATGAGGTCCAATGTTCTCCCAGTATGTGTGTTGGTTCCCAGTATTAATGAGCGTTATTTCGGAACATCTGTCAGCAGTTCCACTAGAGGTGATGACCATCCTGGTTCATTCTTGTGGTCGAATGGACTGTTGGATGGTGTGGCCAGTGAAGTCCCCAGCAATGGGTACAGTTCCTGTGTTGCTTTGTGTCAGTACTTCACCGGTTTCTATCCTTTGGGTGGCGGTTTATATATATTGTATATCATAAGACTGTCGCCAGGTGTATCCTGAACAGCTTGTGCCTCTACTCCATCTCCACAGTGAACTGGTTCTATTTCTGAACTGGGGATGGTCGCCTGACAACTATGCCATGGGAGTTGGGCCCTTGGTACAGAGTACACAGTATCCACGCAAGCGGAATTAAGGTTATCTTTGACATCAGGGTTTCGGTAGACTGAAGCATCAATATTTTAGCTATTGCTGCCGTTTCTGTACAGTATGCCGTTTGTTGGACAGGCCTTGAACATTCCACTGTGTTATCCTGAGATTACAAGGAGGTGAAGCTATTTCTATCATTATGTCCTCGTCGCTGTGTTGTAGTTGCTCTCGGCGTTCATGGCTGAGCGCCGCTCTCTCCCCATCCGTTAGGAATGGTGGTTGTTTCTTGTGCAATTGTTTCCATGAGGAGGCGAGGAGGTGGAATTCTGTTTGTTTTGGAGGTATCTCGGGAGTTTTTTCTCGTTTCTTCTAGGGTGCTGTCGCCTTTGCCTGTGATCGTGCAAGGTTTGCTGACGGTCTGTGCTTTGTTGTTCTATTCCTCGTGATCTGTTTCTACTTGGTTTTGAGGATCTCTCGACGACAAGTTCTTCTTGTCTGATATCTGTCTCAAGGGCGTCAGTTCGGTTCCAATTTGTAGTTGTGAGTTTTGGGGGGTCTGGTCTCCTGCATCTTTTGTGTGAGCTGTGTTATAACTCATTTATTATATTTTCGGTGCTGGTATCTTGTTTCTTTATTATCTTAGAGAAAGTCACTGTCATAATGGTGATCATCTGTTATATTTGTTCTTCTGTGAATGCTGCTTGTAGATTAAGCAGGCTGGGGTGTATTCAGTTGGGTAGTCGCCTGAGGGGGGGTTGTAGTGTCCTAGGGGCAATATGGTGTTCTCCACCAATACTGGAGTGTTCTTAAAGCGAACTGCTATACAGCCCTTGAGCTGCGGTTGTGGAGTCCACTGATTTGTCATGGTTTCCCTGCATGGACTGATTTTGGTCCCGATGTCTTAAATTTTGTGCTGTAGCCTGGTGTGGGGGAAGTCCAGGAAGAAATCCTCTCTGACAGTTGGGGCGGGGTGGGTGTTGGGCTTAATGGTTTTCTGTCGCTGTTGACCCCACACGAATGTGTTTGAGTGCTCTTGTTGTGTTTTGTGGTTGAATTCTTGCCATTGCAACTTTCATTTGCTCTCTCCTCTCTGGGCATGATGTGCTCCAAGCGTGATGTTTCTTTTTTTCAATTTGGCACTTGGCTGTCGCAGGTTCTTCCCTTGTGTTTTTGAACACATTTCTGTTTTTGTGGTTTTGGCTGCAGATGCCACATCTCACTTTTTGTGGCACCAGGATTGGTGATGTCCAAAATTCCTGACATTTGTAGCATCGTAGTGGCTCTGGGACAAAAAGGACGCAAGTTGTAAGTTCCCCAGTTGCCTAGGTCTACCTCCTCTGGGACTGTCCCTTGATGTCCACTTCAAATTCTTGCCTTGTCTGTGCTTTTATCCTGACTCATAACACAGCGCTCTGCCTTGGTCACTTTTGGATGTTTTATGATGTACTCTACAGGTAGTTCCAGAGGATATCGTAGTAGGACCATTCTGGTTGTTTTCTCCTCGGGTCTAATGGTATTATCTTGACCGTCTTCCCGTTGAGATTGGTGACCACTGAGGATCTTGGATGCCAGGTTCCTGGGGGGTATCAGGCTCCAACCAGATTGGGCTTCTGGCCACTGAACTTGATGTTCTTGTATTGTAGTTCCAGTGCTACTACTACCTCGTATGCATGGTTGAATTCGGTTTTTGGGAATCTTGTACTTCATCACAGTCGGAATCGCGACGGTGGGTGGTTCTGCCACGGGGATTGCTGGGGACATATTGTCTATGTCGGAGATAAAGGCTTTCCTTCCGAGGCCTCTTGTGGCATTTTTCCTTCCATTGGTTGGCTGCCCTCTCTGCTCGTCTTAAATCAAATTTACAATGTAGGCTCACTACATCTACCTAGTTCCTTGTTGCCCCAGACCAGTGCCGTAGCCACCCCCTCCAACGGTCGTAGGTTGGTGGCTCTGGTTTTGCAACAGGACCCCCAAAAAGGAGGAGCTCACTTCACCCCATCAGCTAAACTCTCACTGCCTAGCTCACACCTCTAAGGGGTCTCTTTGTGGCCTGTCCTAACGACAGTTCTCGCGAGGGTTCGTTATCACTGGAGCAGAATCGGTGAGGGTACCAAGAAAATGTGGAGCATAAAAACAGATAAACAAGCTAGTCAATTCAACAGAGGCGAGATATCCACGTCAAAGTGAGAGTGGCGTGTGTGGCGACAGTAAGTCTGGCCAGGCGCCGACGTGAGCAAGTGGAACATAAGAACATACGAAAATAAGGAGTTTGAAATAGGCCGGTTGGCCTGTGCATGGCAGCTCCTGTCGAGAGTTACTACCACTCTCTATCATGTGGTCGGGAGTACCTGCGACATACGTCTTCTCACCTCACTGCTCAGCTGACGTCTGACTTTTTAGCTACTTTAACCCTTATTTTCTTATACTTTTTTGCCCAATTTATTAAGAAAATATCATTATCATAGTGAATTTAAGCGTTTTCTTTACCCATTGACCTGCCATCTTACGAAAAAATTCCGGCTGACAACTCGTCCATTCAAGCATGCAGTATAGCTGCAATCAGTTATTCTCTATTGTATTGCCGGCATTCCTCTGATTTACCCTGCCATCCTAAACCGCTATACGAATATCTAATCCCGCTACAGATTGCCGCTAGCAGTTGGATCCATTTTCCTCCCGATAGATTGAAAGTGAAACCTCCAGATTTAGAGGGAAAACAGTTAACCTACAACTTTAGGAAAATTTTATGATGGAAAAAAAATGTTACCTGTAGAATACTGTATGTAAAGAAATTGGAAGAACTGCTGTCATGATCGTGATGACGGCTAACCTAAAAACCTTAAGGATTCATATTACGCTCAAACGTCCACAAAACCTTCTGAGTCCCCCAGTGGAAACGTCCCCCGTTTTCTCTGTTTCCTTGATGACGTCATCGAGAGGCCTTCTTTGTCTGAAGGAAACTTTGAATATAATCCGCGGATTTCGTAGCAAGACGCTGTATGTTGGGACCTGTTGCCATCCAACCCTTTGTAATCAATTTAATTTTTGCTTTTGATAGCTCAGTCAGAGCATTGTTAGTGAAGATAATAGTAGGGAATGAAACTGAGTTCATAGTCTCAGTTTCAACGTCAGAGTGCACAGTAAAGTAATTCATCGAAATAGAAGTAGGTGGAGTCCCTGACCTAGCTTGAGTGAGGGTGCTGCGGGCATTTCAACCATTAGTAAGTGCTCGCCCCTTCACCCATACAGGTAGGTCATTCCACTCTGTGTTGTGATTTGCCCTTCTTTAAGCGATTTGAGCCAATTAATAGTTGATTGTGCAAGTGTTACAGTAACGCAGTTGATATGCTCTGAGTGAAGTAATGTTTACATCTTTAACGTCCCCTGAAACGTGATGTCGTTGTCACAGTTAGTAAGTGCATGCCCCTTCACCCATACAGGTCCCTAACGCAGCCTAGGCCGTGTCTGTAGGGTGGATGTTGTATCCACTATGTCTGGAGAGATGTCCGAGGTCCAGTAGGATCAGTTATCTTCGTGAGATCCGACCGTCAGACACTTCAGACTACCTATGGCCCCCATAGCTGGCCAGTCTGACCCTAACGCTCGGCCCGCGAGGTGACCCCGGATCACCAAGCCCCACACAACTACCAGCCCCATCATTGGTGGATGAGTGTCTAACTCAGTAGGGCTATGGTGTGGTTGTGTTATTCCACTGGGATCTTCAGAGTTCGTTGGAAAGTACCCCATGGTGGCAGGACCCCCATGGCGGTTGCTTGAGTATCACTCCTGACTACTGAGTGTTGTAGTGGCAGTTGTCCCTGGTCTTTATGGTGCTAAGTTACTATAAGAGTTTATGTGTTATTGAGTATGTCCACCCAGTAGTGGTGTGAGTGTTATTGAGTACGTCCACCCAGTAGTGGTGTGAGTGTTATTGAGTATGTCCACCCAGTAGTGGTGTGAGTGTTATTGAGTATGTCCACCCAGTAGTGGTGTGAGTGTTATTGAGTATGTCCACCCAGTAGTGGTGTGAGTGTTATTGAGTATGTCCACCCAGTAGTGGTGTGAGTGTTATTGAGTATGTCCACCCAGTAGTGGTGTGAGTGTTATTGAGTATGTCCACCCAGTAGTGGTGTGAGTGTTATTGAGTATGTCCACCCAGTAGTGGTGTGAGTGTTATTGAGTATGTCCAGTAGTGGTGTGAGTGTTGAGTATTCCACCGTAGTGGTGTGAGTGTTATTGAGTATGTCCACCCAGTAGTGGTGTGAGGTGTTGTAGTGTCCACCCAGTGGTGGTGTGAGTGTTATTGGTATGTCCACAGTAATGGTGTAGGTGTTGTGGTATGTCCACCCAGGCAGTGGTGTGAGTGTTGTGAGTATGTCCGCAGTAGTGAATTGTGAGTGTTATTGGTATATACCCAGTAATGGTGAGTGTTATTAATTATGTCACCCAGTAATGGTGTGAGTGTTATTAGTATGTCCACCCAGTAGTGGTGTGAGTGTTATTGAGTATGTCCACCCAGTAGTGGTGTGAGTGTTATTGAGTATGTCCACCCAGTAATGGTGTGAGTGTTATTGAGTACGTCCGCAGTAGTGGTGTGTTGTGAGTTATGTCCACCCAGTAGTGGTGTAGGTGTTATTGAGTATGTCCACCCAGTAGTGGTGTGAGGTGTTATTAGTATGTCCGCAGTAATGGTGTAGGTGTTGTGGTATGTCCCAGTAGTGGTGTGGTGTTATTGAGTATCATCCACCCAGTAGTGGTGTGAGTGTTATTAGTATGTCCACCCAGTAGTGGTGTGAGTGTTATTGAGGTATGTCCACGCAGTAGTGGTGTGGGTGTTATTGGTATGTCCACCCGTGGTGTGAGTGTTATTGAGTATGTCCACCCAGTAATGGTAGTGTTGTGAGTATGTCCACCCAGTAGTGGTGTAGGTGTTGTGAGTATGTCCACCCAGTAGTGGTGTGGTGTTGTGGTATGTCCACCCAGTAGTGGGTGTGAGGTGTTATTAGTATGTCCACCCAGTAATTGAATTGTGAGTGTTATTGGTATGTCCCACGCAGTAATGGTGTGAGGTGTTGTGAGTATGTCCACCCAGTAGTGGTGTGAGTGTTGTGAGTATGTCCGCAGTGAGAAGGTGGTGTGAGTGTTATTGATATGTCCGCAGTAATGGGTGTGAGTGGTATTGAGAATGTCCACCCAGTAATGGTGTGAGGTGTTATTAGTATGTCCACCCAGTAGTGGTGAGTGTTGTGAAGTATGTACAGTAGTGGTGTGGGTGTTATTGAGTATGTCCACTTGTGGTGTGGGTGTTATTGAGTACGTCCACCCCGGTAGTGAATTTGGTGTTGTGAGAGTATGTCCACAGTAGTGGTGTGAGGTGTTATTGGTATGTCCGCAGTGTGGGTGTTATTAGTGTCCACCCAGTAATGGTGTAGGTGTTGTGAGTATGTCCACCCAGTAGTGGTGTGAGTGTTATTAGTATGGTCCACCCAGTAGTGGTGTGAGTGTTATTAGTATGTCCACCTTGGTAGTGGTGTGAGGTGTTATTGAGTATGTCCACACCAGTAGTGGTGTGAGGTGTTGTGAGTATGTCTGTCAGTAATGGTGTGAGTGTTATTGAGTACGTCCACCCAGTAGTGGTGTGAGTGTTATTGAGTATGTCCACCCAGTAGTGGTGTGAGTGTTATTGAGTATGTCCACCCAGTAGTGGTGTGGTATGTTGAGCCTGAGGGCATAGTACCAGATTTCGTCTGTTGGTACAATATATTCTTTCTCCTACCTCCATATTAATGTTTAAATAAATTTTGTATTTGTATATTGTGTCTATTACCTACAGTATCTACCGTTATTTCTTCCCTATTACTTGATACTATCATTACATACTCACGAGCCTCCTCTCGTCACGCTATCAATGGTTGTAAGTATTAAAGTAAAGAAGATTATTATAAGAGGCACAGGCCATATACTGAAACTTTTGTAATCTTTCTTTTGGAATTTTTTTTTCGTCTCAGAACTTGTTTGTCATGTTCATATTCTCTTTATATATTTATATTACCAGTGCATTACACATACTATTATTTCCCCAAGTGAGGAAATTATCAGTGATCAACAAATATACTATAAATACGATAGATTAAATACTAAAAAACTGTAGCAATTCTTCATGTGTCCGTCCAGCAGCCAATCAGCTGCCTTGCTACAAACTGACCCAAGGCCTCAGTTGGAAGGTTCGATTGAACAGATTATAGTCTGACTATATCTATTTTATTGTTTCGAGAGGGGAGACTGTGATTGACTATAGGCTTCCACAGCTAGGAGTGTCCAGTGGTCCTCCAGGTCAGTGGTTTCCAAACTTTTCAATTTCACGGACCAGCGGAGAGTGAAAAAAACATTCTGCGGACCAGTCATTGTCCTTTCATATTAACAATTTAGATAGTCCATATACAATAGATATTTTGGTATATCGTGAGATTGGGAACGATATTTACAGCGAAATGTCGTTCTATAATTTATATTGGGGAAAATAGGGGACTGGAGCAAACTAAAGAATTGCACAAAATGCCACTAAGCTCAACAGTGAGGTTCCAATGTAATATGTAAAGGTGTATGCAGTATATTTCTGTTTTCTAAAAATCGTTACGCACCATCTTAGGCGATTATAGTTTTAAAGTAATAAGCTATAGAAAAATAAGAAAAATAATGATATATTGAGATAAGCAGACACTCTACCCCCATCCCAAACGAGTGCCGCATTTTGTCCATAGCAATACTGTACTAGCTGTGTTATTTAGAAAGGTTCTCTTAGAATTTGAGTGGGTGAAAGGACATCTTAATTTTAAACTTGTTATCGCTACTCCTCCAGAGTCGTGGCTTCCTCACGTTAGTTCCTTACAGGCAAAACACCACGGTAATTATT
>NW_024732867.1:4063079-4073480 GCF_018991925.1 Homarus americanus | reverse complement strand
GCTTATATACAAGGTTGCTACTCGGCACAGTAGCTTAGATACATAACGTACAATTATGATCCTAAATCATAATCCTTACCAAATATTAACATCACAGGTCAACAGATAAGAGTCAATGTCGCTGATATTCATTTGCCGGTATCTCTACAACCCTTCGCTCGATTTACTTAAAATTTGGTTCTCAGTCTGTATTGTGCTACGATGTTTTGCACAGTATGTTAGGGATAAGGTTCGAAGAGTGGTGGAACGTTTGGGCTTATCGCCCGCTATTCTGTCATCAATACGAGGTAACACCTACACTGTGTGAGGGCTGACGGTCACTTCACTCCAAACTTTATCGAGCTGTCTTTACCATCCTTCTCAGATATTTCATCACTTCGGGGTCCCAACTTTTAATTTCATCCATTCACCACACTCGCTACCTTCTTTTGGCCCTCGTACCCTAATTTTGCTCATTAATATTTCTCCCATTATCCCCTTACCCCTAATTATATGACCATGGTAAGTCATCCTTTTTTTATCCTATAAGTTACCACTATATGTCTCGTTGTACTTGCTAGTTTTAGTCCTTCATTTTCCAGTACTGGCGCACATTTCAAAGGCCTCTAATTTCCTTTTGGTGTCTGCTGAAAATGTCCACGCTTCTGACCCATATTACAATTCTGAACATACACACCATTTCGTTTTTTTTTTCTCAAACTGAAAAAATATTAATGTCCGTCTTTGAGATTGTCAAATGTTCTTTTTGCTTTGCCTATTTTTTATAATTAATTTATTTTTTTACATTTACCATCCCAACTAATAATACTTCCCGTATACACAGATTGTTACTCAAGTTTATTTTCAATGTTGCTTACCGTGATTTTTTTAGGGTCTATTTCTATTTTGGAAATAACCATTACTTCCGTCTTTACAACAACAACTAAGTCTATGCTCATCATTTTCCTTAATCTCCTCTCTGGTTATTCTAATGATTCTTCACTATATGTAATAAGAGTAATATCGTCAGTGTATCGAATAACTGATTTTACTTTACCATCGAGTTATATACCTTAGTTGGCACGTATAACTTTTCTCATTAGAAATTCTGAATAAGTTTTACACAATGCTGGAGATAGAAAACAGCCTTGTCTTACTCCCTGTCTAATCGTGAACCAAATAGTAAGTTCATTACTTACTAACACTACAGCCTCCAGCCTCCTGTTGCCAAACTAGAAATAACCGTAAAATTATAATATCTCCTTCCTTAATACCTTCCCCCCCAAAAAATCTACCAGTTTATTGTTTTTCATCCTATCGAATGGTTTTTTAAAGTCCTCAAGGCATATATTTTGGGGGACTTAGAATTCTTTACCCAAATATACCATTTGTAGTCTCTCTTCCTTTTTCACATATATTTTGGTCTTCGGATAACACATTATCTAATACTGTTTTCATTCTGTTTGATATTATTTAGTGAAAATTTGCAGGCATAACTTATTAAGCGAAATACCCAAACCTAGGTTCCCTCTAAGGCTCTTGGCTTTTTAGGTAATAACACCACTAGTGATCCTTTCAAGACACTAGCAAGATTTCCTTTGTAATAAATACTGATAGATACATTAGTCAGATGTATGAACCCATACCTGACCCTTTTCTACAGAGCTTCAACTAAAAGCTGATCAAACTCACAATCCGTATCATTGTCGATTATACTCACAGTTGCTTTAACTTCTGTTTCCAAAACTGGTAACTAGATTTTTCTGTTCTTTTTGCTTCGTACCTCCACTCGCTTATTAACAAAGTTCGGTTTCTCTATATACTCTGTCTTCCCTTTTTCACTTCTGCCCCAAAACAAGATTTTTATATGGCATCATAAAAAAAATAAATTTCACACAGAAAATACTTTGAGACAAACTCCTAACACAAAATGATTTCAAAGTCTTTCCTGTAATTTGCTACCTGGACAAGAAGAATAAAGGATTAAAGACTTTTTTTTTTTGCTTGTGGTTTACTTTTATATTTTAATAATCTTGACACGACTATGTACAGAAAAATACTTTAGTGATCAGCACGATTATCTGCAGACTCTGTGACGTTTTGTTCATATTGTTGGCGTCAGTGATGCCAAACAGCTTGGGAAGGGGGGAGCTTAATGTACTGCACCAGCTCGCGAATATTAGGCGTTTTTAATTACTAATATCTTTCGAAGAAGACGAGACAGTGTGAAATAATTCTTTCTTATTATGATCCAGTACTGGTGGAAGATATGTGACGCAGCTGTTTATCCAGGGTAGTACAGTATCTCAAAAAAGTATCAGCCAGGAAGGGTCAACAACTTCCGAAATGCTACCTGCAACTTGTATTGTCCCGAGAGGAGTGGTATGTGTGGCTCTGTGGCATACTGATCCTACTATATTTGGTAAATGAACTTTATAATTATTAATTACGCCGAAATAAATACACATTACATTACTTACGTTAAACTATATACTAACATAAATGCCTGTCCCAATATCTATCTTCTGTGGTCTCATAATGTTTCACATTGAGTGTAGATAGATACTTTTTGAGATATCGTGAATGTTGTCATCACACTTTAGTTCTTGGTGTGTGTGTGTGTGTGTGTGTATAAATAATAAAATAATAATAATAATAATAAACGGTCTATTAATAGAGTTGCACCTGGTGGCTGAAAATACACAGACTTACATTTGATTTAGACATAATGATATAATATGCGTTGAATACATTTACAGGGCTGTACAGTACATAAATCAGGAGTTGTTTATTAATTTAACAATAGATGGGATGGTGCTATTCTTATGTCTATCAGTGCGGGCTCTTATGGGCTGAATTGTGTTGTGTGTGTGTGTGTGTGTGTGTGTGTACCCGGGTTCAACGCACCCACATTAATTTGTTAGATTTTTATGAACTTGTAATATTTTCAGAGGTTGTAAAGTTTAAAACAATAAAACACTTATGCTGGCTCACAGTTTCCTCGTATCTCATCACAACAATGTATAAATAATTTTACACAAACCCCTCTGACAGACCCAAATTAAATGCAGGTTCTGTGTTATTTTTCATATGTTACAGAAACTAAAGGTTACAAATATGGTTCGGAATTCTTTCATCTCGTGTCGGTGTTTGTCTAGTTTAACAAGAGGATTGTAATCAATCAATCTAGCCGATTCGTCACTAAATAAGCTGAATAATTTAACAGTGTTGAACTCTAGCAGAGATTCCAACATTTAACCATAAGTTTTTCATTTTACTCGCGTGTGATTTCTCTACTTAGAAGCAGTGGCGGTATTGTGTATTGTGAGTGGTGGTCTCGGTGGTGGTGTTGTGAGTTATGAGTCTGGAGTGGTGGCAATGTGTATTGTGAGTCAGTCGTGATGTTGTGGTGTTGTGAGTTGTGAGTCAGGAGTGTTGATGGTGTGTGTTGTGAGTCAGTAGTGGTGTTGTGGTGTTGTGAGTTGTGAGTCAGGAGTGGTGGCGATGTTGTGTATTTTGAGACAGGAGTAGTGGTGTTATTGTGTCTTGTGAGTCAGGAATGGTGTTGTTGTTGTGTGGTGTGAGTCAGGAGTGATGGTGCTGTTTGTTGTGAGTCAGTAGTGGTGTTGTATATTATGAGTCAGCATCAAGACTCCTGCTGTGCCTCCTCGTGGCAACACACGGTAACTGGGTGCCTCATGGCCCAGGCTAGACCAGCAGGGGATCTCGGAGTAGCAATGGGCCTCAGAGGGACGGTGCATAGGCCCACTGGCATGTGGACACGTTCTGGCGCCTACCAACCACTACCCCGCTGCCTTGCAGATAAACCTTGGTAAATGTAAGGCTACGGGAGTAAACGCCAAACGAAAAATCTGCGGTGGAGCCCCGCATCAGGCAGAGCTCCAACAAGACCCCAACGGCGGTATAGTCGGAAAAGGTAACCACCATGGGAACCCAATGGCTACACTGGCAGACGAAAACACTGCAAGATGGACAGGCTACTAAGTCAAAACCCAACAAACTGGGCTATCGGCAGTCCATTGCAACTCTCCCTCTCCTCAGTCGTTGCAGCACTTGCACCACTGGATCAGGAAAATGGAGAGCCAAGATGTGTGGTTGCAGCCTGTGCTCCTGCCTCACCACATAAATCAACTCATGTGCAGCCATCATCCAGCTCATCATCATCATCAAAACCTATCCCCCAAAAGTCCTCTGGCGACGGAAAAGTGGCAACTGGGACAGAGAGATGGCTGCCGGGAGTCTCTAGTCACAACTCGGCTCATGGGTGGCACAAATAAGATGGTCGTTTATGCACTGGGATTTAAGCAGCAGTGCAATCCGGTCCTGTATGTGCGACTGGGCAGCCCTTTCAAGGAGCCACTCTGCTCACCCCACATGGGGACGGGTCTAGAAATGGTGCCCTAAACATAGCCTGTCTAAAGAACCAACCTGATTTGGCAACCGCACCCAGCAAGGTCATCCTTGTGCTGTCGAAAACACAATCAATATCACAGAGCAAAAGAAAAACAAACTATACAACCTTTTATGGTCGCTGCAACTAATGTCAGAACCCTTTTGGATAATGGCACAAATGAGCATCTTGAAAGAAGAACAGCCCTTGTGGCAAAAGGTATAACATCGACATAGCAGCCATTAGTGAGGTACGGCTCCCAGACGAGGGTCGACTCACAAAACGGGGGTCTGGCAATACCTTATTCTGGAAGGGTTGTAGTGGATATTCTCCCCTACAACTGCCGATTTGTCACCTTACCAGCCAACCAGAGGCGAGTTCCACAGACCAAGCCTCGCTCTCGGACGCCGAGGTGATTGGCCATTTACCGCCTTCACCTCAGTCAATCAGCAGCACCGCTCACTTCCGATTTGTCTATCTGATCCGGAAGTATCGTATAAATACCCCGTCGAAAGAATGGCTCTCAACTTGGTGAGGCAGGAGTGTGTGCCGTGCTTCTGCGCGCAGACGGCGCAGATTTCCTTGTACGTGCACCTCGTCTGATGGTGCCCGTATTTCTGGCATCTGAAGCATCGCAGGGGCTCCGGGACGAAGGGCCTCACTTCGTAGATCCCCCAGGTTTCGAGGTCTATGGTGCATTACGAGCACTTGTTTTGTGGTGGCCGTCTTGTCGGTCGGGGGAGAGCATCTCTCGGCTTTTAGAATCTTCGGGTGGTTCTCCAGGGGTTCGAGGGGTAGCTCCTTTGGGTACCGGAGGACTACCGACTTCATCAGTTTCTGGGCGGGGTCCAGCTTGGTTGATGCAACGGTGGTGGTGTTTTTCAAGTAAGTGTCGAGAGTGGTGGCGGAGTTCTTGTCTTTGGGGTGAATAATCATCTCCTCCTTTAGGTTGGGCTGCACTGAGAACTTGGCCAGTGGATTTTGTTTTTCCATCTCTGTGATGGCGGCATATGTCGTTTTCGTGTCCGTTTTAGAGATCCAGAATTCTGGCAGTTTCGTTGGGGGTGAGCTGGTGGTGGTGATGGGTGCCTTTTGGGCTGCTTGACGGATTTCGTTTCCCGAAAAAGCACGTCGGCGTTTTTTGTTTTCAACCTTCGTCCAGTTGTCGTCCTCAGTGGGGGTAACAGTGGTAGTGGAGTTGTTGGGGGCGGTGGCAGTGGTGTGGATGACGTTGTTCTTGCTTTTCAGGGCTTCGTGGAAGGCCAGCAGCTGGTCCGCTTTCTCTGTGCGGAGCCTGTCGTGGTTCGGGTCGTCGGGTTGGCGGTTTAGGCGGGGGTCGCGGTTAGGAGGGCATGCGCACTCTATAACCGGTGGTTAAGTGGTGTTTTCTTCTTCTTTGGAGGTTTTTCTGTTGTTCAGAGCCTACCTCTACCGGTTGAGTAAGTAGCGGAGGAATTTCAACACTCCCACAGGCACTTGATGGCCGGGTGGTCGTCGGGTGGTTCCTGAGCTTCTCTCCCGGAGCCCAGTTTGGGGAAACCTACTTCCTAGTGTATGTGACTGCTCACTTATAGACGTGAGCTAAGTGTGCCTGTTGGGTAAGGATGAGGATTGCTACCCTCTTTCCAGGTGGACCCGCACGATCACGGTCTTCTTGGAAAGACTCGGCAGGGATGGGTTCTTGCTCCAACCCCCTTTCGTGTTCACAATCTCCTGGGAGGCAGGTGAACAGTTACAGGGGGGACCGCAGGAAGAATACACTTTTGAGGGTGCAGGTCCCTAGGCCAGAGCGAAAAAAGGAAAAATAGTAGTAGAAAGAAAAGAGCTAAAACCACGTTGGGAATATCGCGCTATAGCTGCTCTCCAGCTGGAGTGTGGGTCACTCACACCACTAGTGGGGAGGGCAAACTAATGCTGGATAAACCGAAAACCCTCGTGAGATGTTGTCGACGATGTCAGTGGTGGATGGTCCGGTCAGGAAAGTTGGCCAACAATGGCAGCAGAGAGAGGGCGGTCTTCACTGCTCCGGGTCCAGCAGTAGAGCTTGTTGAAAGGACTTGTTGGTTTGGGAGCGTGGAGACATACGAGACAAGGATTACGTAGTTCCACCACCATGGAGCCCTCCACCAGCCACATTCAAAATTACCGAACTAGGTGATAGCAAAGCCAACCTCCAGAAGGAGGACCTCAAAAGAATAATTCTGGAAGCCATAGCCACCGAGACACCGGCTGATGCAGCATCATACTTCCCAGATGGCTCGGCGGACCCAAAACATCATAGATCCGGAGAGGCCTTCTACACCCAAAGTCAGACCCTCCTATGGAGACTTTCTAATGACTGCTCCACCCTACAAACAGAGTTGGTAGCAATCTCAAAGGCCCTACAACACACTGCAACACAACACAACAAGTCCAACATAATTCACACGGACTTGAAAACGGCCATGCAGGCGCTGCAACACAATCAACCAAAAGACAACGTCCACATCATAACCTCGATCCTCGCACAGCTACAGGATATCCAAAGACAAAATCGCCCAGTCGTCTTACACTGGATTCCCAGTCATGTAGGGATTGGGGGAAATGACATGGCAGACAAAGCAGCCAAGGCAGCCACACATTCTAGAAGTATACACATTCAAGTTCCAGCAAGCGTGCAATAGATCAAGAACCACCTCAGAAAGACAACCAAACTCCACATCCAAAAGAGCTTCCTTCACGCATTCAACGCTGGTTTCCAATCAGCCAAATGGTACCTGGTGGCTACAAAAGGGGAACCACCTTTCGCGGACAAGAAAACACCAAGACAAACCCAAGTCAGCCTTCATCGATTACGACTAGAGTACAAGTGCACCTGGCAGACGATCGGAAATGTCGTCAGGGAATGCACCTACTGTCAGGAGCCAGCGGCCAACCCACTGGAACACTATCTCCTCGACTGCGAAGTTACACAAGGTCTCCGAAACAGAATTCGAAACTTCCAAGAAAAACACACAACACCAGCGGCCACTCTAACCGGAAAGGCCCAAACAAAGCCCATTCACCACCTTCTCCGGGCCATCACACGGTACCCACCACCCAGATAGCTCAGGAAGTATCCTCCCCCAGCAAGTGAGGACCTCAGTTTGGGTGGCGCGCCACTCCGAAACGGACCACGTCCAAGAGTGGAGGTTGGCGGTAAGCGGTCACTGACCGAGGGTCCACTCACACTTGCAAACCTGCAGTATTCTTTCATATCTGCAGGTAGGAAAACCTCTAATCCCAAATCCGGTCTGGCTGCTCCAGGAGCTCCAGTCGGAACCACCAAACGGGCCGCCTACAGCCAAAGGCCCGTGTCGGACTATGGTTCGACAATCTCAACAACAACAACAATGACTTTCAACAGACTCAAGTGGAAAGTAGGCAGCCCACACCCTCACATTTTTGCTTACACCGAGAACACCGGCACAGGCAACAACACTGCCGAGATATTCAGGACAGTGGACAATAAACCAGCTTTGATGGTCTTCCTCGACTTGGAGAAGCCCTTCGAACTAGCAAATCCACTGGCTATTATAACGACGCTCGCCGAAAAAGGCGTCAAAGGAAGGTTGCTGGGGTGGATCCAGAACTACCATACACAGAGAGAAGCAAGAGTACGCTTTCAGGGAGCAACCTCAAGCTACAGGGTCCATGAAAACGGAACCCCACAAGGAGACATCCTCAGTCCAACGCTGTTCAATGTCCTAATGGAAAATCTAGTCAGACTTCCTTTCAGACAAACAGCCAAGCTTCTCTGCTATGCAGACGACTTACAGTTCATAGTAAGAGGAGCAAACAGACTAGCCAACACGCTACACGCACTCCAACTTATAGAAGAGGAGCGCAACAGACTTGGATTCAAGATAAATCCAGCCAAGTTGAAAGCGATGGCCATCTGCACAGACACACCAGACATGATGCTCTCCATACAAAACACGCCGGTAGTCTGGACTAACACCCACCAGTGTCTTGGAATCTCATTCGATCAGAAACTCCCTTTCAAGCCGCATCTCGAGTATCTCAGGCACAGGACGAAGAGCAGACACAACATAATGAGGTCGCTCACCAGCACAACGGCAGGAGCGAACATACACGTGCTCAAAGTCTACTACACGGCCGCCATCAGATCGCTGGTAGATTACAGTGCTCCAGCACTCATTGGACTAAGAGAAGACCAGATAGCTAAGCTAGAAGTTATCCAAAATAATGCTCTCAGGACCATGCTCGGAGCACCCATGTGGACCAGAATTTGAAATTTGCAAATGGAAACTGAGCTACCACCCCTGGCAGTACGAGTCAAGCAGGTGACAGCCGGTCTCCTCGCCAAAATCTGTAGATCAGATAAGCCCACAGCTGCCAAAACGTGAATCAGTGCCTCCCTTCACCTCGACCACAGAGTGCGGGGGCCACCTGGTCGCACGAGGCAAGCGAGGTCATCGGGCACCTGCAAGCAGAAACACTCGTCAAGAACAACCAAGACACTACGAGACAAGGACTATGTAGTTCCTCCACCATGGAGCCCTCCACCAGCCACATTCAAAATTACCGAATTAGGTGATAGCAAAGCCAACCTCCAGAAGGAGGACCTTAATAGAATAACTCTGGAAGCCATAGCCACCGAGACACCGGCTGATGCAGCATCATACTTCACAAACGGCTCGGTGGACCCAAAACATCATAGATCCGGAGCGGCCTTCTACACCAAAGGGCAGACCCTCCTATGGAGATTTTCTAATGGCTGCTCCACCCTACAAACAGAGTTGGTAACAATCTCAACGGCTCTACAACACACTGAAACACAACACAACAAGTCCATTATAATTCACACGGCCATGCAGGCGCTGCAACACAGTCAACCAACAGACACAGGGAAAGTGAATGCACAGAGACGGAGGAAAAATGCTACCACTGTTCAGATCTCCATGCTGCCTCAAACAGGAAGTGCCCTTCCTACCTGAAGGAGTATGAAATCAGCAAGGTGAAAGCAGAGACTAATTTGGACTACAAGGAGGCTAGGAAGGAGGTGGAGATGTCCCTGAAGACACCAACACCTGGAATGTCCTTCGCATCTGCTGTATCTTAAAATACCTCATCCACCAAAATGTGCACCACTGGGACACAGACAGACTCTACACTCACCGGCTATCCAAACAAAGATGCCAACAACGAAAACACAAAGACAACTATGACTAGTAACGAGACTAAATACAAAAACAAGACCAAACAAGATAAACAGGCTGTCGACCTTTGTAAGGGCTGCATCGAGCAGGATGGTTGTCCCCTGCTTGTCTGCGGGTAGACGGAGGTGAGAGGATCGCTGCTGCTTCGTCACACAGACACTACCCAGCCATCAACACAGCTGTACTTGCACCCCGCTGTTCGTTCAAACTCTGGTCGTGTACTCATCTGAGGCTCCTGGGATTCGTGGGCTGATTCCCCAGACCTTCACTATTCGGTTGTCAATCTCTGGACACCTGCTCCAGCTACTACCGCGGCTGCCACGTCATCGCCACTTCCTCCACGCCCTATCCACCGTCCGTGCCCTGGCGTCTCTCCTATGTGGCAAGACATCGCCCACCAACACAGGCGCCAAGTGAGGAAGCTGCCCTGGACCTCCCCCCTGAGAGCGGACCACGGCGTCAACGGAACATTTCACCTGGCTGCAGCAGTAGGAAATATCTGTACTTTGTTTGGCAGCCATAATTGTTTGACTCCCGTAATTGTTTGACTCTCTTAATTGTTTGACTCCATTAATTGTTTGATTCCCGTAATTGTTTATTTGATATTTGTGTGAGTGGTGTCAATTATTGTGATTATTTCCGTAGTAAAGAGATGTCAATCTTTAACGGTTGTTTGTTACCCCTTGGAAACCCATGGTTCTTGACTTTCCTTTTATAAGATCCTGATTAGGCTGGCAAGGGATTTATATCCCAAAGTCCAAGCCTTTTACAACCTTTTCTACCCCAAAAACACCGTGTAGGTTAAGGTAA
>NW_024732867.1:3996133-4062980 GCF_018991925.1 Homarus americanus | reverse complement strand
CCTGTTCCTGCTGTAGAACCTGCTCCTGTCATAGACCTCCCTCCTGTCATAGAACCTGCATCTATCATAGAACCTGCTCCTGTCCATGGACCCTCCTCCTGACGCAGCCCCTGCAGCAGCAGGAGCACAACAACCATTGCTTGTACAACCTCCTCTAATCCCAAACCCTCTTTCTCCTCCTAATTCTCCCACAGGTTTTGTGTCACTAGACGGAGTTGTTACACGTAGCGGCCGAGTCGGACGTACACCTGCCCGGTATGTGATATGTGTGGGACACAACCCGGACAACATCCAGCCTCCCGCCGCGCCGGGAGGGGAGGGGGAGTATTGTAGTGGACGTCTCCCCTACAACTGCGTAGCCGCATGCCACCTGCTACGTCTTCCCTAGCAACCAAACGAGCGGCCCAGGGGGGGGGGGCGTCACCAGATGCCACAGTATCCTAGCAACGGAGTCAAAAGACCAGCGACTTCCCACAGTTGACTCACGGGTGACTCACGGCTGCTGTGTATATAAGCTCTGTCTCTCCATTGAGATTCATTCTGCTCTCGGTTCCTGAACACGCAACACCTCCTCCAAGCAATCTCCTCGCTGTCCCGTTCTCATTCAACCTGGAGGCCAGCAACAGGCAACACCTTCTCTAACGAAGCTCCTGCACATCTACCTCCTTCAACACGCTACTCACCGAACGTGTCTACTGAGCAGCTCCTCACCACACGGCATCTCCAGCACCAGACTGTCTACCATATAACTTATATTATATAAGAAAACCACCACCTTAGAGTTTCCATCCATCCTGAGTGCTAGACAACATTATATCACGAAACCCTACAATAGATCAAGAGAGCATCATTGCCTCGCCCCTGATGGGGTTTAAATGACCTTGTCAGTGTCTGTCTCGCTGTGGCTGTCTCTCTCTGTCTTTGTCTCTGTGTCTGTGTCTGTGTCTCTCTATGTCTGTATTTGTCTGTGTTTATGTCTCTATCTGTGTCTGAGTTTATCACCGTAGCCAAACATACGGATAAATTATGCTGGTTATACAGTTACCTCGGGACATGTTTGGGAGGTCACAGTCAGAGGTCGAGGTCATGGTCATCAAAAGTTCAACAACCATATTTTTCGTGATGAATCATGGAACAAAGTATCGTAGAAGGATGAGAATTGTTCTATTATATTCATCGACAAAAAACGTTAAAAGGTTCGCTGACGTTTACTCTATAGCGTTAAATTGCTCCACAAAATGACGTCAAAGAGGACGAATATACGGCCAAAAATGACATGGAGGTCTATTTGTATTTATTTTTTGTTTACAAATACCACAATTCAACTTTGCTGTGCGTAATAACCGTGAAAACCAAGGAAAGTAGAGTTGGGAAGCTCGACTTCCCATACAGCTTCCTGCTGTCAAAAAATAGCATCAAATCACGGACACCGATAGATTGCTCCACCCTAGCGTGAGTGTCGTCTGCAACAAAGACTGTTTTGTTATATGACGTCATCTTGCTGGACATTCAAGATTCGTTCAGTGTGACAAAACCAAAGTTACAGGAAATGGTTCCACTTGGTTGTCATGGTTGTGTTGTTTGCAGGAAGGACAAGAAAAGCCACAGACATTTAAAATTCCATCGCTTTCCTAAGGATAAAGACCGATAAGAATATAAATGTCATGAAGATAAAGGAGTTATGTGTAGTTACTAGTTTAAGCTATCAAGACGTTGGTTATTGACTGTGGTGTCAGTAATTAACAGAAAATGAAGTTACAATAAATCTTCATTAAGCTGAATCTGAAACTTCATGCCAAACCTATGATATGCTAAATCTGAGCATTTTTCGTTTGGTCAAGACAAGAATATGTATTGCAAACGCAATTACTGGTAGTGATAGTATTTATTAATTGTTAGTATACAATATCCCTCAGTGCAAGAAGAGGTCATGTTAGTCATGATACTGATAGTAAAATTTAATATAACTGCAGTATATTCGTTATTTACAGTGTTAACACTAATATGTAAACAATACATGATGCATTTTGAGAAAATATTGACAAGAAAAAAGTTTGTCATTCATGTTATTGGGTAATGAAAAGGATAACGAATTTGATTTAATAAACATCTTTATACATATAAAAAAAATGTGCTATGATGCTTGTAATTTTTAGCTACATTAATTTTCAAAGATTTTTGTGGTATTCAAACAAAGGGTAATTCTATACAACACCCCCTGCATCGACTTTTACAACGAAGCCAACGTTGATCATGATATTTTTTTCTCCTCTATCCAATGGTGTATGTCTCTTTTTGAGAACTCTCCCCTATAGTCTACAAAATTATGTTTATTTGATAGTGGGTGATGTCGAACTCAAACTTCAAAGCACCGATTGTTATGGTGAATCAGCCCTTTCTGTATTTCTTGTTATTGTTATTTTATATAATAAAGTGCATTATAACATTCTTGTTTACCTTTATACCTATACAATCCGACAATAGTGATCTTATAAAAAATGTGTTTAACCATGAAAAAATTACTCGAAACCATAATTTTCGTAATTTTGGAATGAATGACGTTTTACAAAGGATAATGAGATTAGGGTTTCTTCATGAATCAATAAATGAGGTATAGATAAATATATAAATATCAGATTATAAATATGTCAAAGTATAGTTAACCTGCTATACGGCATCTTTCGTTTTCTATGAATACTGCCTTAGTTATGTCGGTCAGCGCCGTAGCGAACGGCGGCACTAAAAAATACACGCAAATTAAAGGGAGTTGAGCTTCCTTACTCTACCTTCCTTGGTGGAAACCCCTTGATAGGTTCAGTCACAATGTCAAAAAAAAAGCAAGCCATTTCTATCAATATATTTCAAAAGTGCCGAATCAAAACTCTTCAAATCTGGTATCAAGAGAGTCTGTTGCAAGGTGAATATAGAGAGGTCGGCCGGACAGTGGTCTAGTTTTCGCTCACTCTGCTCAGTGACATAACGTGAACTATAACTGGCTGGCCCGTCCCTCTCTCTCTCTCCACTAGTCTGTCTATCTATACAGTATCATCATCCATTTCCTATATCCTGGTATACGGGGGTTTAGCTCGGAAAGAAGGAGAAAGATGTAGCTATAGTAAGAGAGGCTCTCAAAAAGGGTCTAACCACTTTGGGGCCCAGACAAAAACCCCCTAGGACAAAAGCCCCTCAGTAAAAGTGCAAAATAGGACAGAAGCCCCCTGTTTTTATGTTAAAGAGAGGGTCATTAGAAATATTAAAAATATATAGATTTAAATATGAAATTATTACAATTTAAATAATTAGAATATTATAACTCTTTCAAATTTGATATAGAACATTATTAATAAATACAATAGAAAAAAGACGACTTATTTTACCTGCATGTTCATTCTGCATTTACTGAGGTGACCCTAGGGCCCAGTGAGGTCACTGAATGTCAGGGGAGTAATTACCCCAGTTGACAAAACATACGTCATTGCAGATTTAATAAACATTCCTTGTATACTTCTTTATAACTATAACAGAATTCCCGAAGATTAGGTTAGGTTAGAGAAGTGTTCATAAACTGTAAAAAAATATAATAATTATTTTAAAAATTCTTATTATTTCTCCTGAGGGGCTTTTGTCCTTGGGACTTTTGTCCTTGGGGGCTTTTGTCCTTGGGGACTTTTGTCCTAGGGGGCTTTTGTCCTAGGGGGCCTTTGTCCTACACTCGGCCACTTTCGTCCCTTCATTGTGGAGGGAAGGAGAGCTGGCGTTATTTGAATATTCTTACTAATTTCCTGAAATTCCTACTCTTATTTCATTGCAATTTATCTATTCACTTGAGTTCATAAGTGCCTCTTCTGAAATGTTTCCGTATTAGTGTGTGTGCATCTAAAAGGTGAATAAATATATTATATCTTATATTTTATTTACACACACACACACATAGGTTGTAAATAAATAACATTTATGATATATATCAACTGTAACCCAACGCAATCTGTTTTTCCTACTATAATTTTTTTTTTTTTCATAAATTTTCTATTTTCACTTCCACAATCCTTACTTGTTTTCTTATTTATCCTAATACTACTGTTTAGTTTAAAGAACACGGATATTTTGTCAAAGACGGCTAAAACATCATGGGTTACATCAACTCTCATCTCAGACACAATTGTTTTGAAACAGTTCTTCCCCTCCTTAAGACTGTCCCCATGTACAGCCTTAAATATGTTTCTCATAATGGTTAATAACATCAGAAGGAACACAGTTCACCTCTGTTTATTTCTTCTGTCCTTGTTTTGGTCATGGATGTGCATTCAGTGACTTTCTGGCCTAAGTGGGGGTATTTCACACAAAACCCTCTTACAATATAGCCACCAGCGTACCTAAGAGCTTCCTCTTCTATGACTAAATCTATTGCTTTACCCGCATTTTTGTCAGGGTTTATACACTCTCCCAGGTTTTCATTAAACTCATCATTTAACATTTTTTTCTACAAAATTGCCAATTTCCAAGTCTTTGAAACATTGATTAGTTATATAGAGTTCTACTGCCAGCTCTCTGTCATTGAAAGATGTATTTTTATCATTTGTTTGTCTAAGACCAATATTTCTTGACAAACAGTCAAAATTATCATTAGTTGTGTTAGATTTCTCAGAAATTAGTGAAACGTCTTTTCCCGGGAGTAACTTCTTGAGCCTCAACTTAAAATGCACAGCATTTGGATGGTCGTAGGTTTCATGTATCTGTCTTATGCACCCAAACAAATGCTCCAGACACTCTTGATTTTGTTTTATAGTTAGAATAAATTCAAGATTAAAAGACTTCTGGAGCATTTTGTACAACCCTATAAGTGACCGAGATGATAATATTACCCCTTTCTGAAACTTGTAAAGGCTTTTCAACACTCGGTTTTTTACTCTCATTGTTGTCACCACTTCATTCATTCTATGCAGAACATTTACTTGGTCACATAAATTAATTCCAAATACATTAAGTGATTGTTTTTCACCAACGTTATGAGAAGAACTAATAATGTCAAACCGTTCGTCCACCAGATTTATGAAGTCAGCAGTTTCCCTCCAATTTCTACTCTCCAGTAGTCCTCTTTCTCCAAGATATTTCATTGAGCTAGAGCTTGTTTTGGACAACAATTGGACTGCATATCTAACCCGCTGTCGTGCCTGATCCCCATACATTTAAATGCATTTTCTTAGTTTGCATGTTAAACCATACTCTGTCTTACTTGCTGTCATCATTTAACGAATACAGGAATCACATATAAAGATTCCATCCTTTAGGTAAAATCTTGAATCGAGAAAATTATCCCTAATTAATTTAATCAAATGTGACCCGTCAGCAAACACAAATATATCCCGATCAGCTCTCGGGTTTTTGAAAGATTTTTGTCTTTCTTTCCGCGGGGATCAATGTCAAATTCTTTCCACATCCTAAGGTTACTGAACCCTAAGTCGTGCACCATTGCAACGACAGGGTAACCTGCATGCTCAAGCCCTTCTATTAAAGTTAACAAGATCTTTTGTATATATGGGACATCAAAGTCATAAAAAATTGGCTGCTTCCAATTGCCTACCAGTCCGCTTACCATGACAACCTGGACTTTTCTCATGAGGTTTATATAGGATATCCTTACCTTTGTCATAACTCCATTCACTCGCAATGGCCATTACATCTAATGATATCACAGCAAACCTTTCAAGTGGACTAAAAGTGTCAGACTTTGTCTTCATGAGTGACAACACCGAGTGTAAGATGCCAGGTTCGCCTGCAAAATTCTTGGCTCGTTCATTCAGCGTTGTTTTTCTCGGCAAAGGAATTCCTTTTTTAGTTCTCAGATATTCGCAACATTTGGGACTCATGCTTCTCAAAGTTAAAGCCTCATACAGTGGTGTATTCACACAAATGGCCCGGGTAAGACTGGGGTCAACTTGTCAAGCACAAGGAGACGCAGGCAGAGTAGTTCACCTGACGTCATCACTCCCGCTCGCCTCGGACCTCACCTGCGCGCCGGCTGACCTCTATATTGACCTTGGTCTGTAGGAACGTTCAAAAGTACACGAAATAAAAACACGAGTGAGCAATGAAATGACGTCGCGAACTCAGGGGGGAGGGGTCCAGTTCCAGCGGCCAAAGTGCGGCTGGTGCGAGGTATGCCATATCTGATTACTTGGTCACTCACTCACACGCAACTCGCCAGCCAGCCTTCGCCGTGATAGGACCTCTCTCCGGACCCTTCACCATCAAAGCCAGCCAGCCGGCCAGCCTTTGTCTCAAACTGCTGACTCACTAATCGTTACCTTACGCCCATCACCACCACTTTAATACTCGGGAAGCTTGCTCCAGACAACGCCTTTTCTGTCTCCCCACTGATCAGGGATGTCTCCTGATCAGAGGCGGCTCAGATTGGGTGCTCTGTAACGGCTTCCTGCAGCGGACCTGGGCCGAGATCCCACCGGTGTTACCTACACCAGTGGCTATTCTTCCTTCTTTTTCGCTCTGGCCCGAAAGGTGTATTCGTTCTTGGGTCCCACCTGTAACTGTTCTCCTCCCTCCCACGAGTTTGTGAACACGAAAGGGGTCAGGAGCAGTACCCATCCCTCCGCCGAGCCTTGCTGGGTTACCGTGATCGTGCGGGTCCACCAAGGAAAGGGGTCGCAATCCTAAATCCCCAACCCCCTTTATTGGGTACACTAGCTCAAGTCTATAAGTGATCATTCGTGAACACTAGGGAAGTAGACTCGCCTGAACCACTCTACGACCACTCGACCAACAAGTGGCGGTAGGGGGTGTTGTAATTCCCGTGACAAGCTCCTCTCCGGGAATAGGTAGGTCTCCAGCCTCTCTCCACGCAACAGTGGCCTGTCCACCACATACTCTCTGAAATGAGGGCACACCGGGTACGTATACGCCCCCATGAAGGGGGCGTGTCTGACGAAAGAAAAGCAGAACTAGCAAGACTCCTCAGTGCAACTCTACTCATCAAAATATCTAACCTCATCACGACCAAGGACTCCTTCATCGCCCTGTGCCTGACTGAGAATGATGTAGATATACTCCTATCGAGCGAGAGCACAAGAAAACTCAAGTCTGCAAAATTTGAAGTTACAGTCCCTCCACAATTCCGAGCAAGGAAGTCAATTGTAGTCAAACGACTAGATAAAGCGATCACCGAGGAAGCAGGTGAACAGCAATTGGTATCTGACATAAAACATAAACCAATGGGCCAAGGTGGAGGAAGTGGTCAAGCTGCCCAGACTGCCATCCATGCTCAAAATAAGATTCACAGAAATAACCATGGCCCAAAGAGCAATCCAGGAGGGACTTTGTCTCTCCTACTCCCATGTCAGCAGCAACCAGGTGGAGCAGGAGGAATTATTCCCCCTTACTCCGTGCTGGAACTGCTACCAATACTCACACACGGCTACAGACTGCCCTAACAAGAACACCAAGCACTGCTCAGAATGCGAGAACAAGGGGCACACCCTTAGGGAGTGTAAAAACAAAGATACCCCCAAATGCCAAACTGTGAAGGAGATCACAGAACACTGGCTACTCGCTGCCCCATACGAAAATCAGTAGTTAACCAAAAGAAGGAGAAAGAGAGGGAGAAGAACACGGGAACAGCAAAACAAGACATATTCAGCTGACAAAATTAACCAGAGGAACGACAAAGGTCCTCGAAAAAGTCGCCACACCACCCCCCGCAAAGCAACCTATTTTGCTTCAACTTGGAAATAATCTTTTCATAAAAATAATGACTCCATAATCCACGCCAACATCATGAATATAGCCAGACCTGGAACTTTTGCCAAGGTAGCAAGGGAAATGTTAGCCGCCAACAACCTGCCAGACATGGAATTCCCAAACGACGTGCCTTCTACCGAAATTTTCAACATAATATACAAACCAGAGAGCACTGCAAATCATACCAGTACAGGTTCCACGCCTGGTATTATTCGGTCGCTCCACGTGGCGACCGCGAAACTTCTCAAACACACAATTATTTTCTCCTATCCTGGGTGGTGATATGTAGGGTATCCACAGATTCACCCTGGAGGCGCACAATGGCCATAAGCAGACACACCACACATGGTGAGCTCCTCACAGTGGTGGCTTGGCCGACGCTCTGGAGGAGTACATACCTGTTTTGGTGAGAAGTCGGGCATAACTAAGGACGGTGCCTTGCGTCTCTCACTGAACTAGGCCCATAGTTTCCAATCTTTAATTTTCACTTTGATATTATTCTGGTTCTAACATATACACTTTCCTATCTATTGTGACCTTATGCCTTATAATTATATATCTTGACCCTAAATTACATACTAAAGTAAGGATCTGGTTTGCCAGTTCCTGGGGAAATTAGTTGGGCTATATCATCAACTCAAAACTGTAGCCCGGGGTGGAATGGACGCCAACCCGAAGAAAGCCTAGCGTCGCATTTTAATGGCTTGGGTGTATCCACTTCACTTCAATCTGTATTTAGGGATCCTCCCCTCACACGTTGCAATCGTTGAACACATTCATAAGATTCTCTGATCATTGCATTGTTCGTGGTTATTCGTCTCATGAGATAACGAGGTGTATTAAGCTCACACCGGGGCATACAAGATATTTTCTTTGAAGTATAGTTTCTGGGTCGCTTCCAACATTCACATAGGTCTCATACATTTATCCTTTTTCCAGATCATTTTTCTCTTATATTTTCATTTGATACCTGCGGTCGCTATGTTCACTAATTGTTCACAGACGTAAATAGTATGACCTTCAAATACGATCTATACTTATCCCTTATAGTACACTAGTCCGTATCAATTGGACCTTCCCAATCATCCTATAGATACCTTGAGTTCTCCTTAATGCTATAAGTACATACACTTAATATTACATGACCGTACCTTGGTACAATTTGTATAAAACAACATACAGTAGGTGAGTTATCCTTTACCAAAGTTTCTCGATTTTTTCTACCGTTTTCTGTGACTACATGCGTGGTGGATTTGAATGTTATGTAGTGTAATATGACTAAAAGAGATATTAAGGATGACAATGATGTGTGCAGTAAACTAATAACAGACACAGAAGCAATTTACCACAACCCGAAAGAATTCTGGCGGAAAATTAAACACCTAATGGGAATCTCCAGCAACGTCAACCTACATTCTAAACAGCAACTAAATTAAATTAACAAAACCCAAAGAACAAGACCCTGAATTGAGGAAATATTGGAGCAAAATATTTCAAATAAGCCAGGAAGACTACCTGAACTTTACCGAGCGACAAGTAACCAATCACATGACACACACAACCCACATCTGGCAACCAAGTCCCAACATAGACATAAACACTCGTGACGGTTTTTCCCCACACTGATCAAACCAATCACCGCAGAGGAAATACACAAAACAATAAACAGTTTCAAGAACAAGGCCCCGGGCATCAGTAAAATAAACAAAGCCATACTCCAGCATCTAACAATCAACATGATATTCCAACTCGAAACATTTTTAATGCATCACTCGCCTCTGGTTACTTCCCAAAGGAAATTTAAAACAGCAAACATCAGACTTATACCAAAACAAGGTAAATCCCCCACTCAAGTATCAAATTACAGACAAATTTCTCTTCTAGAAACACCGGGAAAAGTCCTAGAGAAAATCATTAACCACCGACTGAGAATACACCTCAAACTTGAAGAGAAATACAACCCAGGCAGCACGGATTTGCAAAACAGAGAGGAACCCATACAGCCTTAGCCCTAATTTACGAAAACATAGCAAACACACTGCACAACAGAGATCAATGAAACGTAGTATTAAGGGACGTAGCAAAAGCATTCGACAAGGTCAGGCACTTAGGGCTCAAATACAAAATTACCATCCAAGAACTTCCCTACAACTTTTCTTCTTTTCTTTGTAATTTCCTTGACAACAGAGAGGCTAAATTTATCATTGGTAACCACATAGGCTCAAGCATCAAGTTATACAGCGGAGTACCACAGGGAAGTAACCTCTCGCCAACACTCTACAGTGTAGAGTGTACACTACACAATATACACGGCGAACATGCCACCTCCTACACACGTGAGTTGCCGGTCGAATACCAAATTGCGGGTTACAAATTGTTCCATACCGATAGGCAGACCAGGAAAGGAGGCGGAGTAGCAATCAATGTTAGGGATAATCTGAAGTGTGAAATAAATAAGGAAACAAAAACTGAGCGGAACACAGAAACAATTTGGATAGAATTAAGCGACGGAAGGGAAAAATTAATCACATGAGTAATATATAGACCTCCCAATCTTGATAGAGTCAATGAGCGACTTATCTGGTATGAAATGTGTAGGGCTTCCATACACAACAAAGTCTGTATAGTAGGCGACTTTAACCTTGGCCAAATAGATTGGACTGACCATACGGGTAACTCAGAATCAGAGGATTTTCTCGAGACGATACAGGACTGTTTCCTAAGTCAACATATAACCGAACCCACACGGGGTAATAATATACTCGATTTAGTTCTGTCGAACAGAGAAAACCTCATCAGCAATGTCGAGGTAGGGAACGAACTTGCAAACAGCGATCACAAAGAAATTAGATTCCAGTTAGATTTTCAGGGCAGACATAAGGAAAATTCCACTGAAGTACCAGATTTCAGAAGGGCAAACTTTGACAGTTTAAAGAGGCAGCTGAGAAAGGGGGTGTCGCCCTTGGCCGTGAACCTGACAGATGACTCCGACCTGATAATGAGATCTGAGATTGCCAAGTTCCACGTCAATTTAAATAATGAGTTATAAATGCACAAAGGCAGAACATACCATACAAAAAACTCAGATCAGACAACAATGACCCTAAATGAATAAATAATTATTTAAAGAACATCATTGGCCAAAGGAAGGCTATAGGTAGAAGGATAAAGCGTGGCAAAATTTACCTCCAGGATTATTATAAGATATTGGCGAGTAGGGTTAAAATCGAGATAAGGAAAGCCAAGAGGAATAATGAGGTAAGGATAGCAAGGGAGGCGAAGACAAACCCGAAAGGATTCTACCAAATGTATCAAACTAAAACACGAGAAAAGATTGGAACAATGCGGTCAGATACCGGCGAGCTCACTGATAACGACGGAGAAATGAGCAATAATTTGAATAAATATTTTTCAACAGTTTTCACCACTGAAAATTTAAACATGATACCTGAGGCACCGACTCTATTCAGAGATAGTGAAGAAAACAAATTAAGCGAGATAGTAGTGACTAGTAACGATGTTAGTAAGCAACTAGACAAACTAAAGCCTGATAAGTCACCCTGGTCCTGTTGAGATATTTGCCAGAGTATTAAAGGAATGTAAGGAAGAGCTTAGTATGCCCTTAGCAAAGTTGTTTAACATGTCCTTAAAAACAGGTGTAGTACCAGAATCCTGGAGGATAGCGAATGTAATACCGATTTTCAAGAAGGGGGATAGATCACTATCCTCTAACTACCGCCCAATCAGTCTAACATCAATAGTAGGCATATTACTGGAAGCAATCATTTCAAACTCTATACGAAATCACCTGGAGAAGCACGGATTGATCATTGATTCCCAGCATGGCTTCACAAGCGGATGTTCTTGTCTAACTAATCTATTAACATTCTTTTCATCGGTTTTCGAATCGGTGGAGGAGGGGCACAATTATGATGTGGTATATCTCGACTTTAGCAAAGCCTTCGACAGAGTCCCCCACGAAAGACTAATTAGAAAGGTAGAAGCACATGGCATCAAAGGTAACATCCTTAAATGGATTAGGGCGTGGTTACAGGACAGGAAACAGCGAGTGAGCATTAACAGCACTAAGTCCCATTGGAGCAAAGTCACAAGTGGAGTTCCCCACGGCTCAGTACTTGGACCATTATTATTTATTATATACATAAACGACATAGATATCGGCATAGACAGCAACATAAGTAAATTTGCTGATGACACTTAAATAGGACGTGTTATTAAATCTGTCGAGGGCTCCGCAAAACTACAGAAAGATCTAAACAAATTTTTCGAATGGTCTGAAAAATGGCAGATGAAATTCAACGTGGACAAATGTAAAGTACTCAGTATAGGAGATGTAAACAGGGAAACCAGATACCAGATGAACAACGATGCCATAGAGAAATCCGACTGCGAGAGAGATTTAGGAGTAATGATAAGTAGGAACCTTAAGCTAAGTAAACAATGTGTTTTTACTCGTAACAAGGCTAATAAAGTACTTGGGTTCATACAAAGGAGTGTTAGTTACAAGACTAGCGAGGTCATCTTAAGATTATATCTAGCGCTTGTGAGACCACACCTGGATTACGCAGTTCAGTTCTGGTCACCGTATTACAGGATGGATATAGAATCATTGGAAAGAATTCAGAGGAGAATGACAAGACTAATCCCGGGCATTAGGAACTTTGAGTATAGAGACAGGTTAAAGCATCTTAATTTGCACTCCCTCGAGAGACGCAGAGCGAGGGGCGACATGATAGAGGTGTATAAGTGGAAGTCAGGGCTAATCAAAGGGGACATTACAAAGGTACTCAAACTATCCAACCAAGAGCGAACTCGTAACAATGGTTTTAAATTAGACAAATTTAGATTTAGGCGTGAAATAGGTAAACACTGGTTTGGAAACAGAGTAGTGGATGAATGGAACAAGTTACCAAATATCATCATTAACTCGAATACGCTGAACAGCTTCAAACATAGGTTGGTTGCTTATATGAGCAATAGGGGTTGGGTGTAAACGGGACTGACCAGTATGGGCCAATAGGCCCGCTGCAGTTTCCTCCATTCTTATGTTCTTAATTCATAGCTTATCCTAATGACGTCACCCAAATCATCCGACATCCAGGCAAGGGCAAACAGTTGATGGCACGAAAAACAGCCCACGCCATCGAGCAAATTAACGAATACGAAAAAAAGTGGAAAATACAAACCAATACACAGAAACTAAAGATCATACACATTGCCAAAATAAACCCAGCACCAATCACAGTCAACAACGTACCTATACAATATTCCAACGAAGGCAAAATTCTGGGACTCACAATAACAAGAACAGGCATAGCAAAACCCATTCCCCAATTATGTAACAGTATATTTTCAGCCTTCTCGCTGCCGAGCTCTTTCAATAAACCGTTAATTATTATTATAATTATTATTATTACATAACACAACGCAAAACGCTTGCCCAATCACAACTCATAAAACTACGAAGATTTAGTAAAATGGACACCAAAATTCAACTTCACCTATTCAAAGCACTTGTCCGCCCCCACCTGGAGTACCCACTAATACCACTCAGCACGATCAACAAAACCAGCCAAATTAAACTTCAATCAGTACAAAACAAAGCTATCCGCAGAGCATCAAAGCAACTCCCGCCATAGACCACCAAAATACAAGAACTTCACGAATTATACAATATCGAACTACTGAACACACGTACACACAGCCAAGCCCAGAGAATCTGGAGCAAACTTGAAGAGTTGGAGGACCCAATTTTTTCCCAGTTAAAAGAAGTTACTACTAGAACACACAGCTGGTGGCCCAAGAGCCTCCATGCTGACATAGAAGAACAAGACCCACTTTACACATATATTGTACACATATATTGTATGTGAACAAATAACACCATCTAACAAACATAAATTAATACCCATTACACTAATGAATGCCTAGCTAGCTTAGCTCCCCTATCCCCTTCGCCTGCTTCCCTTGAGCGGCTGGGCATCTGCTGCGTGCAGCCACCAGCCCAACCAATCAACTCGTCTCAGCTCGGTGGACAGCCCACAGGCCACCTGCTATCACCCCCTACTACTTTACTTCCCGTTTCTATGCTTTCCTTCTCTCTCCTCTCCTTTCCCGGGACAAAATCATTTGCCACTTTACTTCATTATCATCATCATCATGATTACTTGGTTGTACAAAGGATATGCACATATTCGAGACTTAGCGGGATGTTCACAAACGTCACATAACAATACAATTAAAAATTATTCCTTAATTGGTTCCTGACTTTTCCAAAACTGTTGAGTGAGACGATTACAACCTTACCTGTAGGCAAGTTAATTTATGCAGACCTTTACTTCACAATTTGTCATTACTTTCATGTTTAATTTAACCAAAAAATTTAATCTTACACTATACTTATAATTAAAAAATAATGATGTGACAAGGTCTTCATCTACTAGAGTCATGAAGCACGCAGTTATTACTCCAGTCTACCAAAAACTAAAAATAAAACTCCATGTATATTTAATTACTTTAGAAATGTGATCATGCAAGCTTATCGATCCTGAGACTCTGGACGATATTCATCTCCATTATGCAGCTTGTAATAGACTTACCGTATTTGTGTATTTAACAAACTGGCAGCATAAATCCACACCAGTTCATCAACACAACCCGCTAGTTCAGTGTTGACTACTGCTAGGAGTGAGTTGGCTACCTAACACCCCCACACCGTAAGTCAACCCATTGTTTATATGCATGACGTATCTGAGTCCTCCCGTGCACGTCTGCCCATGAACCTACAGTGTCAGAATTGTCACGTACACGACAGAGTTATGGGCACCACAAGAATATTATGGTTGTTTTCTTTTGTGTTGCCCGTTATAGTGCCAGGTAGGAACTTTATATGAGAAGTTGTGTTGTGATGTGTTGATGGTGTTGTGTTTTGTTGTGTTATGTTGATGATGTTGCGTTTTGTTGTGTTGTGTTGATGGTGTTGTGTTGTGTTGATGGTGTTGTGATGTGTTGTGATGTGTTGATGGTATTGTGATGTGTTGGTTGTGTTGTGATGTGTTGATGGTGTTGTGTTTTGTTGTGTTATGTTGATGATGTTGCGTTTTGTTGTGTTGTGTTGATGGTGTTGTGTTGTGTTGATGGTGTTGTGATGTGTTGTGATGTGTTGATGGTATTGTGATGTGTTGATGGTGTTGTGATGTGTTGATGGTGTTGTGATGTGTTGTGTTGTATTTATGGTGTTTTGTTGTGTTGTTTTGATGGTGTTGTTATATGTTGATGGCGTCGTGTTGTGTTGATGGTGTTGCGTTGCTTTGATAGTATTGTGATTTGTTGATGGTGTTGTGATGTGTTGATGATGTTTCGTTGTTGTGTTGATTTGGTGGTGTTTTGTTGTGTTGTGTTGGTGTATTCTGTTTTGATGGTTGTGTTTCTGTGTGGTGTTTTATTGATGTTGTGTAGTGTTGTGTTGTGTTGTGCTGATGGTGTTGTTTTGTGTTGTGTTGGGATGTATTGTGTTTTGATTATTGTGTTGCGTTGTGTTGTGTTGTGCTGTATAATGTTGTTTGTGTTTCGTTCTATTTTGTTGGTGTTGTAATGTATTGAGAAAATGGTATTGTTTTGATGGTACCTTGTGTTCTGTTGTGTTGATGGTGTTGTGTTGTGTGTGTTGGTGTTGTGTTGTGTTGATGGTATTATGTTGCGTTAATGGTGCGTTGTATTGATTGTGTGTAGTGTTGTGTTGATTACGTGTAGTTTTGCGTTGATGGTGTTGTGTTGATGGAGTGCGGTGTTGTGTTGGTGGTGTTGTGTTGGTGTTGTGTTGTGTTGATGGGGTTGTATTGGTGGTGTTATGTTGATGGTGTTGTGTTATGTTGCTGGTATTGTGTTGTGGTGAATGTGTTGCGTTGATTGTGTTGTGTTGTTGTTGAGTTGTGTTAATAGTGTTGTATTGGTGGTGTTGTGTTGATGGTGTTTTGTTGGTGGTGTTGTGTTGATGGTATTGTGTTGCGTTAATGGTGCGTTGTATTGTTGGGTTGATGGTGTGTAGTGTTTTATTGATGCTGTGTGTTATGGTGTGATGGTGTTGTGTTGTTTTGCGCTGGGTTGTGTTGTGTGGCGTTTTGTTGTGTTGGTGGTTTGTGTATTTTAAATTAATAAAATTATTTTATGAAAACCAAAACAATTTTCACTCTCATAATTTTCCCTGGACTCATACTGGACTGCTACAGCCTGAACCTAGAGAGTTTCACATCTCGTCTCAAAAATACATCACCGTGAAAAGTGTAAAGTGGAGGCGGGAATTACATCGAGCTGAGACTTTTAAAGGCTTGTGTAATTAAAGGAGATAGTAAAGGGAAAATAAGTGATTGGCAGAACCTCATAATTGTGCATCGTAAACATAATGAGCTCAATGGACGAAGGAAAACAACAGAATTTTTTCTACACACATAGATAGAAAGCCGGTGGTGTGCCAGTAGTAAACAGGAGGCAGGTGTCGTGTATGGTATGTACAGGTACTACTACTTGAGGGAAAATATTAGTAATGAAATAGTAATAGCAGGAGGAGCATATACTAATTCTTTTAAATTAGTTATACTGTTTGAGAATCTAGCCTATCTCTCAAAAGCTGATAACAAACTTAAGGTAATTGTGTTTGTCTCTCCTGAATCTGTTTTGCCTAAGTCTATCGAAACACTCACGACTAATTGTCAGAGATCTTTTAAAGGATGTAAATGTCCTCATATCAAGTACACATACTGAATTTAAATAAATGACCTACAAAGCCTCTTTACTCGACAGTAAACACTGCTTACTTCATAATTTTAACAATCCGGTTGTAAAATGTAGGGCAGAGACTCAAACACAATAATGACTTTTAAATTCAATACAAAATATATGGAAAATCTGCACAGGTGTAGACCGTGTAGTGATGATTCTGTGATTCTACGTTGGACACTTTTAGCCCCCCACCCCCCCATCCTAACCTGATAGTAGGAATGCAGCTATTAGAGAGACAACTAAAATATTGACGTAAAGATGTTAGAACTATAAGCAAGTAATATATATATATATATATATATATATATATATATATATATATATATATATATATATATATATATATATATATATATATATATATATATATATATATATATAACCGGTCGGAGTTTACTGGACTTTAATTTCTCACTTGACTTGGGGTTTATTAAAGATTGTTAGATGGTAATTGCAGTGGAAGCGCCCCTTTAAGAAAAATCCCGAACCAGCACAAGAACACTTAAATCTACTAAACAAAATGACTTGTCCGTGACCCATGGAAGGATAGTGTCTGTGACTGGGATGAATGAGACACACTGTAAAATTTAGACACTTATATTCCCTCCAACACTACAAACACAATCAAATAATGGTACACCAATATGCGCACCTCTTAACTTGAACTTAAAACACTACTCTGGGGAATAAAAGTTAAACATGATATTGAAATTATTAGAAACTCGGGCAACAATAAATTTAAAGTATTAAGAAATGTTGCTTGCACACATGAAACAGGCCTTAAGGTTCTTTCAACAAAATTATATCACCCCAACAGATGCACAATTCCTAACCTAACTTAAACACTACTCTGGGGAACAAAGGTTATACCTGAGATGGGAATTATAAAGAAAAATCAAATGCATTAAAGGAATTAAATCACAGTATCACTCTGGTTCCACTTAGTGACACAGACATTCAAAAAACAATACTATCAAAATTATTTAAGAAATATTAAACTACACACGTCAAGATAATATCAGTAACTGAAAAATGGTATTAACTACACACAAATATATTGTTACTATTATTGATATGTTACTAGGTCCACCAATACCCGTGAACCATGCTCCACCCAACTCAACATACACCCGTAATAAGGGAGATAAAATGTTTCTCTAGGTATCCCCAAGACTCCTGGTGGTCTCAGATGCGAGTGTATCACTCAGTAGCTCTTTACCCCCGGTACATCCATAATATATATATATATATATATATATATATATATATATATATATATATATATATATATATATATATATATATATATATATATATATATATATATATATATATATATATATATGTGCAAGTAAATCACTGTAGGTGTGCGTGATCTAGGTATATGCTGATAACCACAAGGAAAGAAGAAAACACAAAGTTCCCAAGCGCTTTCGTGTAATTCACATCTTCAGGGGTGAGTACAGACTAAAGAGGAGTACAAAACAAGGTGTATATATACAGAGGAGGGTGAGACCAAGTCCACAATGGTCAGGTATTAGGTAATGACCCTACTAATCTTTAAATAGCACCACAACGGTCGGTAGTCAGGTCAGAGGGTAATGCTTCGGTATGTTTAATGAGACTAGATTCTATGATGTTCCTACTATTAATTGAATTACAAGGTAATATTGAGGAGGCATTATCCCAGTCAATGCAATGCTTGTAATCCCTCAAATGAACAAACAGAGCATTGGATTCCTGGCCTGTCCTAACACTGTATTTGTGTTGTTTAAGTCTAGTTACAAGATCTTTACCTGTCTGGCCAAAGTAAAACATATTACATTCCTTGCAAGGAACTTTATAAATGCAACCAATTGTGTTGTTGGGGGAGTTCTTGATTAACATTTGTTTAACAGTGCATGAGTTTTTAAATGCCACATTGACGTTCCAGGTTTTTAGTTGTGAAGGAATGTGTGAGAAATTTTTGTGAAATGGTAATATTAAGATATTCTTATGGTCATGGGTGGGCTTGGGATCAGTTCTATAAAGAGATTTCTTAGTAATGTTCAGGCATTTGTCTATGAAAGATCTAGGGTATTTAAAGTTTGAGCCAATATTATAGATATATTTATATTCCTCATCAATGAATTCCGGACTGCAAATTCTCAAAGCACGTAAAAACATTGTTGAAAATACTGACTGTTTGACTCTATTATCTTCAGGGGTGAGTACAAACTAAAATAGAATTGCAGAACAAGTCATATATATACAGAGGAGGGTGAGATCAAGTCCACAGAGGTCAAGTATATGTAATGACCCTTCTAATCTTCACAAAAGCACCGCAGCGGTCGGTAGTCAGGTCAGAGGGAAAACTGACCCAACCTTCTCACCCGGTTACAAATCTTCTTAATTACAAAATTGTCCAATTTGTACATACCGTTACTCAAATTCATGTTAACGGATTCGGTATGTTTAATGAGACTAGATTACATAATGTTCCTACTGTCAATTGAATTACAAGGTAATATTGAGGAGGCATTATCAAAGTCAATGCAATATTTATTATCTCTCAAATGAACAAACAGAGCATTGGATTCCTGGCTTTTAGGTCCTCATTACTAGGCCAGAGACATAGTAATGAGGACCTAAAAGTGTTCCTGCCACAACTTAATAACTTAGTCCCCTCGATCAAATTCACTGTGGAATTCGAGCATGACTGTAAATTTCCATTCCTAGACTGTCTGATACACAGAATAGGTAACACCTTTAAGTTCAGTATTTATAGAAAACCTACTAATGTGTGTTCATACATTCATTATTATTCTGCCCACCATAAAAGAGTCAAACAGTCAGTATTTTCAACAATGTTTTTACGTGCTTTGAGAATTTGCAGCCCAGAATTCATTGATGAGGAATATAAATATATCTATAATATTGGCTCAAACCTTAAAAACTCTAGCTCTTTCATAGACAAATGCCTGAACATTACTAAGAAATCTTTTTATAGAAATGATCCCAAGCCCACCCATGACCATAAGAATCTCTTAGTATTACCATTTCACAAAAATTTCTCTCACCCTAAACTTATCCAACTTGAATCCGTTGCTCCGAGTCCTATCCTGCTCGGATATTATAAGAACTTTATATATATCCCCTTTATTGATTTCTTTTACCCACTTAAATACTTCTATCATATCTCCCCGCACTCTTCGTCTTTCTAGGGAATGCAAGTTAAGTTTCTTTAACCTATCCTCATATGGAAGGTTTCTAAGTCCCGGAATCAATTTTGTCATTCTTCGCTGCACCGACTCTAGTGAATTTATATCCATTCTATAATACGGGCACCAGAACTGAACCGCATAATCGAGGTGCGGCCTGACTAGCGCAAGATATAGTTGCAATAAGACCTCTGCACTCTTGTTACTTACACTTCTAGATATAAAACCCAATACTCTGTTTGCCTTATGTCGAACATTAACACACTGTTTTCTAGGCCGTAGGTCCAGGCTTACAAGTACCCCTAGGTCTCTTTCACAAGTCGACTTCTCTAGGTTGATGTTTTTAAGGCTGTATACATTATCAGTATTTGTTCTTCCAATATTAAGTACGCTGCACTTGCTGGTGTTGAATTTCATTTGCAATTTTTCAGACCACCCCTGCAGTATATTTAGATCTTCCTGTAATGCATTTGCATCCTGCCCTGTATTAATCTGCCGCCCTATTTTGGTGTCATCCGCAAACTTGCTTATGTCACTGCTGATCCCAGTATCTAGATCGTTTAAGTAGATTATGAACAAGAGTGGGCCCAGTACTAACCCCTGGGGAACCCCACTGGTTACACGGCCCCACTCAGATTTAACACCATCTACGCTGACCCTCTGCGTTCTATCGGTGAACCATGATTTTATCCAATTTAAAACTTTCCCCTCGATACCGTGAGCATTAATTTTTCTCAGCAGCCTCTGATGCGGTACTCTGTCAAATGCTTTGCTAAAGTCTAAGTAAATAACATCGTAATTTTCGTCATTATCTACTACCTCGAAGACTTTCCTAAAAGACGTCAGCAGATTTGTTGGACAAGATTTTCCCTTTGTAAACTCATGTTGAGAGTCGTAGATTAATTTGCTTTTCTCTAGATGCGATCGGATGCTATCTGCTATAATTGATTCAAGATATTTCCCCACTACTGACGTCAAACTCATCGGCCGGTAATTTGACGCTGATGCTCTGTATCACTTTTTGAATATGGGTACTACATTTGCCTGTTTCCACAAGTCTGGCACAACTCCGGTGTCTAATGATTTTGTAAATAAGTTTACGAGGGGTCCGCTAATCTGTTCCCTACACTCCTTCAAGACTCGAGGGAAAATTTCATCCGGCCCTGGGGATTTTGTCTTTTTTAGTTTATTTATCTTCTTAAGAACATCCTCTTTTCTGATAGTGATATTCTTTAATTTCTCTTCTTCCTTTCCCTTAAATATCAGTTCCACCTCTGGAATTTCATCGCGAATTTCTTCTGTGAAAACTGATAAGAAGTAGTTGTTCAATGTTTTGCTTATTTCTTCACTGCCATTTATCACTTCTCCCCTCCCTGACTTAAAGGCCCAACTTTGTCCTTGACCTTTGTTCTATATACCTGGAAAAATCCCTTGGGATTCGCCTTAGATTCTCTTGCTATTTTGATTTCATAGTCTCTCTTTGCTTTCCTTACATTTTTCTTAACATTCCTAGATAGTTCATTATACCTATTTCTGAGCTGCTCCTCCCCTCCCTTTAATTTCTTATATATTCCTTTCTTTATTCCTATGTCATGTTTAAGTTTTCTGGTCATCCACCTTGGCTCATTCTTATTTGACCTAATTTTTCTGTATGGTATATTTTGTTCTTGCGCTTTATGTAGTATACTAGTGAATATATTATAGGGTCATAAGTAGGGTCATTACCTATACTTGACCTCTGTGGACTTGATCTCACCCTCCTCTGTTTATATATAACTTGTTCTGCACTTCTATTTTAGTTTGTACTCACCCCTGAAGATGTGAATTACACGAAAGCGCTTGGGAACTTCATGTTTTCTTTTTCCTTGTGGTTATCAGCATATACCTGGATCACACGCACCTACAGTGATTTATTTGCATATATATATATATATATATATATATATATATATATATATATATATATATATATATATATATATATATATATATATATATATGTGTGTGTGTAACCGGTCGGAATCTACTCACTTGGGTTTTTTTATTATAGTGGATGGTAATGCAGTGGAAGCACCCCTTTGAGAAAAACCCAAACCAGCACAAACGCAATTAACTTAAAAAATATTCTCCGTGTCCCGTGGAAGGATAGCACCTGTGATTGGGGTGAATGAGACGCACAGTAAAATTTGACACTTCTATTCCCTCTAAGACTACAGACACAATCAGTAATGGTACACCAACATATGGCTTAAGACACTACATTGGGGAACAAAGGTTATACATGATATCAAAAATAGGTAGAAAATAATAAATGCCTTATGAACACTACTAAGGTAACAGTGCTACTTACACCAGAATGAGGAGCATATCTGAAAACAGTTCCTCGTTATCTCACATCCCTTAGTGACACATAATCATTAGAAAACAATAATATCAAATTATTAAGAAATGTTACTAACACACATGAACAGGCCTTAAGGGCATTCAAGAAAATAATATCAATCACTAGGGCCCGGATAGTTATGCATTTGCATATTTCATATGCAAATGCATATTTTGCGTGATTTCTATGATAAAGCATATTACCTAGATAACTGCATATAAATGCATATTTTGGTAAAATATTCATCTGCATATCTCTTGTTGCCACTGAATGAGCACGTGGTACTGGTGAGGTGAGGTGTGGTTAGGTGAAGTGAGGTGAGGTCACGTCGCTTTAATCTGTCGTTTCCACACCTGGTCATGACTCACTGGACTAGTGAGTTAGTCAGTCAGGAGCAGTGCTGCTGTGTGGAGCTACTCTCTTCTGCTGCTCGTGAAAATGCCGAAAGTACAAAGAAACCAAAATGAAGTGCTGAGATCATATGTAAAGGAATTTGATGCATTTACTACTGATGGAAGTGTACTGTTTTGTAAATATTGTGAAGCACCAGTGACAGCGAGCAAGAAATTTCAAGTCCAACAACACCTTAAAACAAGCAAGCACATCCGACTCGAAGCTGTTAAGTCCAATAGTGCACAAAAGGAGCAACAACTACTTCTTGCATGTTCCAGTAAGTCAGGGCCTGATCGTTCCCAGTTCAACGCAGATTTGTGCAAGGCATTTGTTTCAGAGGATATTCCATTGTATAAACTGAATAACAAGTGCCTAAAGTCATTCCTGGAACAGTATACTGGAAAAAAGGTGCCTGACGAATCAACATTACGTAAGAACTATGTTTCACAATTGTTCAAGGACACGATGGAAATCATAAGGAGAAAGGCTTGTACTATTTTGTTTCCGTATAACCTGCATTCTTGGCTTTATAAGTGGCATATAAATGCATATTTCCTTTGTTTTTAGTGCATATTTGCATGCATATTTCATGGTTTTTTAGTGCATAACTATCCGGGCCCTATCAATCACTGAGAAATGGGATAAAACATAGTAAGAAATTATTAGCTACACACATGGATCAATCATAGCCTGTCTGGGATGACCCACAACTACTACAATCCTAACTGTCCAATAACCCGAAAGGTGTAACTACTAGCCTGCCAAGGAGGCCGACATTTACAAAAAACCCGAGAAAATCAGTCTTGACCCATCAGGCAGGCGGGGGCTCTGCTGTGTTTTATCAGTAATTTCTCTTAGAACTCAGGAGTCATGAATGTTTTTCTCCACTAATACCCGTAAAACATGCTCCTTAGTCTCACACATAGGTTCGGAATGCACCCGTATTTTTAAGGCACTAACAAGCCCTTCACAGCTCTGGATAGGAATTCTTACGTCTCACGTGTGAAAATCAACCATGGGGAGCGTTGTTTTCACACCTGGACTTGGGAAATTCTAAACACACCTTACCACCGTTTCCCAAAACATGCAACACACAAGCTCAGAACACACCCATACAGGAGAGAAAAAATGTCTCAAAGTACCCACTAGACTCCTGGTCTCAGTATGTGACCGTTCCTTCACTCAGACTGCCTCAGTTTACACTCAGTGCATCAATGAACCAGAAGAGAGCGAGGGTCAATCAGCCAATGAAACCTGCCCAGCTGAGGGGGGTTCTATTTTCTCGTTAGTAAGAGGTTTTCACTAAACTGACTGAAGATATGAGGTATTGTGAACTAAAGTGGGGGAGATCTGGTGACCCCAAACGATCGTCAAGCGAGGGCGGACGCTGGTCCCACGTAGTTAGTTGTCAGGAAAACTCGTTCCTTCGGGCTGTCCCAGCTAAAACTTCGCTAACCAGCTCACTCCTCAAAGCAACCGCTGGGCTCTACAGAATCCCTGCAATAAACCCTCTGTTAGCAATTTGTTAACTTCTTCTCCGCCCTGTCTAAACCTTGTCTGAGATCAAATAAACTTACTTGCTACACTGGTGAACTGTGCACGCAACGAGACCAGGCCACGTGGTCGTTTTCCTGGTTGCACAGAGCAACGTCCGTCTGGCTCGACTGCTGCCGTGTGACTGAGGCCTAGTGAACGCGTCCCCCCATGGCATACGCTTGAGCCTAGTGCAGTGGTTCTCAACCTGGAGGCCATGGCCCCCAAGGGAGCCACGGCAAGAATTTAGGGGAGCCACGGCGAGCTGTTATAAATTGTACGTTTCCAAATAATGTTGGGAATCTGAATTAAACAAAACTTGTATTACTTATTTTGACTTGGCAGAAGAGAATTTCCCTTCTATTTTTGTCATTTTATTTAATCATAACGACAATACAATTTTAATATTTACATACTCTGGTGAGATTTTTTTCCGACTTTTTAAGATTTCACAGGTCCAGTCTTTGTCTGTGTGACAGGCGCTGGACCGAGCTGCTAAACTGACTTGTTCAGTGCGTGTGTCATCCCTTTGCAAGTGGTGATAGGATCGAATGATCTCAGTCTGGCCTGGGATACCATCACGAAAACAGTGGAGTGTATTGTCTCTGAACCATATATTGTGTTTGAGCTCGTCTTAAGCATAATATACTCCGTAATTGGTGTTACTTATTTTGTTTCATAATTCATGTGGTCGCTGCTTTACGTGGGTATAATATTTGTACACTTCCTTTATTAATTATTTCCTTATTTATTGGTGCCATTGTTGTTCATACTCATTCTTTACTTATATAGCCCTACCATTTTTAGTGCTAAATTGGTATGACTCACTATTCTTCTCATTCTTCCAAGTTGGGCAGTGCTTGTCAAAGGAGACGTGTTCTTGCTTACAGGAAGTTTCACTTCAGCTTGCTAGCTTGAATGCGAATGTTTACCTGTGTGCTTGTTTGTGTATGACTGTATGTGTGCTTTATGTGTGAGTGCATGGGCGTGTTATGTATGTTTATGTGTGTGCTTGCCATTCTAACTCTTGTCCTATTTATCTGTCCTTCTTTATCATTCTTTAATCTTTATCACTTGTCTTTTAGTCTGTTCTAGGAGAAAAATGAAGGAGGCCACGAAGATGTTGAAAATTCCTCAAGGAGGGAATGGAATGAAAAAGGTTGAAAACCACTGGGCTAGTGACATATTTACTCGCATAACTAATAGTTTTGTTGTGACGCACGTAACATATTTAGACTGAGAAACGATCTATAATAATTTTAAATTTAATAATGTCATTTAATTTCATGATTCGCGTCCATAACGATTCGGTAAATTACATTTAATATTGTATAGGCCTGGTTCCAGATGCGCTCACTATTCCGGGCGCTGGAGCCACCCTCGCTCAGTCGACCTGTCCCGTGGCTTGCATGACTCAGCGCATCGCCATATTGGTATTCACGCACTAACGTCAATTTCAATTTCAATTGTTTATTCCTTGATAGAGGAAGCGGGATCCTAGTGCTGTCACTAGGTACCCCTGTACAATACCACTAGAAGCATCTGGCAAGTGTCACAAGTATATACAGTATAAATATTATAAAGGGGCTTACTAAAGCCTAAGGAAGGAAGGATATTCCTTTAACACATAATCAATGTTATTTACATACTATCTGGCCAGTATGGGGAGGATCATCGTGTCTCCGTCAGGGGGTCGTGGAGTGGTGGTCCAGCAGGCGTCCCGGAAGCGTTGTGTGTGGGGACATCTTAGGAGGTAGTGGATAAGGGTGCGGCAGTCGGGTCTTCTGCATAATGCACAAGAGCGTTGCTCAGGGGATGCGGGGATACCAATCTCCCAAACAAAGTCATACCCAATGATGATACGGGCAGCAATCACGTTCCCTTTCCTCGACCCTTTCCCATAGACATTCGAGAGGTCACGAAGTTTACGGAGGACATCTTACCAGGTGGGCGGGGAGTCCAGGGGGATGGCTGTTTCCCGAGCTTCTCTTTGTTTGCGGCGAATTTGGGTCCTAAGCTGTAAAAGTGTTCGAGGAACAACGTAGTCAGGTGTGGCCTTGTTGCAGCCAGTCTTGGCAAGGCCATCTGCTGCCTCATTCCCCAAGATACTGACATGACTGGGTATCCATAGGAATGTCACAGGACGGCCTGCATCCTGAAGTGTGGATGTTAACCCTCGTATTCGGAGGATGAGGTCCTTATTTTCCCCTGATCCAAATGCGATCCCGTCGAGAGCAGACCTGGAATCGCAGCAGACAAGCAAGGGGCAGAAACCATCTGCTTCTTCCTCAGCGAGAAGGGCAGCAAGGAGGGCTATTAGTTCAGCCTGAGTGGAGGATGCCCCGTCAGAAACTCTGAGAGACAGGCTCAGGGGCATCAGGACGGGAGATGTAGACACCAGCCCCGGCCCGACTTGTAGCGGGATCAACAGAACCATCAGTGTAGAGGACGACCCTACCTAGGGACCAGTGGGCGATCCTGGAGAGGTGGTATTTGCAGAGAATAACAGGGTTCACGTGGGATTTCGTGAGCGGTCCACCAAGGGCAATCACTTCAGGTTGAAAATCCAGCCAGGGAGAAGGAGACGAACCAACAGCAGGGGTGACAAGAATATCAGGCAGGAGGTCGTGTTCCTGAAGGGCTCGGATGAGTGACCCGCGCTAACATCTCCAAATATCACACCGAAATTTCAAGTATATGCTGATAGCCACAAGGAAACAAGAAAACACGAAGTTCCCAATCGCTTTCGTGTAATTCACATCTTCAGGGGTGAGTACAGACTAATTTTCTTGTTTCCTTGTGGTTACCAGCATATATATATATATATATATATATATATATATATATATATATATATATATATATATATATATATATATATATATATATATATATATATATATATATATATATATATATGTATATATATATATATATATATATATATATATATATATATATATATATATATATATATATATATATATATATATATATATATATATATATATATATATATATATATATATATATATATATATATATATGTCTATTTAATCATTCATTTAGGCCTATACCGTATGTATATATTTATCAGTTGTCGACCAACATCATTAACATAAAACAAACGATAAAACTAACATGTTAGTGGAGCGGCCACAACTTTTGTGTCGCATATTTCAACATTTTCATGAGGAAATGGTTCAGATAATAGCCGAGCAAACACACACGCACACACTGGCATGCACGCTAAGCACACACACACACACACACACTCATTATCATAATTACATAAGTGATATAAAATGACACCACAGTTTGTATATAAAAGTAGCAGTAGAATTTTTATTTAATTTAAAACGTGTAACGCGATTTGTGGTAACTGCAGGTGGAAAACAGTATTTACGTGGGAACAAACAATAATAAATCTGTTGTGGTGGACGTTGGTCGCCCGTAATTAAGAGTTTTCACCAGCCAAAAACCTCCGTATATCTGCTAAAATTTCAGTATAAATTAGGAGAGTGTTAGTAACAAAATTGAACATACAACGAAATTGTCAACAAATTTTACTGTAATAAATATCACAGGTCGTGAGTATGTATGTACTGTACTGCACATGTGTTTTAAACATAATTTTGTAACCACCTTGATTTGTAATAGTTAACGTTCAAATGAATCACTTTTAAATTCAATCAAGTTGGCAACATAATGCAATGAAATACACTTCAAGAACAAGGTGAAGCTTGTGGAGCTTCACAGAAAATCTCTCCACTTGTGGCTTTTGAATCATCAGTAAACACCAGTGGAGGTCAGACTGCTTACACGAACATAAGGGTTTATGTAACATGTTCCTTACACTTGTCGTCCAGTGTGAAGAACTGACTTTGTGAACGTGATGAAATACCCGAGCTGGTGAAACACATGAAGACAACGAGTCTCGATGAATATCTTTTCTAGAATTATAATAAGCGTTCTCTAGTGTAAAAATTGATTTTGTAAACGTACTTAAGGGCCATAGCTGTTGAAACACGCAAATACATCAAAACAAGAAGAATAAATCGGGGTAAATTTTTATTCTATAAACTGATGGCTGGTTGACACCTTTATTGATATAAAAATGGAAGGACAGTGGCCGCGGATTCGTATATTATCTTTCTATATACTGTACAGGATGTTTATTAAGTCTTTATCTACTTCGTCAAAGTTATGGAAATTAGATTTTTTTGCAGGTAATAATTAATAATGAATGTTGTAGAAGCATGAGTTAAGTCAGTAACACCTCTTATACAAAAGACGAACTTTGATGTTTTCGCAATCACTGGACTGCACGGGGTGGAAACAGACTCTTGGCTACTTGATCTCTGGCTTTAACACCTTTGTATTATTTTGGCATGGGACATCTGCAACTTTGGTACACATCTGATTTGATAAACCTCCATGCCGAAAAAAAAACGAAGGTATATTAATTTTACAAAATGTAGTACAGGGTGTTTCAGAAATTCGTCTCAAAGTTATGGAGCTGTATTCCTGAAACATACATAAAGATTAATGACTTCATGACCGCAGTGTCAATACCCCATAGTTTCGGAGTAGTAACACATGACAGTTGGGGTTCGAATGTGATAATATCTACGGATTATAAATGAAATATCCAGTGTTGTTAGTATAATTCATTTACAGTTATATGCAATTTGATATGAATTTTACAATAAATGTTCAAAGTTCCGGCCCTCTTCCAGAAAGCAGGTTCAGCCCATCTCAAAAGTGATTGTCGTACTCTTTCGAAAACTCCAAAGATGTTGCAAACGCTTGTGGCACTGTCTTGCATTTGGCACCACAATTCCTCTGTTGCATACACTTTGCTTTTAACGTGACCCCACAAGTAGAAGTCAAGGAGATTTAGGTCAGGTGGTCATATGTAAGGGCGGAAACTATCTTCCTGCTCGTTACCTCTGCTTACTCGCTCGTTTGCTGGTGCGGACGACACTTGGGGTGGTTGGACAGAGGTGAGAACGGCAGCGTCTATCTGGGTCACCGGCAGATTCAACCCAGCCGCCATACAGTCACTATCTAGCTACCCAGTTGTTCGTCAAATTCTGGCTGTGATCTCATCATAGGTCCTGGACTCGTGGGCTGTGTCCCCAGACCTTCACCTATCGACTGTCAATTCTCTGGACATCTACCACTACCACATACCACGACCGTCAGTTCATCTCATTCCATCTGTGCCCTGGTGTTCTCCTGCCATTTCAAGACATTGCTCGAGTGTGGAGTTGAATGGACGCTTCCTTACCATGAGTGTGGATCACCGTGTTCCAGAACCTTCTCCCAGGGCCACTGCCGTAGGAAATATATGTTCATTGTTTGATTCTATTGTTTGATTCCATTACTTGCTGACTCCCCTTTATTGTTCGATTCCAGCAATTGTTGACTCCATTTAATTGTTTGAATCCATTAATTGCTGACTCCCATTAATTGTTTGCTTCCCTTAATTGATTAACTCCATTAACTATTGACTGCATTAATTGTTTGACTCCCGTAATTATTTGTTGTTTGTTGAGTGGTGTCAGAGTTTTGTTATATTTTTATAGTAAAGAGATGTCAATCTCAAACGGTTGTTTGCTATTCCTCAGAAAACCATGGTCCTTGACTTTCCTTTATTAAGAACCTGATTGGTCTGGTAGGGGATTTCTATCTCAAAGTCCCAGGCCTTTACATCATAGAACAGGGCAGCCACGTCCTATCCACCTGCCAGGGTACCCAACATTTACAAATTCTGTTGTTGCTCGAGAGTCACCATCATGCATGCATCACAGTCGTTGACGTATCCTGAGGGGCACATCCTCAAACATCACTGGCAAAGTGTCCCCAAGAAAATGTGTGCATGTTTCACCTTGTCAGTCACTGGGGTAGCAGATATGGGCCAATAAGGTGGTCACCAACAATGCCGCCCAAACATTGACTGCGAATCACACCTGATTAGAGGTACTGTACTGTACGTGTCACTGCATGTGGATTATTAACAAACCAGGTATGGGTATTGTGCACATTAACAATGCCATCCCTTGCAAATGTTGCTTCTCTGTAAAAAGCACTAAATATGTAAACAAACGGTTTTGAGTATATTGCCTTAGCAATCATTGATAGAACTGCAGCCGCCGAGGATATTAACTTTCAGTTAGAAGTTGGACCTTTTGTTGGTGGTATAGATGAAGCTGAAGTTTGTGTAGGGTCCTCCACTTTGAACTACACCACTTATCGGTGATAATTTCTCTTATGTGAGTGCCAGAGGGACAGATATTATTTAAAACACTATATTCACAGTAGAGAGGTTCATAACGGAGGCTGGTGGTGGTGGAGGGTATGTCATCCCTCCCCTATTGCTTTTACTGAAGTTATTAATGACGCCAGTCTCATTGTCCATGATAGCTTATTGTAAAATGGAAATGACGATTCTTGGGACAATTAATGCCATTCTCCACAACTTTTAACTTCTCTGAGGCTATGACGTGGTCATACAGCCACTACAACCATGGGACACCAACAACACGATATCTCCTAGGCCCTAGGGGGTTAAGTATCAGCGAGATCGCAAGGCAGGAGTCTCGAGATCGATATTGCGGTGTTAGTTACAGCACTTTGAAGAGTCTGGTAATTTTCCAGATCTTCCCAGATCAGGCCGGCTTACAGTAGACCGACCAGCACAGCAGACGACACGAGGATTGTGGCAGACATTCGCGACCATCCTTCACTAATGCGGTGGGCACGACGGAGTGGCGGCTCTTGGAGGTCTCAGCAAGGACAGTTAGGCGACGACTCCATGGAATTGGGATCCACCACAGGGTTCTTGCTGTCAAGGAAACGTTAGAAGAACAACACCAAGTTGGGAGACTACGGTTCACTGATCACCATGTCCACATCATATTTTCTGTTCTTTCAAATTACCATAGAACCCTGTAATATGTAAAGTTAATCTCCCAAATGTGACACTGATGATTATGTAGTAACTAAAAATTTATTTAAGTACCTCATCCCTGCCGCCCTGCTGTTTGAAACCATCACCAACCCTTTCTCCTATCAGTAACCCTCTCCTGTATGACTTGAATTTAAGCATCTCTTTATGCAACGTGTTTTATACCTGTCCTTCTGGCACTCATATAAGACAACTCATATCATCGATACATGATGTAGTTCAAAGAGGATGTGCACATAGACACGCCATAGAATGGATTGTTCACATGATCGAGGTGTCCATCAGACGGTGTAGTGTGGCGTGTGTGGGGGGAGGCATTTCGTCTGTGCTCGCAAATAATTTCTCGTCATTCAATTTAGGTCGAAAAAATTATTAATGTATTCATCTGTTTGTTCCCGACATTGCTGGGAACCTGGCAATCTAGGCATGAAGCGCGCCCTTTAAACGACAGAGCGACGCCCGGTAGTTCATCATGTGCATTCGTGCGTGCGTGCCTCTGACTATACCACTTAACCAGGTTAGCCAAAACTGCCTGACAATGGACTTTTGACTGGGACTGTACGTGTACTGGTCCGACCTTAGTTAGCACAGACGCCTTGTTCAGGGAAGGAAGTGTCCTTGGTATGCCTCTCCCCCTCCTTTCCTTCACATCCCTTCCTCATGCTATCACCAAACTACCCACTCGACTGTTACCATTTACTTTAAGTAAGGCTTAATATTTTATATTTTATGTCCATAGACTTATTGCAGTCCTCCCCTACCTAAGTTTGTGGTATACTCCGAACCCATGGAGTATTTACACCATGGTCATGGAGTTCCTTTATGTATGTCTCAGGAATACACCCCAGAATTTTGAAATGTATTTCCGAAACACCCTGTATATGACCTGATGTTTATATATATATATATATATATATATATATATATATATATATATATATATATATATATATATATATATATATATATATATATATATATATATACACACACACTGTACAGGTGATATCGTCCCCTTCAGTATTGTTACCGCCACAGTAGAATAAACTAGAAGAGAGAGAGAGAGAGAGAGAGGGAGAGGGAGAAGGGGGGGACAGGAGAGAGACAGAGGGAGTGTTGACAACGAGCTTTGCTGAGGTGTTAAATGTGAAACAGATGGTCCTTCGCCTCCGGCTGACTAGCTCGACTAGTCTCTCGCTGTCCAGTGAGCCATCAAGTCAGGGAGTCAATAAGTCCTACATTAGACCCGAAACACGTAAGTTTTATATGGTTTAACACCCCACTCTACTCAAATATATTATATGTAGTTGTTAATAGTGATGGAACATACGATTGAATTAATTATCTCATACGTAACATATGTAATTTGTACTCTGCAGGTTTTGACCGAATAAAGAAGAATCGAGTCCTACGTGCAAGGGTCTCATTATTCCACAGTCGCTCATTGGGCGGTTAAAGGTATAGTAACTTCCCTCCATTAGCACTATGTTGTTTTTCTAAAGAAATTAATTATGTGCATTAGTATCTAAAAGCTTAAGGCTTCGCACTCCATATATAATATCGTACTCATGGGGTGAAGTCATCATACTCGAGGGTTAAAGTCATCGTACTCAAGGGGTGAAGTCATCAGACTCAAGTAGGTGAACTCATCATACTCAAGGGATGAAGTCATCATACTCAAGAGGTGAAGTTCATGGGGTGAAGTCATCATATATATCAAGAGGTAGAGTAATCCTACTCAGGGGGTAGAGTCCTCATATTGAAGGGGTGAAGTCATCAGACTCAAGGGATGAAGTCATCATAGTCAAGGGGTGAAATCATCATACTCAAGGGTGAATACCTTATACTCTCGGGTGAGATCCTCATACTCAAGAAATAAAATCATTGTACTCAAAGTGTAAAATTATATTATTTAGTGAGTCAATTCATAGCACCATGGGCTGTATTCACAATTTCACAGTCGATATACCCGACGGTTAGCCCGGCCATCGAGAACCTAAAACTAATGGTGGCTGGCGGTATTCAAAACCGTGCTTCAGGTGCTACGATGAGTCGAGATCCCGATCCACCGGGTAGGTCGGTAGGGCTACCAACATGTACAATTAGATAGGAGTGCCAGTGGTTGGTATGCCGCGAGTCACATGTAAACAAACAGCACTTGATTTGATATTATTACATTCTATTTGACTTTATTTTTGTTACCCGTTTGGTTCTCAGATGCAGAGTGCCATTTAGAAATAATTGATAAGGATTTGAATATAGCCGCTTCCTTTGTAATGAGACTAACTGGGATGATCTTAAGCACGTCACTGTTGGGGCTTTGTGCTTGCTATATGAATTTTAATTGTACTCTAATCATCGTTTTCAATAATTCCTCCCAGAATCTTATATCCCAGCCAAATATATCTCCCAACTGTGACTATTTGTCTTTGTTTCCTGTACTGTTCTCTCAACTCTACCAACTATTTAGAACTCTTTGACTATCTCACATCTTGCCATGAGTCGTTGCTATCCACACACCCTAACACCGAGATCCTCTACCTCGGGGTTTTCAATGTACATAACAGAGAGTGGCTTGGCTCTGCAAGGGATGACCCAATTGGTGGAACTGAGGCACTCTCTTTTTCCCTACTTAATGATTTGGAACAAATAATCAGGCACCCTACACGCGTTCCTGATCGACACGATCAACTTGTTAACTTTCTTGATCTTTGTTTTACCTCTAACCTCCCCACACTATTCATACTCAATTTCTGCCCCCTTAGGGTCTTCTGATCACAATCTTATTTCTATTAAATTAAACTGGGCACGACCACTCCCCCCCCCCCTAAACGTTAACTATGGCACTATCGGAGGGCAAGCTGGCAATCTTCGCGAGAATTCTTCACTGAATTTCCTTGGGATGAATGTTGCTTTTCCACTCGGGACATCTCAGTATGTGCTGATAACATTGCTAGGGTTATACAGGGCGGTATGAGTGCATTTATCCCATCTTCTACCAAAACATTCACTTAACAATCATGGTTTGATCGCTCCTGTTCTCTTGCATGTAGGGAGAGAAATAGGGTGTATCGAGTTATGAAACTATCTCCTCCTATTACCCACTCCTCTTTCATTATTTCTAGGAATCGTTGTAAGGCTATTCTTCGTAGGGCCAAGCGGAATTTTATAAAAAGAAAGACCGCTGTCCTGACTAATTCTTCCTCTAGTAAATCCTTCTGGTTCTTAACCAAAAACATCTTTAATAACTTCTGCACCCCTTCTGTTCCTCCTCGCTTCCGACCTTGATAACTCTATAGCCAACTCTCCCCCTGACAAAGCCAACCTCTTTGGCACCTTATTCTCCTCTAGTTCCACCTTAGACGATTCCTACTCTATCCCTCCTACCCCTGCTCCTCCTATTGAACCTATGCACTTTCCTATAATCTCCACTCGCAAGGTAGCAGGTGTGTTATCCAGGTTGGATGTGAGCATGGCGCATGGACCGGGCGGAATACTCCCTCGTGTTCTGAGGGAGTGCGATGAAGCTCTGGCCCATGTGCTTGCTCGCCTCTTTCGCCTCTGCTTCAAAACCCAAACTTTTCCTTCTTCTTGGAAGCATGCCTTGGTTCAGCCCATCCCGAAGAAGGGTGACCATTCTAATCCCTCTAACTATCGCCCCATTGCCCTAACTTCATCCCTCTCTTAAGATTTTCGAAACTATCTTGAACTCCCATTTTCTCCGTCACCTTGAACGCCATTCTCTTTTGTCGGATCACCAGTATGGTTTTCGCCAGGCGAGATCTACTGGTGATCTGCTCTCCTATTGCGCCCATCTTTGGTCATCCTCTCTAAGGGATTATGGGGAAACTTTCGTCGGGGCCCTCGACATCTCCAAAGCATTTGACAGGGTATGGCACAAGTCTTTGCTTTCTAAACTTCCCTCTTATGGTTTTTCTCCCTCATTTTGTTTTCTAATCTCTAGCTTCCTTGAGAACCAATCCATGGCAGGTGTTGTCGAGGGATCGATCTATCTCTTTCTCTACCAATAGTGGTGTCCACAGGGTTCTGTTCTTTCACCTAATCTTCCGTTTTTAATCAATGATTTGCTTCACACTATAGCTAATTCTATCCATTCTACTCTTCACTCTTCTTCACATTTTCCCCTTCCTCATAACTTTCAAACTAGATCTGTTTCTAGAGCTGATATCATTACTTCTATTAATGAGGATCTGTGCAGCATCTCCGAAGGGGAGGTAGAAACTTGGTTAAATTCAATAGTAATCAAACTCAGTATTTACCAATTACACTTTCTAAATTAGATGATCTCCCACCAATTACATTTCAGGATGCTATCATTCTGCCAAATTTTGAAATAGTTTTGCTAGGCCTCACCATTTCCTCCAATATGTTATGGAAATCACACATCCTTAACATTGCTAAAGCTGCCTCCCGAAAGTTGGGAATGTTGTACAGATGCCGTAGCTACTTCACTCCTGAGCAGTTGCTTCAAATATATAAAGAATTCATTCGTCCAAACTTGGAGTACTGCTCTCATATCTGGAGTGGCTCTTCTTCTGTCCTACTGTTAGATAGGGTGGAATCAAAGGCATTTCGTCTTATTAACTCTCCTCCTTTAGTTTACAATCTTTCTTCCCTTTCTCTTTGCCACAATGTTGCTTCACTCTCTCTTTTACAGGTACTTTAACGGGCACTGTTCAGTGGATTTGGCTTCCTGTGTACCGCCGGCAAGGCCGTGGGCTCGTAACACACGTCTTGTCCATGGTGCCCACCGTTTCTCAGTGGATGTCGGTTGTAAGGGCGGTAATGAGCGGGATGGTTGTCCGCCGCTCGTTTGCTCATTCGCGTCCCCACTCGGGGGGTAGAGGAGTCGTCGTTGCTGCCTCGTTGCACACCAGATACTATCCAACCTTGACCACAGCTGCTATTTCCCCCGCTGTTTCATTCCAACTCTGGTTGTGTACTCATCTGAGGTTCCTGGGGCTCGTGGGCTGATTCCCCAGTCCTTCAATATTCGACTGTCAACTCTGGTCAGTGGTCACCTACTCCAGCTACTACCGCGGCTGCCACGTGATCGCCACTTCCTCCACGCCCCATCCACCGTCCGTGCCCTGGCGTCTCTCCTGTGTGGCAAGACATCGCTCACCAACGCCGGCGCCAAGTGAGGAAGCTGCCCTGGACCTTCCCCCTGAGAGCGGATCACTACGTTACCAGAACATTCCACCGGGCTGGTTAAGAGGAGTATTCATCTGCAGTCGTAGGAAATACCTGTACTTTGTTGTATTGATTGTTTTGTTTCAAGTAATTGTTTGACTCCAGTGCTGTTTCTTTAATATTTGTGAGAGTGGTGAGTTAAATTATTGTGATTATTTTTGGTAGTAAAGAGATGTCAATCTCTAACGGTTGTTTGTTACCCCTTGGAACCCATGGTTCTTGACTTTCCTTTTTATAAGATCCTGATTTGGCTGGCAAGGGGATTTATATCCCAAATGCCAGGTCTTTACATCGGTCACACTAGATTCTTGAATAACCCGTTATAGTACATCCTTCTTTCCTCACACAGCCAAACTGTGGAATGCTCTGCCTTCTTCTGTGTTTCCATATTTATACATTATGTTAAACTTTAAAAAGCTGGGTTTTGGGCATCTTCGTGGTGTAGATTAACACAGCATAACCTTTTTCTTCTCTTTTTTTTATTTATTTCTGTTCTTATTCTTTCGCCCCATAAGCCTCGTTGTGGGTCGTTCAACCTTTGCCCGGGTGGGCTAATTCCCGTAAAAAAAAAAAAAAAACATGATATTCATAGTAATATTAACCTGTTAGGTTGCGGCCTTAAAACTGATTTAATGAAAGGGTTCTGTTGACTAAATGTGATTTAGAATGCTTAGCAAGGCATTACACCGGTGTCCAAAGTTCAAATTTCGGACTTACATTTTTGGGGGTAGGACTCCAAATAAAGGAAACCTAACCTAACCTAACATAACTTATAACTATACTTACTAACCGTAATATACGTTTTATTTAAAAGAACAATATATTTTTTGAAAAGTTTCCTTGTGTTGCCCGTTAACCCAAACACCTCTTCTAAATTATTACGAGGTTGTTGTTTTTTTTTCTCGATAATAGTTAGGTTATGTTGGGTTAGCTTGATAATTGTGAAAAGTGAGACTCGCCAACATGGGCCAGAACCGATTATACTCACGTAAACCTAGGGAACCAAATCTAACGACTCTCTTATATCAGGATACATGAATTTTCCAACCTAACTTAACATCCCGGCTATGTAGCCTCTAGTCTGTCCAGTCAGGAACTCCCTATCAAGTAGCCACTTCCTTTTTTTATCATGAGTCAGTCTTTTCGATATACAGTATTTACCAGTTTGTCTCCATCAAAGTAAAGGAATACAAATGTAAACCTTCCTCATTTTTCGCTCTAGCAACATTAATTATTAAGTACATAACAAGCAAAACTGATAAGTACATAACCCCGACGATATCTCTAATTATACAGGCAACATCTACATGTAGAAGTTCTCTACAAGTAAATGTTTCCCTTTCTTCTTTAAAACACTGCCTGCAGTACACTAGACTCGAGTATTGATGGTGTGGAGTTTGTTGATGTTCAGCTGCACACTCCTGGTGGCCAATATTATTTAACACTTATAAATAACTGGCAATCTTTGAGTGAATTTGAAAACAAGACTATCTAACACCAAAAAAATCATTTCTTATCAGTTTTTAATATATTGTCTCAATATATTGTCATGTATCGAGACAATAACACCATGCAAAATTTATAAACTTACGAGCTCAACACGTGAGCGACAAGACGGCGCCAGTCTCATCAACGCCCCTGCTACCAACCCAACCCCTATTCTCCCCCTCATCTCGTCAGATGTTGCATGGCACGAAACTATTAACAGCTCATCAATTAGAATTGAAAAGTGACGTCACAACAACCACACCCCAATACGAGCTTATAAAAGGCCATGCACACCTTCGGAGCTCCTATCACTTTCATATCCTCCCAACTTAATATAAAAATTCCCCTGGGTTGACGTTCTCTCTACAATCAGTTCTTCTGGTATCTACTAGTCCTACGTGTGTCTAACCAATCGGTTCATCTGTCACGCTAAGGCTATTAATAGTACTGTCTTATTTTTGTGTAAAATAAGTAACCAACGAGCTCCCTAACTAATGTGAAACGCCGATCATGATGACTGTAGTGAATACCAGTGACGAAACATTTACATACAACTACATACTTATGTGATTCTGTCACCAATAAGCGGGAATCTTACTATTACTATTACTTCAATGGCATCAGTAGTCATAAACCTTGACCTCTGTCTCTCGAAAATTTCACCGTCACTCTTTCCCCAGTCTGGATTTAATGTCGCCTGCTGCTCCACATAAGTCCCTCGCAGTTGTAAACGTAACAGTACAGATCGGTACTCCGATCTATTTCATGCGTCCACTCCGTGCATGATGTTGGCGTTCTTAACGAGGTTGTAGTGCGTGGCGAAGGCTCGGAACTTGGCTGGGGAGGTGTCATCGTCGAACGTTAATGTGAGTGGAATTTCCTGCATTCGAGAGTTGCTGATAGAGCTATCGTCTGCCATCCTCTTGTTACCGCTGCCACCAGTCAAGGTCAAACAAACGGGTAGTTCCAGTTGGATTTATTGACAAGGTTACAAGTGATTCTCTTTCGATGCCGGTCAGGGTACAACTGCCCTGGCTGGCCAGCAACTAGTGCCAACACACCTCGGCTGAAAATGCGGACCACGGTTCCGAACAACCATGGGGGCAGCTCATCAATTAACAAACAAATAACAAAAATGATCCTCCGTACATTTCAGAATGTAATTATACAATACAATATGAACATAACAGTAAAATACCCAATACTCTTACAGTAATCTAGTTTGGATGCTAATTTTCAAAAACCTCCTTCATACTGTAATTCATACAAGTGATTAATTATTGTCAACATTACTTTTCTTCTTATTATATATTGTACATTAGTGAAGACACGTGTGTTAAAAGTTCTGGTCTCCATCTAGGTCATTTGATTATTCTTATTTGTATAAAAATAACTTTTAAGTATAAAAAGAAAAATGTCACTGTTCATTTTAACTATCCTCGACCATACATAATTAATAACCACTTAATTAAGCACAATTATCTGGACAGTATCTTACCTAATTTATCAAGTAACTATTGACAGTACTGAAGAAAGTCACCAAACTGTTAACTTGAGTTTTTAATACGTAACAATATCAAAATTTGGTGGCCGAAAAAGTTTACATGTTCATCGGGACTGTCATAGCATGAGTCTGCCTTCCCGAAAATTGTTCCAGCGATCCTGGTGAGAAACACGATCCACTGGGACTGCCTTCGAGTTTGTAAGCTTTTCTGAATAACAACACACGAAACACAATCGGTCGGATGGTGTAGTGACTGAATACTGACCCATAAGTCAAACAACAAAGAGAAAAGGTCAAAGTCAGAGAATGTGATCAGAACCTGTAAGCGAAAAAATATTAAGGTAATGCTGAAAAGAATCACTGGAAAAGTGGTAAGTGACTGTGTTTAATATTTTCCTACAGAAGGATTAGTATCTAATTAGTCGTCAACCTCTCTATACTTATATTGTATAAGGATTCCTAGGTAATGAACACCAGCCTGTTATCACGGAAAGGAACAGACACACACACAAACACTTTAACACACACACACACTTCAACACACACACACACACACACACACTTCAACACACACACACACAGACACACACACACACACACACACACACACACACACCAACCTGGTCTCATGGCTCACTGATTCTTGAGTGAACGTCGTCAGGCAGTCAGGTACCAGGGTTCTGTCTCCACATTCCAACACCTCACCTGCGGTGTTCCCCAGGGGACCAAGATAGGACCACTGTGCTTCCTGATCCTGATCAACGATATTCTATCGGACACTCCTCACAGGTGGAAGTATGTGGATGACTGCACTGTGGGGGTTACAGTGGACAACACCTCACCGGACTACTCATCGCTACAAGACACCCTCGACAGGCTACAGGCATGGACTATGGAGAACAAGGTTACCAAAGGTTCACCAAAATCGTAGTCATGCACATCAATACCGCCACCACTCCAGTGCAAGCTCCAGCAGTCACAGTTGGTGCCCATCCTCTCCAGTTTGTGCAGTCTGCCAAACTCCTGGGTGTTACCATAGACCACAAACTGGACTGGAAGGCCCATGTAAACAACACAATCAAGGCAGCCTCGTACCGACTCTACATGCTACAACGACTTAGGTCACTTGGGGTCACCCACGCCAGAGCTGAGGACTTTCTACAACGCCTTTATTCTCCCCAAACCAACTTATGCATCACCAGCCTGGTCGTCTTCTCTCAATTCTACCCAACAACGTCGGCTAGAGAAGGTACAGAAAAGGGCCTGCAGAATCATGCTCGGCGCAGACTACTCCGGATACAACAACGCTCTCTCCACCCTGGAAATGCCATCCCTTAGTGACCTCCCCCACCAAGCACTAGCAAGGTTTGGCAGTGGACTACTGCACCATCCTCTTCATCGCCACCTCCTGCCACCGGCAGTCCCCCGCCCACCTCACGCAGTCCGCCACTACAACAAATTTCAGCCCATAAGAGCCCACACTGATAAATATAAGAATAGAACCATCCCATCTATTGTTAAAATAATAAACAACTCCTGATTTATGTACTGTACAGCCCTGTAAATGTATTCAACACATATTATGTCTAAATCAAATGTAAGTTTGCATATTTTCAGCCATTGGCTGCAACTCTATTAATAAACCGTTCATTATTATTATTATTATTATTACACTACTACTACTACTTTGCTGTCACTCGGAATCGAGTATGACGATCATCCAGCTATGGTAAAATGATATGGGTCATTAGGGATGTCACCTACGCTAGTGAGTTTTGAGGTGACTAAAGATACGGGACCGGCAGTGTCGTCCACATTCGTTGCACATGTGGAAGGGGCAGTGGCAGCGTCTTTCCGACATTGGCGCTTATCTACCTCGGTTTACAGTCGGGCTAACTCGAAAGTAATGACACCTTCCCTTGCTGATCTGCAAGTTTTTGTGCTTCACGTGCTTTATTTTTAAGCCAGTCATTCTTAATTGCAAAGTTCCCGCTAGGCTGCCTCTTTCTTCTTGCGGAAGGTATCAGCTTTAGTCCGAGACTGAAGGTTGTTCTGCCAGTCAGTAAAAGCAGCACGTTTATCATCGATGTGTACTTTGATTGACGCATCATTTTCATCAAACCAGTCCTGGTGTATTCTTTTGAACTGGCCGAGGGTCTCTCTGCAGGTCTTTGTCATAACAGTACTGAGAGTATCCCATTCAGCACTGGGATTCACGTTGTTTGTTGTTGGGTTGTTGATAAGCCCATGTTCGAGCTGCTCTCTGAAAGCATGTGCTACCGCTAGATCCTCCAGACGCTTAGTGTTAAAATCTCTTTTGGAGGCTTGCTACCTCCGCCGTTTTGGGGCGACGCGAAGCGAGAGCTTGACTCTGACGAGCCGATGATCAGTGCCACAGTGATCTGACAAACGCATGACTCGGGTGATGAGGACATCTTGGATTGTGGGTGTTGCCACGACCCCTTGAACTTGTTGGTCTGTCTAAACAAGGTATTGGTGATAGTGGAGTTGTGTGCAGCACACTTGCTGAGGAGGAGTAGGCCGTTGGAATTACACTTGCCTAGGATAATTTACACTACCTCGAGAGACGTGTACTTACTGTAAATTATCCACCCAGGAACGAACTCATAGCAATAGTTTTAAATTAGACAAATTTAAATATAGGGGCGAGATAAGTAAACACTGGTTTGCATATAGAGTAGTGGATGAGTGGAACACGTTACTAAACATCATCGTTAAGTCGAACACGTTAGGTACTTTCAAATACAGGTGTGATAGGGGTTGGGTGTAAACGGGACTGCCCAGTATACCATACAAAAAACTCAGATCAAACAGCAATGACCCTAAATGGATAAATAATTTTTTAAAGAACATTATTGGTCAAAGGAAGGCTATAGGTAGGAGGATGAATCGTGGCGAAATTTACCTCTGGGATTATTATAAGGTATTGTCTGGTAGGGTTAAGACTGAGATAAGGAAAGCAAAGAGGAATAATTAGCTAAAGATAGCAAGGGAGGCGACGACAAACCCCAAGGGATTCTATCAAATGTATCAAACTAAAACACGAGAAAAGATTGGGCCAATACAGTCAAATACCGGCGAGCTAACTGATAACGACGGAGAAATGAGCAATAATCTGAATATATATTTTTCAACAGTTTTCACCACCGAAAATTTAAACATGATACCCGAGGCACCGACTCTATTCAGAGATAGTGAAGAAAACAAATTAAGTGATATAGTAGTGACTAGTAACGATGTTAGTAAGCAAATAGACAAACTAAAGCCTAATAAGTCACCTGGTCCCAATGAAATATTTGCCAGAGTATTAAAGGAATGTAAGGAAGAGCTTAGTATGCCCTTAGCAAAGTTGTTTAACATGTCCTTAAAAACAGGTGTAGTATCAGAGTCCTGGACGATAGCGAATGTAATTCCGATTTTCAAGAAGGGGGATAGATCACTATCCTCTAACTACCATCCAATCAGTCTAACATCAATAGTAGGCAAATTACTGGAATCAATCTTTCAAACTCTATTCGAAACCACCTGGATAAGCACAAATTGATCAATGATTCCCAGTATGGCTTCACAAGTAGCCGTTCATGTCTAACTAATCTATTAACATTCTTTTCATCAGTTTCGAATCGGTGGACGAGGGACACAATTGTGATGTGGTATATCTCGACTTTAGCAAAGCCTTCGACAGAGTCCCCCACGAAAGACTAATAAGAAAGGTAGAAGCACATGGCATTGAAGGTAATATTCTAAAATGGATTAGGGCCTGGTTACAGGACAGGAAACAGCGAGTGAGCAATAACGGCACTAAATCCCATTGGAGCAACGTCATTAGTGGAGTTCCCCAAGGCTCAGTACTTGGACCATTATTGCTTATTATATACATAAACGACATAAATATTGTCATAGACAGCAATATAAGTAAATTTGCTGATGACACTAAAATAAGACCTGTAATTAAATCTGACGAGGACTCGGCAAAACTACAGGAAGATGTAAACAAATTTTTCGAATGGTCTGAAAAATGGCAGATGAAATTCAATATGGACAAATGTAAAGTACTCAGTATAGGAGACGTAAACAGGGAAACCAGTTGCCAGATGAACAACGATGCCATTGAGAAATCCGACTGCAAGAGAGATTTCTGAGTAAGGATAAGTTTTTTTTTTACGGGGATTAGCCCACCCGGACACAGGTCAATGACCCACATTGGGGCCTGGGGGCGAAAATGTAATAATAATAATAATAATAATAATAATAATAATAATAATCATAATAATAATAAATAATAGTCATAATAATTCATAATAAATAAAATTTATGATAAAACAAACAAAATAAAATAATAAAATAATGATGATAATAATACAGTAACTGTAATAATAATGATAATTTAATAATAAAGAACTATAAATACAATAATGAAAAAAAAGATCAAAAGTGAGAAACGATATATGTATGTTGTATTGTCAATGGTAAGAGAAACAATTGAGACCCTGCAATTGTGTGTAAATGAAGCAGAAATTCAGATCAGCAACCTGAGACTTGGTCACAATTTTCGAGATGCCATATGGCAGCAGGGTCTACCATTAAATCTTAAGCCAAGTAAACAATGTGTTTTTGCTCGTAACAAGGCTAATAAAGTACTTGGGTTCATACAAAGGAGTGTTAGTTACAAGACTAGCCAGGTCATCCTAAAACTGCATCTTGCGCTTGTGAGACCACACATGGATTACGCAGTTCAGTTCTGGTCACCTTATTACAGAATGGATATAGAATCCTTGGAAAGAATTCATAGGAGAATGGCAAGACTAATCCAAGCATTAGGAACCTTGAGTATAGAGACAGGTTAAAGCATCTTAATTTGCACTCCCTCGAGAGACGTAGAGCGAGGGGCGACCTGATAGAGGTGTATAAGTGGAAGTCAGGGCTAAACAAAGGGGACATTACAAATGTACTCAAACTATCCAACCAGGAGTGAACTCGTAACAATGGTTTTAAGTCTGACAAATTTAGATTTAGGCGTGAAATAGGTAAACACTGGCTTGGAAACAGGATAGTGGATGAATGGAACAAGTTACCAAATATCATCATTAACTCGAATACGCTGGATAGCTTCAAACATAGGTTGGATGCTTATATGAGCAATAGGGGTTGGGTGTAAATGGGACTGCCCAGTATGGGCCGATAGGCCCGCTGCAGTTTCCTCCATTCTTATGTTCTTATGTATGGGACAGTAAGCCCGCTGCATTCTTATGTTCTTATATTCTTATGTACCCTAACTTAAATCAATCTAGCCTTACCTAACCTTATCTACCCTAAGCTAACTTAACCTAACTTGGCCTTACCTAATGTAGCCTAACCTAGCCTAGCCTAGCATAACCGACCTAGCCTGATCTGACCTGAACTTACCTGACCTCATGTGACCTAAACTAACTTAACATACTCTAACCAAACTTAACACCTCAAGTAACATCAAGGTTTTTTAATCAACAGGTGACATAAGCTTGGGCGTCTAATCTTCAGGTGATCCAAGAGAAGTTTTGGGAAAATTAAATAACTGCAGTGAAAGCTTTAGTTTGAGAAAGACAGACAGACAGACAGACAGAGAAGGAGAGAGTGAGAGCGTGAGTGAGCCATAGAGAACCTGTGTCTGTGAGAGAGAGAGAGAGAGAGAGAGAGAGAGAGAGAGAGAGAGCATAGGATTTTAAGTTAAGTATGGAGTGATAAAAATGAATTGAATTGAGGAGAAGCTGGTGGATATGTATGAAATGGGAGGACTGACGATCTCAAATACGTGGTTTAGAAAGAGGAAAATACATCTAGCCCCATTGACGTGTGGCTGTAGAGAAGATAGATTGTGTTGGTGGACAGACGTGAGTAATGTTGGTGTTCTAATGCGTTTAGTTCCTTTAATTTACGGGAGTTTTAGGCACCATTCACTAAACCACCAGACAACTTAATATATATACATATGCTGATAACCACAAGGAAAGACGAAAACGCGAAGTTCCCAGGCGCTTTCGTGTAATTCACTTCTTCAGGGGTGAGTACAGTCTAAGGAGAAGTACAAAACAAGGTGTATATATACAGAGGAGGGTGAGATCAGGTCCACAATGGTCAGGTATTAGGTAATGACCCTACTAATCTTTAAAAAGCATCGCAACGGTTGGTAGTCAGGTCAGAGGGTAAGGTGACCCAACCTTCTCACCTGGTTACAAATCTTCTTAATTACGTAATACCTGACCATTGTGGACTTGATCTCACCCTCCTCTGTATATATACACCTTGTTTTGTACTTCTCCTTAGTCTGTACTCACCCCTGAAGATGTGAATTACACGAAAGCGCTTGGGAACTTCGTGTTTTCTTCTTTCCTTGTGGTTATCAATTCTCAATAGGTTCGGAATTACAAGACATGACAGGTTTGGTAGGATTGCGATGAAACCTACGGTTACCTGACATAAATTCCCTTGATTTATACCTGTGGGGTCCCATAAAAAGCAAGGTGTATGTTACAGAGGTTCACAAGCCATAAGGAATTGTGGCGCCGTGTGCAGGACAGTGTGACAAACACCCCTGGGGTTTTTGAACGTGTGCGACACTCACTAGTGCGACAGGCTGAGGTCTGCATTGAGCAGGAGGGGCGGAACTTGGACATTTCCTCTAATCGTTAATACCAATACAAATCATATGACATTATTGTTGTTAATAAACGTCACTAACACAGTGTATTGGATGTTTCCTATACACTCCATGTAGGTTTCATAACTTTCCTACCAAACCTGTCATGTGCTGGTACTCCGAAACTATTGAGAATAGACAGTTTGATCATTTAGTCATTTATCTGTATTTATGTCTCAGAAATACACCGCCTAATTTGTGAAAGTATTTACGGAACACCCTGTATAACCTATATAATGAGCTGTAACATGTAAGTTGAATGAGATAGATATGTTGAGTGGAGAGAATCGTCTGACTCGGGTAGTTCCTCGGCATTATACTGCCATTACTTTTGTTTCTTAAAGCAGACTATAAAGAATTTAAAAAGTATCAATCTACAATGGGTAAATGGCGCAGTAATTGAAGTGATCAAATTTAGAAGGGAAATTATGACTGAATGACCACTAAGGACGTTCATGGTTGGCAATAGAAGTGGTAGTGTGATGGTGTGTTAAAGATCTGAAGGAAAGTGATTAGTCTTCCCTCACATAAAGGTAAAGTCAGAACTACCCATACAGGAATTAAGCGTAGATGGGAAGATATTAATCACATACAGATGAGGAAAAAATTATCAGGTAAACACGGTGCGGGCGGATTTAAAGTATTTGTGGATAGATCATTATATAACACTGAAATAAGGAGAAGTGAGTGTGGAATGATACTGAGACATGGTTGCAAAGTACAAGCTGTCATATTTGCTGTGCAGAGACGATGCTGTACTGAGGGGATTAGAGGGAATGTTACAGCATTTTGAAGAACTTTACAGAAAGAAAATAAGGGAAGTAATGGTGCTTTATAGGGATGAAGAACCTCGGGTGATGTCAGGGTGAATGGGGAGAAGACCTGGAGGTTGTGGATGAGGTCAGGTATACTCGCAACAAAACGTATCGTTGCATACTGTAGTGTGAACAATTTGAGACCAGTTACGATAGGTATTGGGAAAAGCGAGTTGTTCCAGCAGTATGTTGGCAGCCCTGATTGTCAGCCATATGGCAGCACCTAGTGGAGGGGGGGTTAATGAGGATACACTTACCAACTTTCCCGACATATCACAGTGTAGACATATAATTTCGGAACTCGTCGATCTTACCCTGCACCGATACTTTTTGGTGCGAGTGTACGTGGGGATAATATTCAACAAGGAGAAAAATGGATAAGTAATGTTAACAAGAATATAATAATACAGTGAAAGAATTACCATTTCCCCTTTGATGACATAACCCCTTAAGAAAACCATAAATCCTCATACTTACAGTAAAGGGTAATGTCATCATACTAAAGGGGATAAAATCATCGTACTTGGGGGATTAAATTATCGTACTTGAGGGTTATAATCACTGTACTTAAGGGGTTAAATCATCAAACACGTAAACTCGTAAGGTTGTCATCGTAGTCAAGTGGTAAATTCATCGTACTCAAGGGATTGTCGTCATACTCAGGGGTGAACATTTTGGAGTGGAGGGATGATATGTCATAGTGACCCTTAAGAATGGATTCAATAATTTACACATGACTGTATTTCTGAAAATTTTATATATCCCCTAATTTTTTTTAGAACTTTGACATCATAAACTTCTACAACAGCTCCATCTTGCTCTGAAATGTGGTCAGTTACCTGAAATTATCACCAACAGTTCATAGTGTAGCCATCGACGCGTTCTGTTTACATTGAAAAGCTAGAAATGTATACCTGCAAAAATCTTCCTGTTAAATAATCTCGATAAAAATATCAGGGAACTTGTGTTTCGTTATTGTTTCATATTTACAATGAATATTTTTTACCTATAAGGAAGTAAAACAAAAAAATCCGGTTTTAATAACAAAATGACTATTATGTAAACTCTAAATGTTAGACAGTCAGCATTTGTTTTTACTTGTTTTCTTCTTCCTTCCTTCCCATGAACACCAATAAGGCTCTTCTTGTCCCCCTTGCACCCGCCCTTCATTGTTACCTATATGAGTTGGCCTTGTCGCCCTTGTGAAAGTTACTGTGTAGGGCAACTGTTGAGTGTACAGGGTATACAAGGAGACTGACTGATGGAGAATTTGTTCCCATTCTTACGTGTGAACCCGAGGCTGAGGCGAATAAAATTAGTGAGAGATCGAGACTGAGACAAGCAGAGGTGGATAGTTTGTGCAATATTAAAAGAAATGACAGAACGGAGAGAATAAAAGAATATGTCGGGCCATTATGTAGGCTCAATAAGTCTTTCGCCAATCGAATGGGTGAGGGCACACTAAGCTGCTATGAACGTTAAAAAAATACACATGGAAGGCGACATTCATATATTTGTATATATGATTAACGATAACACAGTTGAAGGCAAAAGAGCGAGAAGAATGATTAAGAGAAATATATGAACACATTATGCAGGTTAATTTTCAACCTCTACACAACGGGCCCCTCTTCTCCCCCACCCTACCCTTCCTTCAATCCCTGCTCTCTCCCCTTTCCCCCTCCTTCTCCCCTCACGTCTTTGAGGTTTCTGTAACACTACATCCAACCACACAAGAGACAGGGAGGAGGAATGATAAAAGATTTATGTATATCTTGTGTGTGTGTGTGTGTGATAAATCAGTTATTAAATGTCAACTGGATATGTTTCTGATAACAACGTTGATCTTTATTAAATGATACTCAAACTATGGATCTTCCTCTGCTATGTGAAAGAAATTCTTTCCTATTGTTACTTGGTAAATAAACTTGTATTGGTGTTACAATAATTTGCCATTAATGAGGAAACAGTGGCATGAAACACTCCCAACAAGGATCGCATACTGTGCTACCTCTGGTAAGCAAAGTTTGATAGAGATGCAGGAAAAAAATTAACAAAAATAATATAAAAAAGATAATAAAATTTTCTTTCAAATATCTGATATTGGGATCAGAAGCGGTACAGATATGTCGGTGTGGCAGCAGTAGTGAGCCTTTATACACAAGAGCCGCCAGCACCTAGGGGTGGGGATCTATCACTTCAAAGGAAAGGTTTGGCTTCTCTTGAATACAAGGAGAGGAGGGGGGTTGAAGCTGTTATACACTAAGTGAGGAGAATGGTGGTCTTCATCTAAACCAAGAGGATTTATATATATATATATATATATATATATATATATATATATATATATATATATATATATATATATATATATATATATATATATATATATATATATATATATATATATATATATATATTTATTTATACTGTATATATCCCTGTCAGCTCAACCCCCTGTTTATTTATTTGGATCTAGAAAGGGAATAAAGGCGGTGAAACAGGAACTTGAAAAAATTTGCTCTTTGGCCCTTTGGGGAACGAGGGGAGGGCATGACTTCAAGGTTGATTATAGGAAGAGAAGCTGTAAACAATGGTGTAGAGATATACCTGACTCTCCAGGTGAAGAAGAGAAGGCAGTCGAATGAAATGCTATCCAAGCTTCCTCCTTATGTGCCGAAGGCTTAGTATGCAGTGCACTGTATCCACACTGCCTCTAACAGGCCACCAGGCTTTTGGAACACACATTCAATTCATAAATGTTTATCCACTCAGAGGCGTCATCATGTCTAGTGTCACCAAAAAGTAAACCTCGACATCAATATCGCCCCCAAGTTAAAGCTGCGTTGTTGTCGTAGTAGACCTTTATGCTGCTGACAGAGTGAGTCTGCCAGCTTTATTGCCTGTCTGGAGACTCCCGCCTCATATAATATTCCACCCAAAGACATAAAAGAGACATAAACAACACAAGGGATCGTAGTTACGCTGGACATAATAGACCAAAATATCATTCGAATTACAGGGTTGTCATAAGAATATTCCAACAGCCTTGGAGCGTCGCCTATTATTTTCTTACGCGAACGATATCAACTGATGAAGGTTTGTCTGCCCCACATTACTCGATATAACTATTGAAACTTGGAGTGGAGGACTCTTGAACGTCACATTATACGCATTATCCATCGCGTCTCTTAATGTCGGCTGCTCTTGTTGTCTCTCACAAGGAGACAAGAACAACGATGATGAACAATAACTCTAAAACATTTAAAGAAAGATAACTCGATTGTTTTGATCGTTGCATTTTATCGGTGACTTTATGTTAGATGATATCTAATTATGCTTGCTTGCTATGGTTCCTCTGCACAGTATATCATAAGAGATGGTTAGTATAGTTATATTAGGCGTGAGTTATCATAACGCACTAATAGAAACAATTTACTCATCAGTCATGTTTATATGCTGGGATACAACCACTTGGCCATGGCCAATGGCAGGTGTGGTAAAGCACAAATATTCCATCACTTTATGTGTCAACGTCTCTCACAGGGAGATATCAGCCGCCTGAGCCTTATCGAGCCACACTCCCCGTCATTGTGGTAAAATTCTTGCCTTCAAAGACAGAGACATCGAGCAAGGAGGAAAAGGAAAACACCTCCTGTGTACGTATCAATAGGCTGTAGACGAGAGATAAGGAAGTTTGAGGTAAAATAATCTTTTTAAACTGTGGCCGGAAAAGGTCCCAAGTAGTATATTTGTCATCTTTATCAGCGCCATCTATCGTTTGGCTCGCAGCCACCGTCTGCTGCTACTAAGCGCAGACTTCTCCCAAAGAATCTCGAAAGAAGGTGAAGAAACGATTTGGCCAGCATCGAGTAACTAAATCCTCAAGATCAATGAATTTTCAAAAGAAAGAGGAAGGGAAAGGAGAAACTTTCTGTAATACTGAAGTAACTGATATAAACAGGAAATGATGACGCAGTTATCATGGTGCCGGACTCATGCTTTGTTGATATTTGAGGATTCATAGAAAACTTTATACTTGCAATGAGATGACAGTCTTTCTGGGCCCAGATTCACTAACGGGTTACGAACATCGTAAGTGCTTAAACGTTCATAAACTCCTGCGGTGGTGATTCACTAAAGACTTACGAAGTCCACAACTCGATTGAAAATGGCTGACTTTCCTTGGTAACTTACGGTGACTTTTGAGACCTCGTAAGCTATTGTAAGGCGGAAATAAGGCCGTTTTCTCTACTATACTGTACAACCTATACCAAAATACACAGGTTCTATACGTACTTTATGCGTCAATAGAGATAGAATTATGATTAAGTTTGAGGACAATGGTTAACAAATGTTAATTAAGACCTCCCCCAACAACGCAGGCGGCTGCATTTACAAGGTTCCTTGCAAGGAATGTAATATATTCTACTTAGTCCAGACGAGTAAAGATCTTATAACTCGAATAAAACAGCATAAATATAGTGTTAGGACAGGCCAGGAATCCAATGCTCTGTTCATTCATATGAGAGATAATAAGTATTGCATTGACTGGGATAAAGCCTCCTCAATATTACTTTCTAATTCAATTGTCAGTAGGAACATTATAGAATCCAGTCTCATTAAACATACCGAATCTGTCAACTTGAATTTGAGTAATGGTATGTACTGTACAAACTGGATAATTTTGTGATTAAGAAGATTTGTAACCAGGTGAGAAGGTTCGGTAATCTTACCCTATGACCTGACTACAGACAGCTGCTGTGCTAATAGATGGCATGGTCTTTTTTTGCTTTATTAAGAAGATTAGTAAGCGTCACTGCCTTATGAGCGGAACATTGTGGACACCTGCTGTCCCCTAGGGACTTGATCTCATTATAATGAGACAATTAAACAAATAAGGAGAAAATAAGAACATAAGAATGGAGGAAACTGCAGCGGGCCTATTAGCCCATACTGGGCAGTCCCGTTAACCCCAACCCTTACTGCTCACATAAGCATCCAACCTATGTTTGAAGCCATTCAGCGAATTCAAGTTAATGATGATATTTGGTAACTTGTTCCATTCATCCACCACTCTGTTTCCAAACCAGTGTTCACCTATTTCACGCCTAAATCTAAATTTGTCAAACTTAAAACCATTGTTACGAGTTCGCTCCCGGTTGGACAGTTTGAGTACCTTTGTAATGTCCCCTTTGTTTAGCCCTGACTTCCACTTATACACCTCTATCAGGTCGCCCCTCGCTCTACGTCTCTCGAGGGAGTGCAAATTAAGATGCTTTAACTGTCTCTATACTCAAGGTTCCTAATGCCGATTAGTCTTGTCATTCTCCTCTGAATTTTTCCATGATTCTATATCCATTCGTACGGTGACCAGAACTGAACTGCGTAATCCAGGTGTGGTCTCACAAGCAAGATACAGTTTTAGGATGACCTCGCTAGTCTTGTAACTAACACTCCTTTGTATGAACCCAAGTACTTTATTAGCCTTGTTACGAGCAAAAACACATTGTTTACTTGGCTTAAGGTTCCTACTTATCATTACTCCTAAATCTCACTCGCAGTCGGATTTCTCTATGGCATCGTTGTTCATCTGGTATCTGGTTTCCCTGTTTACATCTCCTATACTGAGTACTTTACATTTGTCCACATTGAATTTCATCTGCCATTTTTCAGACCATTCGAAAAATTTGTTTAGATCTTCCTGTAGTTTTGCTGAGTCCTCGTCAGATTTAATAACACGTCCTATTTTAGTGTCAACAGCAAATTTACTTATGTTGCTGTCTATGCCGATATCTATGTCGTTTATGTGTATAATCAATAATAATGGTCCAAGTACTGAGCCTTGGGGAACTCCACTTGTGACGTTGCTCCAATGGGACATAGTGCCGTTAATGCTCGCTCGCTGTTTCCTGTCCTGTAACCACGCCGTAATCCATTTAAGGATGTTACCTTTGATGCCATGTGCTTCTACCTTTCTAATTAGTCTTTCATGGGGGACTCTGTCGAAAGCTTTGCTAAAGTCACGATATACCACATCATCATTGTGCCCCTCGTCCACCTATTCGAAAACTGATGAAAAGAATGTTAATAGATTAGTTAGACAAGAACGACCGCTTGTGAAGCCATGCTGGGAATCATTGATCAGTCCTTGCTTCTCCAGGTGTTTTCGAATAGAGTTTGAAATGATTGCTTCCAGTAATTTGCCTACTATTGATGTTAGACTGATTGGGCGGTAGTTAGAGGATAGTGATCTATCCCCCTTCTTGAAAATCGATATTACATTCGCTATCCTCCAGGATTCTGGTACTACACCTGTTTTTAAGGACATGTTAAACAACTTTGCTAAGGGCATACTAAGCTCTTCCTTACATTCCTTTAATACTCTGGCAAATATCTCATCGGGACCCGGTGACTTATTAGGCTTTAGTTTGTCTATTTGCTTACTAACATCGTTACTAGTCACTACTATCTCGCTTAATTTGTTTTCTTCACTATCTCTGAATAGAGTCGGTGCCCCGGGTATCATGTTTAAATTTTCGATGGTAAAAACTGTTGAAAAATATTTATTCAAATTACTGCTCATTTCTCTGTCGTTATCAGTGAGCTCGCTGGTGTCTGACCGTATTGGTCCAATCTTTTCTTGTGTTTTAGTTTGATACATTTGGTAGAATCCTTTGGGGTTTGTCTTCACCTCCCTTGCTATCCTTACCTCATTATTCCTCTTGGCTTTCCTTATCTCGGTTTTAACCCTACTCGCCAATACCCTATAATAATCCCGGAGGTGAATTTCGCCACGATTTATCCTTCTACCTATAGCCTTCCTTTGGCCAATGATGTTCTTTAAATAATTATTTATCCGTTTAGGGTCATTGTTGTCTGATCTGAGTTTTTTGTATGGTATGTTCTGCCCTTGTGCATTAAGTAACTCACTATATAAATTGTCGTGGAACTCGGCAATCTCAGATCTCGTTATCAGGTCGGTGTCATCTGTCAGGTTCACGGCCAAGCGCGACACCCCCTCTCTCAGCTGCCTCTTTAAACTGTCAAAGTTTGCCCTTCTGAAATCTGGTACATTAGTGGAATTTTCCTTACGTCTGCCCTGAAAATCTAACTGGGATCTAATTTCTTTGTGATCGCTGTTTGCAAGTTCGTTCCCTACCTCGATATTGCTGATGAGGTTTTCTCTGTTTGACAGAACTAAATCGAGTATATTATTACCCCGGGTGGGTTCGGTTATATGTTGACTTAGAAAACAGTCCTGGATCGTCTCAAGAAAATCCTCTGATTCTGAGTTACTTGTAAGGTCAGTCCAATCTATTTGGCCAAGGTTAAAGTCACCTACTGTACAGACTTTGTTGTGTATGGAAGCCCTGCGCATTTCATCCCAGATAAGTCGCTCATTGACTCTATCAAGATTGGGAGGTCTATATATTACTCCTGTGATTAATTTTTCCCTACCGTCGATTAATTCTATCCAAATTGTTTCTGTACTCCGCTCAGTTTTTATTTCCTTATTTATTTCACACTTCAGATTATCCCTAACATAGATTGCTACTCCACCTCCTTTCCTGGTCTGCCTATCGGTATGGAACAGTTTGTAACCCGCAATTTGATATTCGACCGGTAACTCACGTGTGTCTCGGTTGATCCATGTTTCAGTGAATGCTATTATATCGATTTTTTCGGTACATACCAAGGCCCTGATATCATCCCTTTTGTTTCTCATACTTCTACTGTTCGCGTAGTATACATTTAAGTTAGTCGTGTTCTGAGTCCTCCCCTTACCGCGTTTAGTTTTAAACTCCCTGTCTAATTTAGTTTTGTCATCATTCCTAACACTATTTCCCTGTAATCTTTCACTTTGTTTACCCGCTCCCACTGCAGTCTCCTCCACCCCCATGCTCATATGTTCTCCTAGCAGTTTAAAGACTTCGATATCTTTTGAACTGCCCCCTCTAGAGCCCCAGCCAGGGTTGCTACTCCATCCCTAGACAGGTGCACCCCATCCCTAGCATAAAGGTCCCTTCTGCCGTAGAAGTTGTCCCAGTTGTCAATGAATGGGACTGATATTGACTTGCAATATCTGTCAAGACGGTCGTTGACACCAACTGCCCTTGACAACCATTCACTGCCAACTCTCCTTCTAGGCAGGACACAGCATATGATAGGGATCCCTCCCTTAGTCCTAATACGATCTATAGCTGCCTTGAACTTATCAAGAAGCTCCTCGCTCCTACACCGGCCAATATCATTGCCTCCTGCACTGAGGCAGATAATGGGTTTGTTCCCATTACCAGACAAGATATTGTCCATCCTGTCAATTATATCCCCCACCCCAGCTCCTGGCAAGCACACCCTCATCCTATTTATGTTTTTACCACAAAAAACCCTGTCCAAGTACGTTACCTGTGAGTCACCAACAATTAAAGTTCTTATACCTTCCTTGTCAGCCCTGTCCCTGACTGTACTAACGTCCAATTCGTCTATTAAGGGACTGAACGAGTTGGGACACTTAGCTGCTGATGTCGTTGTTGACGTATCCTTGGTGTGTTTCTTCATCACCAGTTTGGTCATCTCATCAAAAGAATAAAAATAAAGCATTGGATTACGTTAACACTACATAAACATATAAAATCTAACACTGAAATTAACTATCGTGAAACAACACTGAATTACTTAAATGTAACTAAGCAAGCACTGATGGACACATAAGAGACATGAATAGGTACTCACATAGATATACCACATTGGTGGCGACAGGAACAACATAGTAATAAAATAAAGTAAATAACAGGTGACAGGTGTCACTCAAAAGAACGTGAACTGAATGACAAGAGGGACAGGACAAATAATAACAGTTAAAACCTTAACAACACAGGGTAAGGTGACTAGATTATATAATAGTAAATATAACACATCATTACAGGAATAATATGGAACAACATGGAAGCATGTTATATAAAAAAATAAAAAAATATGACACGGTCGTAACAATATATATATATATATATATATATATATATATATATATATATATATATATATATATATATATATATATATATATATATATATATATATATATATATATATATACACAGAGAGAGAGAGAGAGAGAAAGAGAGAGAGGTGGTAAAATTGCAGAATAGTGTGATCACATATTTTCTTAAAATGAAATAAAAAAAAAGATCATAGATCTTTGATTTAATACAATCAGTGTTTGTTTTTTTACAGCAAAATTATTGAAATGTACCCCACCCTAACATAACCTTACCTTACCTAACGTAACCTAACTTAACCTAACCTAACCTAACCTAACCTAACCTTCAGTAGTGTTTCAAACTCCTCTCTCTTATCAAGGAACGTTTCAGTATTAGTGTACAGTACATGACATTCAAGCCAGAATTTGTTCTTAGTAACGTCTCTGCATTTCGTAGTAACTCCGGCCCCCTCCATTCTCAGAAGCTGCAGCATTTGCTAAGTAAACTGTATTTTGCAGGGTGTGGTTAGAAATGCCATTGTTTACACGGCGCTCGCCTCCCGGGTAGGGGGTAGAGCGGGTGGAGGGTGCGCTGCTGCCCCCTGGCTCCGTGTCGGCACACTTCCTTTCACTACCCCCCCCCCCCTTGAATATAACCTATGTACATTGTACACCCGTCCTCGTTCCTCCTCGACTCCTCCCTCTTCTGCTTCAAGCCCTGCAGGAGCTTCTTGTGCTGTTCCCTCTGCATTACGGTGCGATCTGTGTGAGTGAATGAATACACTCCGAAATGCCTCGCTCCTTGCTAATTTTTTTGCCTGCTGAATAACCTCCCATATCTCCTCCTCACTCACTAGTGTGATCTTGAGGGGACGAGGCTTATCCCCCTGCTTTTGTCCCAGCCTCCTCTCTTCCTGAGGGGTTGATGGCATCTTATCGTGTGTTATCCTACTCTCAGTTTCCTCCGCCTGGCTCTCAGGGACTCCAAAAACTATTACATTGTTCCTGCGCTGGATGCGTTCCCATTGTTCCTCCTTATTTTCATTTCTTCGACACACTTCTTCAGAGTCCCTAGCTGCTGTAGAACCTGTCCTGATCCTGCATTACTCCGCGCCACCTCCCGTGGCCCTGCTAATGCCTCAGCATAACCCCTCTTAGCAACCACCTCCATTCTATTGGCTACTTCCTCAGTCTTAGCAAGGATCTCTTTCCCAACTTGTTCTAGTTAGACACCCAGCAAGGCTCCAGCTTCATCTATTTTCGTCCCCAGGGAACTCGTTCTCCTATAGCTTGCAATCGCCTCTTTCACCTTGATTATGCAGTCAGGGCAATACCAGCAACAGCCTTCATGCTTTACGGCAGCTTGCATCGTCCTAAACACTGCATTGGTCAGGCCTGTACCATCTATATCCGTCGACCCCCTCCCTCATGGTTATTGCTGTTGTGGGGGTGGGGGGGGGGGGTTGCAGACTGTATTTAGATCTACGCCCATTTAAAAATAAAGAAAACAAACAGTAATTAGCTGCCCTCTGCTGGTTTTAACCTCCCTTGTTGCCTTTCGAGTTGTCTTCTGTTTCTTCATTTTCCGGCTAGAGGGGAAGACGGAGTCCCTGAGTTCCGTCCTGGTAAACCAACCCTTGTGCGTGCAACAATAAATGGTGGAACAAACCTTCAGTGGACTAACATCCTGCCAGTGGGGAGGAGTAACCCACAAACTAATAAAATATATGCAATAAATCAACATCTTTCCCTCGTATATTACTCACTGGGAATGAAAACACACACGCATACAAAATACAGTTATTTACATCTTGTTTGTGTTTCCTAGTGATTGTCATCCTTTGTTATTTTAGTGTTTACTCTATTTCCCACCTCCTGCCCTACCTTCAATTTTCACTATTGGCACCCATATCCTGCCCTACCTATCGCTTTCACCCTTGGCAAATTAATGGACAGGCGGAGAGCGTATGGGAGATGGGTTTAGATGTTGCTATGGTAACCCCCATATCTCAAATCTTAAACCACACGTCTTTGATCTGGAGGTTTAGACTAATTTATTCTTGGCTGTCACGGTGGTGAACATCGGAAATTGTAAAGTTACACATTTCTCATGTTTCGAATCCTATCTTTTACATGTATGAGTTAGTTTTCATTTCATTTTGTGTAGAATCCAGTAAATTGATACCAGCTTGGATGTAAAGTATGGCTGTGTGTGGATAATGAGGATATATTAGTTTATGAAAGTGAAAGTCCTTTGTACAGTATATATTGGTAGCCAGATATGAATACCTAACATTCGAGTATAATAATAGTCGAACTACGTGAAGCTGATAACCTAGATTGTGTGGACGTGTTGAATCGTCCTGCTAAATTGGTATATTATAATTATGACTCCATGTATCATTTTTTTCCTTCATAGACTTACGATAATATAATTTCTGAATGTCTACAGCACAGGGACGAGAAGGTCTTAGGACTCTATAATACAAATGTAATAATCCTGAACGAGGTTGTTATTTAAAAATGTATCAAGTTGTGAACTGCCAGAGTTCCTACAAGTTCGAAGAGCAATCCCTAATGTCGGGTTGCTATTTAGTAACTCGTCAAATGGTTTCGTCAAACTCGAATATCAATCCCGAACATAGGGTTACTATTTAGTAACCCGAACGCCGCAACTCGAGAGGGTTGGTACTCCTTATCCAAGATAAATGTAAATAAACAGGTCATCCGCGCGCCAAAATCAAAGCAGAACATGAGCCGTGAAGAAGATAAAGGTTCTTCTTCCGGGGAGAAGGCAACTCCTTTGAATGATAAGCAAAGGCTAACACTCATTGATATAATAAATGAACATAAAGTGATCCACGATAGGTCACACGGTCTCGACGCAATATACCAAAAACAGGATGCTTGGGAGCAAGTAACGACGAGCTTCAATGCCATGTATCCTCTGGACAAGCCCAGAAGTATACTACAATTAAAGCAAGACTGGGAATACATCAGAAAGAGGTAAGAGAATATTAGATTTAATCTGTGTTTTGAATATACATGATACATACATACTTACTGTAAGGCAAATCTCGATAATTGGCATGCCTGTAAATTATAGTATTATACATGGTAAATATACGTTTAATGGCTGTGGATCCATTTTGTTATGATAATATATTTTGTGTGTGTATTTAGGTGTGTTTTACTCAAATCTGACCCTCATTTTTTGGGTATTATTATTGGTCTACAAAGATATCTTTTAAGAACATAAGAATGGAGGAAACTGCAGTGGGCCTATTCTCCCAGACTAAGCAGATCTGTATACACCCAACCCTAAAGCTCCTATACCAAATATACTGGACAGACCTTCCACCAACAGCACCGAGCTGCCAAGAATTGACCAAGTGTTCTTGCAAGAAAGACTATGGACAGCGATTTAAATGTATCTGCTCTGATCTCATTTGCACAGCTCCTTGTGGGTGCACATGCCAGCAGCTGTAAATATGAAAGAATTCTTATAACAGTATCTCCAAAGGATATGATCAAGATATAAACATGTTTCACATTGTTTACCTAAGAATCGCTTACACTTATTCTTATGAAAAAGGTAAAAGCATGTGCAGAACCGTTACTGTATGCATAAAAGACATATCTTAGGATTCCAAAACAATCATAATCTGTTCCAGCATGCCTTAAAACATAGGATTGCCCAATAATAAGTCATTACATGCAAGAAATGTTTTCGGTTAGACAAATATGGCGGCCATCTTGTATAATGGCCACCATCTTCGAATTTTGAATCTCCAATCGGAGAGATTTGATAAGTAACCTATAACGAATGTTCACACCAAATATAATGCTTGTATATAATAATTTGCATGATTGTACCTGTTATCCACTACGCTATAACTCAACTACATGTTTTAAAAGTCGTCCCAATGACGGGTTCTTTCTTCCGCTAAGTGTGAGAACTATTTAGCATATTGTAAAATCTCTATTGTAAGAATAACAAATGTGAAATGTTTTAATTGACAAGGATTAGTGTCCAATGTTTTATTTCTCTGATATTTTATCACATACGCCTAATCTGTACTGCGTGTACTGTGTGTTGATTTGTGGTTCAAATTTATAACCCACAACACCACTAATCCTGCTGACTTACAACACACAATACCACCACCACTACTGACTCACAACACCACCACGCCCACCGCTGCTGACTTACAACACCACCACCCCTGATTCACAAAATGAAACACCACCACTCCTAGTTCACAACACACAGCAACACCACCACGACTGCTGACTCTCAACATGCAACAACACCACCACTCCTGACTTAAAACATCAACACTCCTGCTGTACTGCGCACATAATTGCCATCCCTAAAAACCCCCTTTAATTCATATTATGCTACATGACATTCAAATCCACTGCGCTTGTAGAATCTCTGAAAACGGGAAACATTGATAAAGAATAACTCACCTAATGAATGTTACAGAATTATTTGATGAATTGTACCCAACTACGGGTATATAATATTGATTTTATGCACTCATAGCATTAAGGAGAACTCAAGGTATCTATAAGATGGTTGGGAGAGTCCGACCAGTACAGATGAGTGTACTATAAGGGCTAAATGTAGATCGTGTTTGAAGGTCTTTCTATAGACGCCTGAGAACGTTTGATTGAATTGAATTGAATTGAAACAGTTTCTTTAGCCGGGAAAACACAGATACAGAGTGGATAATAATAATAAAAATATTAACATGGCTGAGCCAGTTGAGAACCTGAGCTCTCTTTTAGGCACCTGATATATACTATACATTTATCTCAAGGAAGTATTATGTAACATTTAGTATCATCTGGAATAGTACAATAGCATGGTATGATGGACATAGTTACCACAGGTAACCGATGAAACTATGAAAAGAACATTGATTTGGAAAAAGGATAAATGTAGCAGAACTATGCGAGGTATTGGAAGTGATACAGAAACTATACTTCAAAGGAAATATCTTGTATGCATCGGTGTGAACTTAATACACCTCGTTATCTCGTGTGACGTATACCCACGACATGTACAGTGATCAAAGATTCTTATGTCTGTGTTCAAGTCGTGCAATGTGTGAGAGGAGGATCCCTAATTACAGTTTTAAGTGAAGTGGATATACCCACGCTATGAACATTCGACGCACGGTTTTTGTTTCAGGGTAGCGTCCTTTGTACCTGGACTACAGGTTGGAGCTAATGATATAGCCCAATTAATTTCCCCAGGAACTGTCAAACCTGACCCGTACTTTAGTATGTAAGTTAGGATTAAAATATGTATTTATAGGGCATAAGGTCACAATAAACAGGAAAGTGTTCATGTGAGAACCATAAGAAATCAAAGTGAAAATTAAAGATTGGAAACTGTAGGCCTAGGGTGGGAGTAGCGCAGGGCATCGCCGTCAGTCGCGCCTACTCTATCATCAACACAGGTCAGTGAACTTCATCGAGCTCTATTCAGCCCTAAAAAAAGACTTATATAGCAGTTATTACAGCTTACAACTTTGCCTGATGTATAAAGTGAAATAGTAATGTGTTAGGGTGGGTGATAACGGTTCATCAGGCATTATTTCTCAGTCACACCTATTCTATCATCAACACAGGTCCCCCACGTTTTGAACTCACCAGAACGGCGGCCATTACCCCCGCGTTTGCCCCACCATATGAGATGACTGCTCACAGCTATGCTACTCCACTGTGAACCTGTGGATTCCCGGCATACCACCACACAGGAGTAGGAATACATAATGGAATGTTTGAAAAACTCAGCGGTCGTCACTTGGAGCGACCTACAGTATAATACCAGGCGTAGAAACAGTACTGGTATGTCTATTGGTGGAGCCCTCGTCTCTACCCACCCAGGGCGGTGTGCGAACGAGGTGCCTTATATGTGTGTCTAGAAATAACAAGGGGTTCCATACTTGTAGGTGTGGAGTGTAACCGGGGTGTGGTGAGATGGTGCTACAAGGTGGTGAGTTGGGCCTGCACTTCGGCATCTCAGCTACCCTGCGAGATTGGAGCGCCTGAACTTGCCTAGCTTATACTACAGACGGGCAAGGGGGGACCTAGTTGAGGTTTATAAGCATCTCAGGGGGCACTACTCAGTTGAGTGTCCTTACTTGGAGCTGGCGGACGCTCGCCCCACAAGGGGTCACAGCTCAAGATTGAAGAAGCCGCAAGTCCGGAAAACCGTGAGGGCAAACTTTTTCGGAGTGAGGGTTGTAAACTCTTGGAACAATCTACCAGAAAGTGTTGTGACGGCACCGAGTGTGAGCTCTTTCAAGAGAAGACTTGACCAACACTGGAGCGGGTTCAGGTACATTCAGGAGCCGGTGCATGCCAGTGTTACCAGCAATTCGCATTGACAGAGACGTGACCGATCTCAGCGGGCAGCTAGCGAATAACCTTTTGGTGAAAGAATATAAAGGAAAGAGTCGTGACCGATCGCCCAAGCGGCTAACAAAGCCGATCAGTGGCGAAGAGGATAAAATAAAGTAAAAGGTACTGTAAAGAGTGAGATGGTGGTGAATCGTGGTGAGATGGTGTTACAAGTTGGTGAGTTGGTGCTGTAAAGAGGTGAGATGGTGGTGTATCGTGGTGAGATGGTGGTGTATCGTGGTGAGATGGTGGTGTATCGTGGTGAGATGGTGGTGTATCGTGGTGAGATGGTGGTGTATCGTGGTGAGATGGTGGTGCATCGTGGTGAGATGGTGGTGCATCGTGGTGAGATGGTGGTGTATCGTGGTGAGATGGTGGTGTATCGTGGTGAGATGGTGGTGAATCGTGGTGAGATGGTGCTACAAGAGGTGAGTTGGTGCTGTAAGAGGTGAGATGGTGGTGTATCGTGGTGAGATGGTGTTACAAGGTGGTGAGTTGGTGCTGTAAAGAGGTGAGATGGTGGTGTATCGTGGTGAGATGGTGGTGTATCGTGGTGAGATGGTGGTGAATCGTGGTGAGATGGTGTTACAAGGTGGTGAGTTGGTGCTGTAAAGAGGTGAGATGGTGGTGTATCGTGGTGAGATGGTGGTGTATCGTGGTGAGATGGTGGTGAATCGTGGTGAGATGGTGTTACAAGGTGGTGAGTTGGTGCTGTAAAGAGGTGAGATGGTGGTGTATCGTGGTGAGATGGTGTTACAAGGTGGTGAGTTGGTGCTAAAGAGGTGAGATGGTGGTGTATCGTGGTGAGATGGTGTTACAAGTTGGTGAGTTGTGCTAAAGAGGTGAGATGGTGGTGTATCGTGGTGAGATGGTGTATCGTGTGAGATGTTGCTGCTGGTGAGTTGGTACTGAAAGAGGTGAGATGGTGGTGATGGTGAGATGGTGTTACAAGGTGGTGAGTTGGTGCTGTAAGAGGTGAGATGGTGGTGTATCGGTGAGATGGTGGTGTATCGTGGTGAGATGGTGGTGTATCGTGGTGAGATGGTGGTGTATCGTGGTGAGATGGTGGTGATAGATGGTGGCATCGTGGTGAGATGGTGGTGTATCGTGGTGAGATGGTGGTGTATCGTGGTGAGATGGTGGTGAATCGTGGTGAGATGGTGCTACAAGGTGGTGCGTTGGTGCTGTAAAGAGGTGAGATGGTGGTGTATCGTGGTGAGATGGTGTTACAAGGTGGTGAGTTGGTGCTGTAAAGAGGTGAGATGGTGGTATCGTGGTGAGATGGTGGTATCGGGTGAGATGATGGTGAATCGTGGTGAGATGGTGTTACAAGGTGGTGAGTTGGTGCTGTAAAGAGGTGAGATGGTGGTATCGTGGTGAGATGGTGTTACAAGGTGGTGAGTTGTGCTGTAAAGAGGTGAGATGGTGGTGTATCGTGGTGAGATGGTGGTGTATTGTGGTGAGATGGTGCTACAAGGTGGTGAGTTGGTGCTGTAAAGAGGTGAGATGGTGGTGAATCGTGGTGAGATGGTGCTGTTGGTGAGTTGGTGCTGTAAAGAGGTGAGATGGTGGTGTATCGGTGAGATGGTGGTATCGTTGAGATGGTGTTACAAGGTGGTGAGTTGGTGCTAAAGAGGTGAGATGGTGGTATCGTGGTGAGATGGTGTTACAAGGTGGTGAGTTGGTGCTGTAAAGAGGTGAGATGGTGGTGAATCGTGAGATGGTGTTACAAGGTGGTGAGTTGGTGCTGTAAAGAGGTGAGATGGTGGTGTATCGTGGTGAGATGGTGGTGTATCGTGGTGAGATGGTGTTACAGGTGGTGAGTTGGTGCTGTAAAGAGGTAGAGATGGTGCTACAAGGTGGTGAGTTGGTGCTGTAAAGAGGTGAGATGGTGGTGTATCGTGGTGAGATGGTGGTGTATCGTGGTGAGATGGTGGTGTATCGTGGTGAGATGGTGGTGTATGGTGGTGAGTTGGTGCTGTAAAGAGGTGAGATGGTGGTGAATCGTGGTGAGATGGTGTTACAAGGTGGTGAGTTGGTGCTGTAAAGAGGTGAGATGGTGGTGTATCGTGGTGAGATGGTGGTGTATCGTGGTGAGATGGTGTTACAAGGTGGTGAGTTGGTGCTGTAAAGAGGTGAGATGGTGGTGTATCGTGGTGAGATGGTGGTGTATCGTGGTGAGATGGTGTTACAAGGTGGTAAGTTGGTGCTGTAAAGAGGTGAGATGGTGGTGAATCGTGGTGAGATGGTGTTACAAGTTGGTGAGTTGGTGCTGATTGTTATGAGTAATGAGTATGTGGATGACACGCAATTAATGTAAGACGTCTGTTGTTGAACAGTGTAACCAAAATCATAGCTGTTCTTCTGAGGAAGACCAACTCTTCTTGTATTTTGACGGAATGCAATATGTTTCATAAGGGATAAATTAGTTAAGACATATTATTGTTTCAACCTTCTTGCCCTTATCGATTTGGTCAATGAATAACCCAACCCAATGCCTAGTTCACTCTGCCCGCTACCTAACGAGCTACAAACTGTCCAGAGGGGGTCTGGTGGCAGCGACCTTAAAATTAAGAATAGAGTTAAGTTATCCCCTTAGAATTAGTGACCCCAGAATTGGGCAGTATACTGCTTCACAAAACACAACACCACCACCATCACTCCTGATTCACAAAACACAACACTACCACCACTACTGTTGATTCACAACACACAACAACAACACAACTCCTGACTCACAATACACAACACAACTACCACTGCTGGTTCACAACACACACCACCACCGCCAGTCCTGACTCACAATACACAACAACACCACCACTCCTGACTCACAAAATACAACACCATCACCACTTCTGACTCACAATACTACTACTTACTATTTTGCTGTCACTCGGAATCGAGTATGATGTTCATCCAGCTATGATACAATGATATGAGTTATTTGGGATGTCACCTAGGTTTGGTGAGTTTTGAGGTGACTAAAGAGGCCGATACGGGACCGGAAGAGTTGTTCACAGATGTTGCACATGTGGAGGGCTACATTGAGTGCAGGAGGAGCGGGGTTGGCGCTTCTCTGCCTCGGTTTGTAGTCGGGCTAACTCGAAAGTATTGACACCTCGTGTGGTGCTTTTCCAAGCATTACGGTGGAGTAATCGTCTCCCAGGTGAGGGGGTCGATTTGGCACTTTTTCAGGTTTGTCTTAAGACTATTCTTATACCTTTTCCAGTTACTCGCCGACATTACATTTACTATTCGTGAGGTGACTGTAAAGTAGCTGCTTTGGCAGTCTACTGCCGTCTATGCGGGTAACATGGCCAGTCCAGCGCAGTTGTTTATTTATAATGGTAGCCTCGATACTCCTACAGTTGGTGTCAGCAAGGGTGCTGGCATTTGCTCTCTTGTCTTCTCAGGGAACTCGGAGGATGGAATGTAGACAACATTGGGGAAAGTTTTCAAGTGCCTTGAGGTGCCTCCTGTATGTAACCCATGTCTCACTGCCATATGGCAGAGTGGGGAGGACCACTGCTCGATATACGTGTAACTGAAGACACGGTTTCGGAGTATGCCAAAGGCTTGAGATGCACATCTGATACGATGCTGAATCTCTTCATCGATGTCCGCTGTGGTGGACAGGTGGGAGCCGAGATACCGAAAGTGGGTAACATTAGAGAGGGTAGTACCATTAAGATGGGTGAATGGTGAAGGTGTGTCTGAACCAAAGGCAGGTTGAAAGAGAATCTGAGTCTTACGTACATTCACCCCAAGGCCGAAGTGTGCATACTGAAGTTCAGTAATGGAATCTGCCGACACCTTTGTTCTTGCCTGGAGTCGTCTAATGTTGAAAAGATCCCCCTTCACCCGGTACTCGATGTCCTCCCCGCCGGCTAAATTGGCACTGGCATGGAGTAAGGAAGGCAACCAAGAATTTGAACTTGTTGTTGTTCGTTTGTTTCTTCCACTTTTTTTCGTACTGGTTGATTTTCTCGATGGCGCTAGCAGTATGTTGTGCCATTATTGCTGTTTTTTTTGTTTTGTTTTTTTGTTTTTTAAGATTTGTAGGAATATTACTTACGTGGACCTTAAGCTAAAATGCTGATCCACCCACTGCTGGGATAAAACACCAGCATCTTTTTAGTTAACTGTACATCTTCACCACTAGCGTGGGGGTGGATGCTCGGTAAGAAACTGTAGGGTTTCTTGAGAGTGGTTAGCATTTTGGCAAACTTCTCTGCTGTGATAGGGGGTTGTATGTTTCTCCTAACTAATTGTGTTCCAGGGCACTCTGTGAGGTAGTGCTGCAGTGAGTTTTCGGCTCCGCTGTCGCGGGTCTTGCACATGCGCTGCTCTACTGGTACTTGTACAATGATTTCCCAAATGCATGGGTATCCCAGTCTCAGTCGGTGGAAGTTGACTTCGTCCCTTCTTGTTATATCCTTCATGAGTGGTGGTCTCTCATAATTCGTGACCAGATAGTACCACCTGGCCGATCGTGATACTGGTGTTAATCTTCTGTTTGTCTATTTTCCACTGGGCAGTTCAGGTTATTGTGGTCTTCTTTATCTGCTCCTGACTGAGCGGGATGTTCATCTCAATGTTTCACTGTCCTAACGCAGCCTTGGCAGCAGCATCAGCTCGTTCATTCCCTGGGATTCCGATATGACTGGGCACCCAGTTAATGATAACTTGCCGA
>NW_024732867.1:3934750-3996033 GCF_018991925.1 Homarus americanus | reverse complement strand
GTGTACATGAGGGTGAAAAGAGGGTGCCCAGATATGTCGTGGGCGTGGTGTTGCTGCCGGTGGTAACTGCGGGTAGACTGGTGCAGGCGTAGTTTGTTGATGGTGCTGCTGGGCTGGGGGCCCGACGGGTAAGGCGGCCGGTTTGACTCGGTCTATGCTGACGGTGTCATGTCTGCCATTCCGGATAATTGTCAGGAACTTTGCTGAACGGGTAACCACCTGGAAGGGTCCATCGTAGGGGCGTTGTAATGGGTTGCGGTGAGCATCATGCCTGACGAAAACATACTCGGCTGTGAGTAGTGCAGGAGGGATGTGTTCAGGGCGCCGAGGAGGCTGGCGTGGAGCAGTAGCTCTGAATGCAGAAACTGCTTGTCGTAGCTTTTGGAGTAAGTCGTGACGAACGGCTGGAGTGGTTTGGTTGGGATCAGGAGGGAGTGAGAAATCCCCGGGTAGCCGAAGGGGCTCGCCTAGTGTAAGATCTGCTGGGCTACAGTCCATATCCTCCTTGTGTGACGCACGGATGCCGAGGAGCACTAAGGGAAGCGCATCAGTCCAGCTGTAAGGGTCGTGCTGTGCCTTGAGTGCGTCCTTCAGCTGCCGGTGAAAACGCTCTACCATGCCGTTGGCTTGAGGGTGGTATGCTGTAGTGCGTTGTCTAGACGTGCCGAGGAACTGTAGGAGGTGCTGCCAGAGTTGTGACTCAAACTGTACTCCTCGGTCAGTGATTACGGTTGCGGGGGGGCCAAAACGGGAAACCCAACCGGACATGAAGGCGCGGACAGTAGTCTCTGCTGTAGCGTTGGGCATGGGAATTGCTTCTGTCCACCTGGTGAAACGGTCGATGCAGGTGAAGATGTAGGTGCTACCGTAGGATGATGGAAGAGGTCCCACGATGTCGAGGTGTACTACTTGAAAACGTCCTTTGGGAATAGGGAAGGTTTGTAAGGGGGCCCGTATGTGACGATGTATTTTGGAGGACTGGCAGGCCAGGCACTGGGCAGCCCATTTCTTAGTATCAGACTTGATGCCGGGCCAGACGACACGTTGCGTGAGGAGGCGCTGGGAGGCCCGCACACCCGGGTGGCTGAGACCATGGATGCGGTCGAAAACAGCGCGGCGGTGGACGTGAGGCACGAACGGTCTAGGCTGTCCACAGGATACGTCGCACCACAATTTTATCTTTGTGCCAGGAACAGGGAGTTCTTGGAGTGTGAGGCCTGAGGGGGATGTCTTGTATGCTGCCAGGTCTTCGTCTTTCTCTTGAGCCGCGGCTAGCTGCCCATAATCAATGGGTGGAGATGAGGGAAGAATGGTGGATATACAACGAGAGAGGGCGTCGGCGATCTCGTTGTGGCTGCCTTTAATGTGTTGGACGTCGCTGGAGAACTCCGAGATGTAAGCCAAGTGGCGCAGGACACGAGGTGTATGTGACTGGGAAGCTGAAGCGAAGGCGTGGACGAGGGGCTTGTGATCAGTGAAGATGGTGAACTGACGGGCCTCGAGGAAGTGCTGGAAATGTTTGACAGCCAGGTATATGGCCAGGAGTTCTCGATCAAAGGCGCTGTACTTGAGGTGTGGTGGTTGAAGCCGTTGTGAGAAGAAAGCAACGGGCATGAGAATTCCGTTGATCTCCTGCTGTAAGACGGCGCCCACTGCAGTAGAAGAAGCGTCTGTTGTGAGAGTGGTCCGGGCGTTAGGTGCGGGGTGGGCCAGGAGGGTGAGGCGTGTAATGTGCTGTTTGATAGTGGTGAATGCCGTAGTAGCCTCTTGAGTCCACACGAGAGACTTGTGAGACTTCTTTGGGCGTCCCTTGAGAAGGTCGTGTAGGGGGGCTAGGACGGTGGCAGCTTTGTCAATGAAGCGGTGGTAGTAGTTGACTAAACCCAGGAATTCTCGGAGTTTCTTCGCCGTTTCAGGTTTGGGGAACTCCCTAATCGCAGTTATCTTCTGTGGTAGGGGTTGTATGCCACTGGGCGAGACTCTGTGACCGAGGAAATCGATGGCCGAGGTTCCAAAGACGCACTTAGCAGGATGAACTTTCATGTTGTTGTTCTGCAGGCGTTGGAGAAGGAGTTGTAGGTGGTGGCGGTGCTCGGCAGGCGTCGAAGATGCGACGAGGATGTCGTCAATGTAGACGGTGACAAAATCGAGGTCGCGAAGCATATGGTCCATGTACCTCTGGAAAGTCTGTGCTGCATTGCGTAAGCCAAAACTCATGAAAGTGTACTCGAAGAGTCCAAACGGAGTGGTGATGGCTGTCTTCTGGGTATCTGCCGGTGCTACTGGGATCTGGTGGAAGGCACGCTCCAAGTCGATCTTCGAGAAGATAGTCTTGCCATGAAGTTTGTGGTGAAAGTCCTGGACATGCGGAATAGGGTACCTGTCAGGTTTGGTGACGAGATTCAGGGCTCTGTAGTCGCCACACACCCTCCACTCGCCGGGTGTTTGCTTAGGAACCATGTGAAGAGGCGATGCCCAGGGACTCCTTGAAGGGCGAATGATGCCGTCTTGCAGTAGTTTGTTGAATTCTACTTTGGCTGTGTTCAGGAGCTCAGGGCGCAGGCGGCGAGGGCGTGAAAAGACTGGTGGTCCTTTGGTTTCGATGTGGTGGAAAATTCCCGATGTAGGTGGTGGGGGTAGGGAGACTCGGGGTGAGAAAAGCTCCTTGAATTCGTCGAGCAGGGAGGAGAACTCGTTGGAAGGCGCAAGACAGGTGATAGTGTCGGTGTGTCTGGCATGAGAACCCTGGATCTTGCGTGCTGTAGGCTCATGGATGAGGCATAGATGACTTGGTTTGACGCCGAGCTTGTGGAAGGTGAGGAAGTCGAAACCAAGGATGGGTTGAGACACGTCTGCTATCACGAATAACCAATGCAGAGTCTTGGGCAGACCGAGGTCTAAGGCGAGGGTGCGTACGCCGTAGGAGGCGATGGAGGTACCGTTGGCAGCGAACAGGTCATAAGAGGGTTGCTTTGACTTGTCTTGTAGTGAGGGAAGGATGAGGCTGACCGATGAACCTGTGTCGATGAGGAACTTCTTGCCGGAGGTGCGGTCGGTGACGCACAGTAATGAGACGCCTGGAGGGACGGAGGCTGAGGCGTCTACCAGCCTCCGGTGTTGCCGTTTCCCGAATAGGTGCAATAGGGCTCACAGTTTCGAGCATTGCGGCCGAAAGTCTGGTGATACCAGCAGAGGGTATATTTGTTGTGCTGGGGGCTGGCTGCTGTGCGTCGGAACTTGTAGGGCGTGGTGTGTGAGTCAGGAACTGGCGCAGCAGCGGGTATGGAGGAGCAGAACTGCTCAATGGTGTCCATCCTGCGGTTCAAAGTTTGCAACAGGTCCTTGATGTCTTGTGAGGTATTGCTCGGCTGAGGGGTGTTGACCCGGCTTACAAGTTCGGTGGTAGGTACTGGTGTGACCGTGGCGGCAAGGGGTGCAGCAGCGCACTCGTTGAAAATTCTGTCTGCCGCGGTTGCATATAGTTCTGGTGTCGTAGAGTAATCTACTGCGGACAGGATGTTGCGTACTTCTGTGGGTAGCTTTTGTGCGTGAAGCTGGCGCAGGATAGAGTCGGGGAGTCTGTCTGTGTGACGGGAGTTCAGCCGACACATCTCCTCCCAGAGACGTCCCGGGGTTGAGTTCCCGAGGGAGATAGAGGAGTGTGTGGGTCCGCACTCAGGAACAGAGGCCGCGTCAGGGGCGGCAGGGGTTGCTGCTGGGCCAGGGTCGGCGTCTGAGGCAGGACGGGTGTGCTGGGGTCGGTAGGATGTGGTGCTTGGGGCAGGAAGAGGAGCTGGTGTCTACTTAGAGTAGCAGAGCTGCTTCTGTGTGGATAAGCCAGTCTTCCATGCTGCTTGATGGTGGGAGCGTGATCAGTTTCTCCTCCATCCTGTGTGAGTGCGAATCTCCGGGAGTCACCATTTGTAGGGTTTCGTGATATAATGTTGTCTCGCACTCAGGATGGATGGAAACTCTAAGGTGGTGGTTTTCTTATATAATATAAGTTATATGGTAGACAGTCTGGTGCTGGAGATGCCGTGTGGTGAGGAGCTGCTCAGTAGAGACGTTCGGTGAGTAGCTTGTTGAAGGAGGTAGATGTGCAGGAGCTTCGTTAGAGAAGATGTTGCCTGTTGCTGGCCTCCAGGTTGAATGAGAACGGGACAGCGAGGAGCTTGCTTGGAGGAGGTGTTGCGTGTGTAGGAACCGAGAGCAGAATGAATCTCAATGGAGAGACAGAGATTATATACACAGCAGCCGTGAGTCACCCGTGAGTCAACCGTGGGAAGTCGCTGGTCTTTTGACTCCGTTGCTAGGATACTGTGGCATCTGGTGACGCCCCCCCCTGGGCCGCTCGTTTGGTTGCTAGGGAAGACGTAGCAGGTGGCATGCGGCTACGCAGTTGTAGGGGAGACGTCCACTACACTACCCTCTGTGGAGGTTTATACGACATACGACAATAACTTTGTAAAGGCCTGGACTTTGGGATGTAAATCCCTTGCCAGCCTAATCAGGATTTTATAAAAGGAAAGTCAAGAACCATAGGTTTCCAAGGGGTAACAAACAATCTTTCGCGATTGACATCTCTTTACGACGAAAATAATCACAATAATTGACACCGCTCACACAAATATCAAATAAACAAATACGGGAGTCAAACAATTACGGAGTCAAACAATGTACAGATATTTCCGACGCCTGCAGCCCGGTGGAATGTTCTGTTAACGCAGTGTTCCTCTCTCAGGGGAAGGTCCAGGGCAGCTTCCTCACTTGGCACTGGCATTGGTGGGCGATGTCTTGCCACACAGGAGGGACGCCAGGGCACGGACGGTGGATAGGGCGTGGAGGAAGTGGCGATGACGTGGCAGCCGCGGTAGTAGCAGGAGTAGGTGTCCGGAGATTGACAGCCGAGTAGCGAAGGACTGGGGAATCTCACGAGCCCCAGGGGCCTCAGATGAGTATACAACCAGAGTTGGATTGAACAGCGGGGTGAGAGTACAGCTGTGTTGACGGCTGAGTCGTGTTTGATGTGTGACGAGGCAGCAGCGACCTTCTCACCTCACCTCCGTCTTCCCCCCCTAGTGGGGGAGCGAACAAGCAAACGAACGGCGGACAACCATCCCGCACGTTACCGCCCTTACAAACTTATTACTTCATATTTTGAAATAAATATAAAGAATCTCTTGATGTGCGAGGCAGCAGAACCAGAGTTACGTACTTTATAAATTAACTGTAAGAATATTTAATGTTTAATAGAAAAACAACACGGTGATATTATAATATTAATACTGACACTTCACTAACACCAGACTTGGAGATAAGCAGTGCAAATGCTTTTTAAGTTTTAGGCTATGAGTAACTACCTAATGTGAGTTTATTATTGCAACGACTGAGAGATAAGTCGATTCAGATAACAGTGCTGATATATCATTACTGGCCAACAAGCGCTGACCCGTCACTATCAACGTCAACATTGAATCCAGTGGGGTCGATATTTTTTTTTGTGTGTGTTGGGGGGGGAAGGGAGGGGGGAGTTGATTTATATGAGATACAGTGACCTTGTCCCATGCACTTGTTACATTAATGGTGCTTTTTGATTTATGGAGTCAACAATTTCATCATTTAAGCAGTTTAACTTGAACGAGTCAACTGAATAAGAGTCAATATGGCATCTTATTAAAAAATATAATTTGAGGTTAGCGCAGAACATTCCAGGAAAATTCAGGTGACGCTGCCAGGAGCCACAGCTTAAGCTCTCTAAGTCCCATGTTTCATTTGAATAGAATATCAGGAGGGTAATTGTCGTCTGAGGGGCTGGGAGGGTCGTCAGGGGGGTGGGTTAGGAGTCATCAGCGGGGTTGGACTGGGGTCGTTACAGGGGAGTTGGGCTGGGGTTATTAGGGGGTGGGCTAGGGTAGTTAGAGGGTGGGCTGGTGGTCGTGGGGGGGGCTAGGGTGGTCGGAGGATGGAGAAAAAGAGTGATTTCTGGAGATTTTCACTGACTTCCAATAGTATTTCATATATTATTCTTAGGCTAAACTATTTTTCCTGCTATGGTTCAGGATGGTCGACCAGCTGCTGATCTCCTGGTTCTTGGTGTCCAGCAGGTAGTGGTCGACCAGCTGCTGATCTCCTGGTTCTTGGTGTCCAGCAGGTAGTGGTCGACCAGCTGCTGATCTCCTGGTTCTTGGTGTCCAGCAGGTAGTGTTCGACCAGTTGGTGGTTTCCCTTCTTCTTGCTAGTTTACTGAATGGTTGATTCACCATCGACGAGCATACATGGCATTGTATCCGAGTGTACGAGGTCCATCGAAGCCCACACTGTATTCCGGATGTACAAAAAGATTGTTTCCGGGGCCCATCAATCAATAAGTCAATTGCTCCAAGGATAAAATCATAGTCGACCTCGTGAAACAGTTTTAGTATATACTGTAAGAGGAATATCACACCGCCTTTCTTCCGTGTTTATCAAGTTTTGAGGAATTACAGCAAGTGGCCAAGTAGCGTCCCTATCAACAGGAATCATACAAATCGGTTTAAGAGATTACCTAAAGTCTCATATTCAAAAAATAAAAAAATTCTGTGTTGTAGATTTAATTCAGTGCTTGCATGCGCACACAATTATTTTCCATTTTAGCGAGCTTTCCTGCCAAAATTTCTCACCTCTCTCTTCAACACCTTTTCTCTGTCCGCCGTTAGATGTCATTAACTCCCTCAGTCTCTGACTTTGTGTCATTTATCTCTTTTCTTGTCAGTTTTGTTACTGTTGTTCTCTTACTCTTCTGAAGACACAAGCTGATACTTGTATATAAAGAACACAAACTCACTCACCCCCACCCCTAAACACACCCCTACACACAACCCACCTACCCAACCAGTTTCCGTCTCCACCTTGTCATGGTTTTAGTATGAATCGGTGGTAGTAGGAGTGGATTATATTATATAAAGATAATAATATGTCGTATTTCTTATTTCTTACCGTAGAGTCTGATACCTTCACACTGATTACTTACAGGAGATTATGGTGTATCTACGTAGAAGTTCACTCCACCACTCGACATTCCATGATTCATACTTGATAAATGATGATTTAATGAATTCATTTAATTTTCAACATCCATCTAAGTTATTGCAATCAGTCATTACCTTTAGTAATAATAAGATAGGATCACAGATACGGGCAGATAATTGCACTTACATTTATTTGTCAAGCTTCCATACAATGATTTACAATTTGCATGGATATATGAGTCACTCACGTTCACGCTGTACTAAAATTAATCTTCTAAAAGAGGTAATTTCCAACTTGGGGACACATATGATTACTCTACTGTGGTATGACTTAACAGAGCCTTAATTCTTCAAGTGATACATTTACTGCCAGCCTGGATTGCTTTTGTTGCAACCAGGCTTCATCACAAGAACATCTTCCCACGGCCATAGCAACAAAAAGGTACTCTTGGGTTACCACACATAGTCTCGCGTCACTGACAGTCACTGTGGACGGTTATCGCGGCAAGGAGAACTGGTAAGCGTGACTTGAATTAACCATTTAGGTGCAATAGACCAGCCTGGATTGCTTTTGTCGCAACCAGGCTTCCACACGTGATATTTCCACGGGGATAACAAACCTAGGTTAACACACTTAGTCTCGTGTCGATCATGGTCACTGTAGACGGGTGTCGTGCAGGAGAACTCTGTAAGCGTGAATTAATTAACCATTTACTGTAGGTTTGATAGGCCAGCCTGGATTGCTCTTGTCGCAACCAGGCATCCACACGTGACATTTCCACGGGGATAACAATCTAGGTTCACACGCTTAGTCTCGTGTCGACGACGGTTTACAGGACGGAGTGGCGGTGGAGGACTCTGTGTGGTGTGGTGTCCCGCCCCCTTTCAGGAGAGGATGGAGACGACGTCTTAACTAACCCATGGCTCAGGGGATACTCCTTAAAATGAGGTTTTTGGGTGTGAAGCGATGAACAGTACAACACTGTTTCACTGCCCACCCCCCTAAAGGCTGGCTAACATACACTAATTGAAAAAATACATGTCCCAGTTATGCCTCGCCGGGCGTCTTATCTCTGGTAAAAGAAACTTTGGAGTTGGTTGCGTGGGTAAACCTAACGCAACCCATGACAATATATATTTATATATATATATAGATCAGATTCATGTGGGTAATGTCACTGTTCACTGCCATGCAGGACAGAGGTTCGTACGCAGAGAAATGCATCATATTCATTGACAGTATATATAGGTCAGATTCATGTGGGTAATGTCACTGTTCGCTGCCATGCAAGACAGTGGTTCACATACATTGGACGTCATATTCTATTTGCTAGCCCACACTAATCAGTGTGGGCTAGCAAATTTGGGATAAACAGCAAGAATGTCCTCAAGCACCCCCGATTCAATGTAGTAATTACAAAGTTCATGATACAATAAGCCAGGTGGCCTGAAGTCTTTGACAGTGACACATTCAATAATATATTGTTCAAGAGTATGCTTTAAAGGTTTATCACAAAGTTTACATGCTGAGTGTTCTGGTATGGGTACAGCATTACTAACTTGCCAGATGTGTCTGCATCCTAGCCTAATTCTGGCCACGACTTCATCACATTGTCTGGTTCTGTACTTATGCTGGCCATACCGGTACCTCTCGTCACAATATTTGTCATATTTACTAATGCTACAACTGCCAGGTCTCTCTGCATTTCTCAGTTCTTCTAGATCAGAGTTCATGATTCTGACTTGACTGTTTTTATGTACAGCATTGGACAGGCCAAGGGCACAGTCAACATCTACTTTCTTACATGCCTCATTGACCAGTCTATCAGCAAGGTCATGATATCTAATTCCAACATGGGATGGAATCCACACAAATTCGATACGAGAGTTGTTCTCATTGGCAGTTATCACATTTCTTTTAATATCACATAGAACTTTACATATAGAACCTGATGGGCTGTTCATTGATTTCAAAGCACTATGAGAACCACAGAACATCACCCGACCTCCATTTTCTTTAAGGTAGTCTGTGGCTAAGTAGATTCCAGTTAGTTTAGTTTGTGTTGTGCTGGTCCAGTTGTTCAACCTTTGCTTGTTTGACACTATCATCTCTTTTTCTTTATATATTACAATTGCACAGCCTGTTCTACCTGTGTTTGTCTGCACAGAACCATCAGTAAAAGCATAACATTCACTTGATTTAATACTCTCTATGTGTCTGTTAATAGTTTCTAGTGTGGCACATCTCATCACATCGGTGTTTAACATTTGCTTACTACCAACAGCAGTGTAATTAATAGGAACTGATATATCCAGCCAAGGAGGAATGGCATTAATGGGTTCGTCTGGGGTGATTGGGACATTCAGTTTCAAGAGATCTGCAACACTTTTATGAAGCCACGCCCCAAAGAGAGTCTTTTGTGGAAGGTTAGCGAGATAGTCGGGATTACTTAGATAGAACCTCAACTCAGTTTGAGCTGTAGTTTGGGGACCATTGTTCTTCAAAACTTTGACACAAAACATGGTATTAAGTAGAGCTATTCTCTCAGATAGCGAGGGCAGTCCAAACTCTTTCCTCATGTTTACAATTCTGGTTGATTTTGGGCAACCTAGAATGATGCTCATGGCTTCATTTTGCACTACCTCAAGGCTGTTGAGTTGTTTAGGCGGAATAGTCATAAGATGGAGAGCATGAGAGTGAACTACAGAACGAATGAAGAGACGATAGAAAGTACGAGCATAGGTGATGTTAATTCCATTGTCCTTGCCAACAAGGGTTCTGAGGGGTTTAATGCGCTGCAATACTTTGGCACGAAGGTTGCCGACAAAGTTTGCATCATTCACACAAATTCCAAGATGTCATGGGTTGCGTTGGGCCTCCCGCACAACCCATCCCAAATGTTTGTTTACGGTAGAGATAAGGTAACCGGCCAGCCATGACTGGGACATGTAGGGGGGGCAGGCCAGTGAGACAGTGGTGTACTGTTCATCACTTCACGCCTCAAAAAAACCAATTTAGCCAGTGGGCTTTAGACCTTGGGTTAGAGAAGACCTCCTGCTCAGCGGACTTAAGATTAGGGGCCATATAGTCCTACCAGTGCTACGAGTCTGTGTGTGCAAATCCCCGAGATTTTTTTGTTAAGTCCAGCGACAAGTTAACACATCCTGTAAAGGAAGTGATCAATGGTGAGGGCCTGTTTGCTACAAGAGCACTCCAGGCCGGCCTAATAGATCTAAACGATTAATTCACCAGGTTGACAAACTCTCCCTTATAACTTACGGTACTGTGGCGTGAATGTGAGTGACTGACCTATCCATGCAAATTATAAGCCCAGTGTATGGAATTGTGCCAAATAAACTTAAGTGCAATCATCTGCCCGTATCTGTGATCCCTCTATTATCATTATTACCAAGGGTAATGACTCATTGGTTATGACAAAGTATAACCAATAACTTAGATGGATGTTGGAAGTTAGTGGAATTCACTAAATCATCATTTATCAAGTACATAACGCATTGAGTGCCGGAAGCAGAGCAAAATTCTACGTAGTGATACACCATAATCTCTTGGGTGAGTAACCAGTGTGAAGGTATCCGAGTTCTACGGTAAGAAAGCCACTTTCCTGCACTTAAAACGTAACACAAGATATTTATAGGAGCTACATAGTTCCAAGGGCATGCTGTTAATGTTAAAGTCAGGAGGCAGAGGGTGAACAGGACGAGGATTTAGGACCCTCGTCTTGTCAACAGATATTATGAGACCACATTCCACAGTCCTCCGAGCAAATACATCCAGCAAGGCTTGGAGCCTGAGCTTGGTCTGTGTCATAATGCAGATATCATCAGCATAGCATATTACAGCCTCGTTTGGCTGAACTGGAATGTCAGACATAAGCTTGTGTATCAGTATATTAAAGAGCATAGGACTTAACACGCCTCCCTGAGGCGTGCCAAGCTCAAATGATCTCCTTCTGGCACTTTTATCCCTAAACAGAACAATGGCATACCTGGTATGTCATCTGCAATTGTATGAGAGTCTGGAGTTAACCTAGTCAGTGTGAAGGTCGACATGTTTTGCTTGGCTATGTAACAGAGTAGCAAGGAAGGTATTTATTTGAAATACCTGTGCTACAGGTCCTGTTCTGTCAACGAGAGCAATCTCTCAGGTTCTCTGTGTTGCTGTTGGATCCCAAGTGTACTCTATGTATATTTACAGTGTATATGTTTTCTACAGGTACACCAAGTAAGGGTGATTGTGAGATATGTAGTGTACCGTGTTGACAAGTGTCTGAGTTTTGCCATGGAGTGGATATTGGCCGTAGTGAGTTACTGGAAGTAGTTAGAAGACTATCATTATTTTAATAAACCATTTTTATTATATGTTAGGGTTATTATTTTCCTGCAGGGACCACCTTTATTTTCTCCATATATCTTGGTACCATTATTACATTTACCCACATGTCGTACCCTTGAGCCATGCTATCACAGGTCAGAAGACAAGTCAGAAAGTACAGTAATTGTTTAAGTAGTGGGACAGAGAGAGAAAATAAAGTAAAGTTAAAGGAAGTAGATCCCCTTTAACAGGCGACAGCAATCTCTCGCCCCTACATTTGTATAACCCGGTGCTGTGTTCGACGGCTTCTTCAGTCATAGTTGAAAATTACGATAAAATATTATTTTGCACCTAACTTTAAACATGAGAAAAATAATTTTTTTTTATTATTATTGGAAAAATTATTAACATTTTGTCCTATTTAAGTTAATAAGTTTTGAAGATAATCTAAAAAAATTAAAAAAATTAACGAAAAATTTTACTATCATTAAAATAAAATGTTTACTGTTTGTTCCTTATGTGAAAAGAAAAGTTTTAAGCATAATTTCTAAAAATTAGAAAAAGTGATCGCATATTTTGCTGTTACAAGGGGTATTTTATCCATTTACCTCAAATTTAGTAGAAAAACTTGTTGGAAAAATATTTGAACGTGAAAAGAATTAACAAAATCTGCAATTTTCACTGGAGGAGTTAGGCAATTTGCATTTAGTTATTGGCTCTATTTTTAACTGCCGAATGGCAGTTCAAAACCTGTTCAAAACCTGTAAAGAATGAAACACTCGTTAACTACTGATTACATTCCATTACATGTATACATTATTCGTCAGTTAGTAAATACATTATTCTGTATGGTTATTATCCAAATTGCTTTACACTATGCACGTATGTAGTTCCCAGCATTTCACCACAATACAAACAATCACTGTTCTTTCACTCACATGTGCGAGCTTATAGCTCCACTTAACTTCTAGTATCGCTCCAAGTAACTCCTGGTTATAGCTAGTGTGTGTGTACACTCAAAGGGGCTGGACGATACTGCCAGCTAGAGGCATCCCGAGCCCTACCTATAGTCGTAACAACACAAAGACTTGTTGTGCACCAACACACATCTGGCGAGGTCACAGGTCGGGCGATAAATTGAGAGGTCTTGCCGTATGCTATCGTCTAGGGGTCCTGGGCTGACTCACCATCGTCTCCCCGCTTAGTACACAACAACTCTTTTCTCATTACTCTTATCACTCTCCCATAATTGCAATAACGCTGCGTGCGAGGGCGGCGATAGCACTATTACTGAAGTTATATTACTCGTTATAGAACTGGAGCGATACTAAAACTGTACCACAAAAAGAACACTGAAGTTCATATTCATTATCTGAAGAAAAAACTGACAATAATACTGAAGAACACTGGTGTGAGACTGATTTAAGCAGGGTCATTTTAAACTGCTGAGGGATTTGTTAATATGTCTACTAGGACTCCCCTGCTGATTCACACCTGGGCGCCTTTCACCAAATCATCCCCCTCATTTGTCTTTCGTTAACCAATGTTTAAAACCTGACCTCAGTTTTGTGTTTCACTTCCGCATCTTTTTTGTACCTCTATGTGTGTGTGTGTGTGTGTGTGTGTGAAGGAGGTAGGGCACTTCCTGTATGTAACCTAAATTCCCCAAACTAGTTAACCTGACGATTTAGAAGCTCAATAGACCAATCAATTTGTACTGTGAAATTTCTATTCAATTTCTGATTGAAAATAACCTGGGGTTCCGGTGCTGGCTTTTGACGCACACTATCAAATAGAATAAAAGGGTGAAGTTAAATTCAGTAATTGGTGACTTTTATATCACAGATTACTTCTTTGAGCGTGCGCGCGCTTATGTGTGTGAGTACGTGTCTGTTTGTGCGCAGGTGTTAAGCATGGCTGTGTATATATATATATGCACAAACTGTATGGGTCCAGGGAAGGAAGAGAATGTGTGGATGAAGTGTTTAGTCTAAGGAAAAAGGGCTGCTATTAATATTGTTGGTATTTATAGATATATGGACCTACTGTCCAAACTTGAGATAAAATTAGTAAGAGAGTAAACATAACGAATTAAGGTTTACTGTATGTTCTAATATGTAAAACTTTTGACATGCGTGGAACTTTTTTTTTTGGGGGGGTGGTGAGTATATCCATTAGTGTATAGTATATGAGTATAATGAGATATAATACCAGTCTTTTATAGTAACATATTTATAAATCAAAGACATCGAAGCCTGAAACTTTGAAAAAAATTACTTCCAAGCAATAGTCAGGTCAAGCAATAGTCAGGTCAAGCAATAGTCAGGTTAAGCAATAGAGTCAGGTCGAGCAATATTCAGGTCAACCAATAGTGTCAGATCAAGTAAAAGAGTCAGGTGAAGCACTAGAATCAGGTCAAGTAATAAAGTCAGGTCAAGCACTACAATCAGGTCAGACAATAAAGCCAGGATCAAACAAAAGAGTCAGGTTAAACAATTAAGTCAGGTCAAGTAATAGAGTTTTGATCAAACAATAGTCAGGTCAAGCAAAGAGTCAGATCAAACAATAGTCAGGTAAAGCTCTACGGTCAGGTCAAGCACTACAGTCAGTTCAAGCAATAAAGTCAGGTTAAGCTGGTGTTTCCGATGACCCTGCAGCATTTCAAATGCTGCATTTATTTGGAGACAGAATGGAGGGAATGAAGTGATTGATAGATCTGATGGACATGGTAGGTGAGGAACTAGAATACAGAGTTACAGAGTGAAAGATAATAACAGTTACATTATATAAGATATATATAACGAGAGAGAACGGTATAGTAGAAAGAGGAAGCGTTGAGTCGCCATTACTGTATGCGTATGAGTCTTGGCTCTAGATACAACAGGAAGAACCAAATTAGAAGCGACAGGAATAACTTGCTGGAAAACAATAATTACCGCGAGGAGAAACAAGAGAAATGGAGAAATTGGATGGGATGAGGAAATGAAAGTAGTGTAGGACAGAAAGCTGACCAGGGCTTGCTGTAAGGTTGTATGGGCGTAGTAAGTGAATGGGTGGTGAACGGTGTGGGTAGTCGGAGGGAGAGAGGACTGATGGAAGGAAGTACTACAAGAAGTAAGGGAGTTATACACCTAGGAATAATAGAGAGAGAGAGGGTGACCATGATGACAAATGGTTTATGATGAAAGAGTCCCACCTGGTACGATGTCCTCCGTAAACTTCCTGACCTCTCGTACGTCTACGGGAAAGGGTCGCGGTAGGGGGACGTGATTGCTGCCCGTATCATCATTGGGTATGACTTTGCTTGGGAGATTGGTATCCCCGCATCCCCTGAGCAACGCTCTTGTGCGTTATGCAGAAGACCCGACAGCCGCACCCTTATTCACTACCTCCTAAGATGTCCCCACACACAACGCTTCCGTGACGCCTGCTGGACCACCACTCCACGACCCCCTGACGGAGACACGATGATCCTCCCAATACTGGCCAGATATTTTGTAAATAATATTGATTATGTGTTAAAGGAATATCCTTCCTTCCTTAGGCTTTAGTAAGCCCCTTTATAATATTTATACTGTATATACTTTTCACACTTGCCAGATGCTTCTGGTGTCATTGTACAGGGGTACCTAGTGACAGCACTAGGATCCCGCTTCCTCTATCAAGGAATAAACAATTGAAATTGAAATTGAATTGATGAAAGAGTATTTACATGTTAAAGACTTGTGAGAGGAGAGACTTGCTTTTGCTTCTGATTCTTGTCGCCCTGAAGCAGATGAGGGAGAGGCTCGTAAGAATAATAAACAACATTTTTGGATATAGTTGGTTTATATTTCAGTGTGTAAATTTTCAAGATTTTTTTTTAAGGATAAAGAGAGGCAAGAATCAGTGGTTACCTGCCTTTGAACGTAGTGGGTAAGAGACATTAACATCCAATGATTTATTTGACAATATAATCCCCGTATACAGTAATTTAGTCACTCCCGTTATGTGAACGCAACCATAACTACACGGTAAATAACATAAATTTATCCCGAATGTTTCATAAACTTCGCTACTGACGTGAATCCAGCTTTGTATTTCCAATGGCCAGTGTATTATACTGTACACCGGAAAAAATAAAGTGAACAGATTTATTTTTGCCGATACATTGATGCGTGACCGCCGATCCATCCACGTACGGCTACAGTCAATTTAGTGTAATTATTTTTCATTTGTTGAAGCCAGCAGGATACTGGCGGTCACCAACGCCATCACCTGTCCAACGTCCCTTCTACCACCGACAGCCTCTGGCTCTCACGTCTAGCCTAGTCATGACTCTCTATACTAGTTCTCGTTATGGATCTGCATTTTGGGATTCTTATTTTGATGAGAAACATAAGAGAAATAAGGCGGTGACAAACTACTTCATTATCGTTAAATTTTTTAAGAAACATCATATCTCTGGCATCAGTTTTGTAATGAATGGAATTAATCGATATTCAGCTAACACACAAGAATACAATAGGTATGTTATGCCGAGGCATAATTTAGTGTTGTAATTTTTGGGAGCTAGGTGTTTTGATTATTTTCTACTTCAAGCAGCAGTTATTTTGGCAAGTTTTGGGAGATTTTCTTTAATATATTGATGCAGTACTTATGTAAGAACTTTCTAGAATGTATTGAATCATTTTGTATGATTTACTTACATATTGTAGGCCAAGATCATTCTAGAACTCGCCAGACGTGTCTCGTTCCGACCTGAAGCATCTAGATGTCGCTAGAATGTCCTAGGCGTCTGACGAGCTGCCTAGGGGAAAGTGAGTCGACCGTTTCTCTTCAGAGTGTGAAGTACAAGACTAGTGACAGCTGTAGATAATAGGTGTTCAAGTATTGTGGAATTATTGTGAGCAATAGAAAGTGAAAAGGCTAAAGAATTGTAAATTGGTAGCAGGCTGACTGTATATAAACTGTATATATGAAGTGAGAAGTCCAGTTTTTGTGAAGATTAAGTGATTATTAATGAAAACTACAGTTCACAAGTGTGTTTCTGTGACCTGGTGGAAATCTACCTGCCTGTTGTTTTGTCTGTACACTGATACCAATCGTCGGAAAATTACTGGAGACTGGAGGGGCAGCTAGTGATAATTCGTAGACACTAATGATATATCTACTGCTTCCGTATATATGACCTGGGCCGCTGGTAACCAGCGGTGGAAGCTGGGAAGCAGCGAAAAGGGGTACGTAACACTGGTGACGGGTGGGATAGCCTGGCAGTGAGATATCAGTCAAACTTTCGATTGGCGGATTATCAAGGGTTAAGAAGGTACCTAGGTGAGGTCACCTGGGACAGTCAGGTCAGTCCCCAGTAGGAAAGGGTGAGGTCACAGATGACACAACAATTGATCATGACTATAATATATTCACTCGCATACTACGTAAAGCACAAGAACAAAATATACCATACAGAAAAATTAGGTCAAATAAGAATGAACCAAGGTGGATGACCAGAAAACTTGAACATGACATAGGAATAAAGAAAGGAATATATAAGAAATTAAAGGGAGGGGAGGAGCAGCTCAGAAATAGGTATAATAAACTATCTAGGAATGTTAAGAAAAATGTAAGGAAAGCAAAGAGAGACTATGAAATCAGGACAGCGAGAGAATCCAAGGCGAATTCCAAGGGATTTTTCCAGGTATATAGGATAAAGGTCAAGGACAAAGTTGGGCCTTTAAAGTCAGAGGGAGGGGAAGTGATCGATGACAGTGAGGAAATAAGCAAAGGATTGAACAGCTACTTTTTATCAGTTTTCACAGAAGAAATTCACGAGGAAATTCCAGAGGTGGAACTGATATTTAGGGGAAATGAAGAAAAGAAATTAAAGAATATCACTATCAGAAAAGAGGATGTTCTTAAGAAGATAAATAAATTAAAGAAGACAAAATCCCCAGGGCCGGATGAAATTTTCCCCCGAGTTTTGAAAGAGTGTAAGGAACAGATTAGCAGACCCCTCGTAAATTTATTTACAAAATAATTAGACATGGGAGTTGTGCCAGGCTTGTGGAAACATGCAAATGTAGTACCCATATTTAAAAAGGGAGACAGAGCATCAGCGTCAAACTACCGGCCGATTAGTTTGACGTCAGTAGTGGGGAAATTTCTTGAATCAATTATAGCAAATAGCATTCGATCGCATTTAGAGAAAAGCAAATTAATCTACGACTCTCAACATGGGTTTACAAAGAGAAAATCTTGTCTAACAAATCTGCTGACTTTTTTTAGGAAAGTCTTCGAGATAGTAGATAATGACGATAATTACGATGTTATTTACTTGGACTTTAGCAAAGCGTTTGACAGAGAACCACATCAGAGGCGACTGAGAAAAATTAAGGCTCATGGTATCGAGGGGAAAGTTTTAAATTGGATAAAATTGTGGCTCACCGATAGAACACAGAGGGTCAGCGTAGATGGTGTCAAATCTGAGCGGGGCCGTGTAACCAGTGGGGTTCCCCAGGGGTCAGTACTAGGCCCACTCTTGTTCATAATCTACATAAACGATCTAGATACTGGGATCAGCAGTGACATAAGCAAGTTTGCGGATGACACCAAAATAGGGCGGCAGATTAATTCAGGGCAGGATGTAAATGCACTACAGGAGGATTTAAATATACTGCAGGAGTGGTCAGAGAAATGGCAAATGAAATTCAACGTATACAGCCTACGGCCTAGAAAACAGTGCGTTAATGTTTGAAATAAGGCAAACAGAGGATTAGATTTTATATCTAGAAGTGTAAGTAATAAGAGTGCAGAGGTCTTATTGCAACTATATCTTGCGTTAGTCAGGCCGCACCTCGATTTTGCGGTTCAGTTCTGGTGCCCTTATTATAGAATGGATATCAATTCACTGGAGTCGGTGCAGCGAAGAATGACGAAAATGATTCCGGGACTTAGAAACCTTCCATATCAAGATAGGTTAAAGAAGCTAAACTTGCATTCCGTAGAAAGACAAAGAGTGCGGGGAGATATGATAGAAGTATTTATGTGGGTGAAAAGAATCAATAAAGGCGATATAGATAAAGTTCTTATAATATCCGAGCAGGATAGGACTCGTAGCAACGGATTTAAGTTGGATAAGTTTAGGTTGAGGACGGAGATAGGAAGGAACTGGTTCACAAATAGGGTGGTGGACGAGTGGAACAAGCTTAGCAACTTTGTAGTAAGTGCTGGAACGCTGGAGAGTTTTAAAAGGAGGCTAGATAGATTCATGGATAATAGAGAGTGGAAGTAACTCTTGACAGGTGCTGCCATGCACAGGCCAATCGGCCTATTGCAGACTTCTTATTTTCTTATGTTCTTATGAAGGTCACGGTGTGCAGACCAGAAGCCAGACCGGGCAAAGGGAGATTTTCATGGCTGATCTGATGAAATTCTAACAGTCACAATGAGAAGAACGTAGGGAGCAACAAACAGCTTTGCAAGAACAACTACAAGCACGAGAAGAAAAAAACAACTACTGCAAGAACAAAGAGAAAACAGAAACATGAAATTGTGCAGCTGTAAGTGAAAATTCATTAATTGCATCTTCAGGAAGAGATCGACAAGAAAATTCATGAACGGGATAAAGCTCTGCAAATGATGTGTGACAGATGGGATGACACGTTGCCTGAGGTGCATGTTGAACTAGGAGTGACAAAAGAGAAAGTAGGTGAAAAATTAAAGCAGCACAAACAAGAAGTGAGTGTGAGATCACAGAGGTACACGAAGAGCTAACAGTAGTGAACAGTTTGCTAAAGAAATTCAGTAGTAGGCTGGAAGTGCTGGAGAATTGTCTAACAGCAGGATGTCAGCAAAGATCTAGTGACTCCTATAATTGTAATGGAGTGCGTGAAACATCGTTTGTGCACGCTCAGGGGGGAGTTAATAGTGTTGAAAATGATGGAAAATACGATGAGCGTGTAGAAAAGGGATGTGTTGAGCTGAATTACAGAGCACCTGAGCTCAGACCCCGAGCTACGTCAGGTGAAGTGGTGAACTATCCAGGAGAGCCAGTGAAGAAGAAACCACAGGAATTCGATGGCAAGGTCTCATGGGAAGCATACAAGCGCAGTTGGAGTTACTGGTTGAACAAAACTGGTAGAATGACATGCAGTGTGCAGTGCAATTAGCCACGAGTCTTAAGGACGCAGCTATGGAGGATCTTAGCCAGTTGACAGGAGCAGAGCGAATAAGTTACATTATCACTTGTAAAGGTACTGGAACGAATGTCTGGAACCAAGCACCAAAATGAGGTTTACAGGGCCAGATTCCGCACTCGTACCCGTAATCGAGGGGAAATACTGCAACAGCTTACTCAAGACCTGGAAAGTAGGGCGTACCCTGGAGCATCACCTGATCCGTTAGTAGTGTTGTTGAGGGACCAGTTTGTGGACGATGCATTGGACAGCATGCAGATGAAGATTCAGGTGAAGCAGTCCCAACCTGTAACTCTATAGGAAGCTTTGGCTAGCGCCCTGAGTTTGAATTTTATGTGAGGTCAAGATTACCAAACTTCAGGGCGGAGTCTAGCTCTGGGATTAAAGCACGAAAGGGCCAAGTACAAGAGACAGAAATTTAAGGAACATACTGTTATTGTGAGAAGACTGGGCACAAGCAGGAGGACTGTTACAAGCGGAAACGAGAGCGAGATAAGGGCAATACAGAGAAGAACATGGAGAAGAGAGGATATTGGACGATTAATTGCCCACGGAATTCCAAGAGCGGGAAAGAAGAGCAGCCCATTAAGACGGGGGAACTAGAGATGGTTGGTGCTGAGGGGCAACGACCACCCTGTCTCACCAGAGTCCCACTATCGATGGCATAAGGTGTCCGTTAGTGATCGACACGACCTTGGAGCAGATTTCTGTGAAGCCGGACGTGGTTAGTCATCGACAACTACCTGAGACGTCGCAGCAGCTGTGTGGGATAACTGGACACTGCGAAGTATTAAAGGGACCAGTAGGTATCATCATTAAGCTGGGAGGGGAAGAAGAAACCCTACAGATTTATGTAGCGGATATTGCAGATCCTTGCAGCCTGGGCTTGGACTACCTCCTACCTCGCAAGTGTCAACTGGACCTTGGATCGATGCAGTTGAAAATTAAAGGAAAGTGAGTACCGCCGAAGACTGTGAAGCAGGCAAGTGATAAGGTTACAGCTAGGCTGACCATAGTTATAACCTCAACGTGCTGTTGCCGTGCAAGGTGAGCTGTGCCTTGCATACCTGTCTGGGAGTGGTGGAGCCTTGTTGTCAGCATCGTTGCTGGAATGAGGCACTTTCCAAGAAGTATAGTCGCAATACAGCGAAGAAGGATTCAGCCGTTGCTGTAGATCGTCTAGATAAGTTGCAGCTGGAAGAACCAAGACCTGTGACCTGTGGTCGAGTGGATGAGCCAGATTTCAGTGCAGCCAGCATGGGAGACGATCTATGGAGGAAGTCCTATGACTAAAAAATATTGGGCTCAGTGGGATGTTCTTCGTTTGAAGGATGGTCTGCTGCAGCGCCAGTGGGTGATTTCAGATGGCTTCAACAGGTACTGGTAGACAGTACTTCTTCCCCGGAAGATGAGGTCAGAGATCCTGGGAGAGATGCACAACAATCCAGCCAGTGGACATCTGGGAGTGAAGAAGACCCTACGGCAAATGTTTTACTGGGTTGGCATGGGTAAGGATGTGGAAAAACGGTGCCGTTCATGCGACGTCTGCAGCGCCAAGAAAGGACCAAAGCTACACACGCGTGCTGCACTGCAGTTGTACTATACAGGCGCACCAATGGAGAGGGTAGCAGTGGCTATTGCGAGACCTATATCACTCACTGCAGTTAGGAACAGGTACCTTTGTGTGGCCATGGATTACTTCACTAAATGGCCACAAGCATATGCCATCCCAAATCAGGAAGCCACGACTGTTACCAGGATGCTGTTGACCAGTTCTTCTGCCGGTTTCGTGTGCCCCACAAGTTGTACTCGGACCAGGGCAGAAACTTTGAGTCGGCTGTGTTCAGCGAGAGCTGTAAGCTATTGGGCATAAGGAAGACTAAGACCACTCCACTCCGGCCACAGTCAGACGAAATGGTGGAAATGTTTTAATTGGACCTTGAGACAAGAACTTGCCAAGTACTGTGCTGATGGGCGGACAGAATGGGACCAGAAGCTGCCTGATGGAGTATCGGTCAACTGGATAAACACCGGCAAAACAAATGCTGGGTTACGAGCAGCGTCTACCAGTGGACCTGCTGACAGAAGACCACCTGATGAAGAACTACCTGAAAAACTACCAGTTAAGCCAAAAATCTCCAAGAAAGGTTGACGGAGGTCCACCATCAAGTCTGAGTAGCTTTGGAATTTTTGGGTGGAGTGATGAAGCGCAACCGCGATGTCAAAGAAAGCCAGGTCTGTTACAAGGACGGTGATAAGGTCTGGCTGTATAACCCTCTGAGGAAAAAGGGTCAATCATCGAAGTTACAGAGTCCACGGGAAGGACCATACACGGTAGTAGAACGCCTTTCAGATGTGACCTACCGGAACAGAGGAGGAAGGAAGGCTCACCCGAAGGTAGTCCACGTCAATCGTCTGTGGCAGTATCATGGGCCAGGGCAGTACAACTGGGAAGACTCTGAGGGGCAGTCACCTACCACCGACGAGGACCAGACCGGAGATCTTGGAAGAAGAACTCAGAGCCGTACTGATCAGAGGAACCCGACCTTAGACTAGGAGGAGGAGCACCGTTCCCTCTTAGTGGAATTGGACATGACAGGAGAGAGGGACCACTCTGGGGATGTGACTGAGGTTGCTGCACCAAGAGGGGACTCTCAAGACATCCAAGTACGTCGGCAGCCGCAGCGGGAGAGAAGGGGACCCACCAAGTTTCAGGATTATTATGTATATAGTGAATAGTTGTCTCGGGAGGACACAAAGATTAGGGAGGGGTAAAGTTATGCTGAGGCATAATTTAGTGTAATATTTTTGGTGAACTAAGTGTTTTGATTATTTTCTATTCCATGCAGCAGTTATTTTGTCAAGTTTTGGGAGATTAACTTGTATATATTGATGTGATACTTATGTAAGAACTTTCTAGAATGTATTGCATCCCTTCTGTTATGATTTACTTACGTATTGTAGGTCTAGATCACTGAAGAACTCATCAGGCGTATCTCGTCTCTGACCTGAAGCATCTAGATGATCGCTAGAATGCCCTAGGCGTCTGACGAGCTGTATTATAAACACCCGCGAGCTGCCTAGGGGAAAGTGAGTCGACCGTTTCTATTTAGAGTGTGAAGTACAAGCCTAGTGACAGCTGTAGATAATTGGTGTTCAAGTATTGTGAAATTGTGAGCGATATAAAGTGAAAGACTAAGGAATTGTACACTGGTAGTGTGCTGACTATATATTGGAGGTGAGAAATTCAGTGGTAAAGACATTCCCTGTAAAATTTTTTGTAAAGATTATTATGAAAACTATAGTTCACAAGTGTATTTCTGTGACCTGGTGGAAATCTATCTGTCTGTTGTTTTGTCTGTACACTGATACCAATCGTCGGGAAATTACCGGAGACTGGCGTGAGAGCTAGTGGTAACTCGACGACACTTGTGGCATATCTACTGCTTCTGTATAATTATACGACATGGCCACTGGTAACTAGTGGTGGGAGCTGGTAAGCGGCGAAAGGGGTTCATAACTGGTAATTACCAGTGCAAAGATGTAGATAAAACAGTGGTTTATTACGTGGTATGAAAAATGTCTCAAAATATACATCTATTGTTATTTAGTCCAAAGATTTCTTCCTGACAATGTTTAGTGACAAACTTAATAACACAACGGTCTCACTGCAACTTGGCAAACACACACTATAAAATTTTTTTGCCATTCCAACATCTCTCGGAATGTAGACAACAGTACTGTATTATCATATTTCACATTCATGGTAATTCATGCCATGCATTCCTGGGTAATGTCAGTAAATACATAAAAGTTTTATTTATTGCAACTTTTGCTCATTTTATCAAATTTCTCCACTCATACAACTTTTATATTGAAGTTGTTACTTTTAATCACCAATTGGGTTTTATTATTCAACAATTATATTAACCAATATAACTTTTAATCTCATCCTAATATTGTCCTGAGTAAATATCCATGTTTCTTAGTCATCAAAATCCGATTAAAGGTACATAATCATCAACCAGTTTTAATAGTGCCTGAGCAATTAAGAAAATCAGGACCTCTAGCGTTGTGATAATGTTGGAACTTGTATATAATTATCTGCCATCGTCTTTTGCCTGCCTTGTGAGTGAGGATTATAACCTTCGTCTAATACAAGGATAAAATACTAGTATTTAGTCCATGGTCTAACTTGCCCTCGGGAACACCACTGGAATCTAACCTCTTCCTCCAGAGGCTATTAAAGGCAGTTGATAGTGGTGTTTAATATTTGTTATGAAGACGGAGTTATTGGTGACCTGGCCCCGGGAGCAGAGTACAAGAACCTGATGTTAAGAACTCTCCCAAAGTTATGTCAAGCTCCCGTTGCCTGGAGTCTTGGAAGAACTGTTCATGCAAAATCTAAATTTATTTGTTTTTTTTATTCTTTAATGACGCTCAGTGGGTCTCCAAACGACACTTAGTTTTCTTTCTTAAGTACTGCAGTAACTTCATTATCATTACTTAGATGGTTAATTTGATCTTTAAATGGAAGGTCTACCGCGGAATTAAGTGAAGAGCATGCATTCATATGTCAAAGGGAACTCCACAGCCCACAGTTATAAAACATCTCTAAAAGCAAACCTGTTGCTTAAATATCCCGGGTCTTTGAATATTTTTGCTACTGTGTGGAAGTGACTAAAACTGAAAGTAAAAACAGCATCCTTCCATATCTATTTTTTTGATTCGGAATCTTACTGTGAGTATTTAGAATTGAATGATTTATTGTGTTTTTACTGAAGGCTGATACTGTGATTTCCTGTAAATTTAGTGACGTCATTAAAAAATATGCCATTCCTTCACACCTGTCTCGGCTACTTTAGTTGTTTCATTCTCAACTTATAACTTATTTTCCCCCAAATTTTGGTCTCGAAATGTATACGAATGTGCATGAATGTATTTTTTTTTCAGGATTAGCCCACCAGGGCACAGGTCATTGACACACATCGGGACCTGGGAGGCGGAATATAATAATAATAATAATAATAATAATAATAATAATAATAATAATAATAATAATAATAATAATAATAATAATAATAATAATAATAATAATAATAATAATAATGATTAATAAAAATTCAAAATTATAAAATAGTACTACTACTACTAGTACTACTACTTTTTTTTTTTTTTTTAAATCGTGGCCTCCAGCCTCCCCCAATAGCCACACCTTCGCCACCATTTAATTACCTTAATATTAAATATCCTAATACATAAGTAGCTATCCTATCTGTGTTAAATTAGTTGAGCCGCAGATTTATGCGGCATTCAGTGACTGTTGCCTCATAGTCAAAATCTGCAGCAGTTGTCGGAGTTGGGGCAGAAGCTCTCGTTCCCCTGAGGCAGAGCAAAGCCAACCGAAGGAGAGAGAAAGACAGTCGACATCTCATCCAGGCTGTAACATAACTTCTGGGCTGCTGCTTCTGTTCGGAGATCAACTTCGCGAGTCTGGCGTAGAAACATCTTGCACTTGGTCCCATCCCACCAGAGGTTGTGAACACTAGAGGAGTGAAGCTGCCTTGATCAACGTTTTGAATTCTCTCCCCATATGCCCTTCTCTTGGCGGTCTCGTTCCTCCTATGTGCAGCATCGAGAGCTAGGTTACGGTGACATGCGGCCATGGGATCAAAAATCTTGATATCGAAGAAAGCTCGCTGTCCCAGCGTCCAGAATCCTCGAGCACTGACGTCCACACGGGCTTCGTTAGATGTGTTTGAAGTCCTGTGTTGGAAGATCTCACCGTCCAATGGAAGGAGGGTCGGTACTACCATGACTTCCCGGCAGATTTCCTTCAACATATTTGCTGTGAGATCCCTTACCTCGTCATGCCTCATGCATATGAAGCCCCCCCCTTCTTGCACACCATGGCGTGATCGCCATCATAGGAAGAGCCACACACGCATTGGGAGGGCAAACCTTCTACTGGCCGACTGTACCTTAGAGCAATGGCGTCTGTAAATTCTTGTTTATTAAGACTGAAACCATTTGCCCTTATCGGTAACGTAGTTAACCAGTTCGAGGCGCCCACCTCCTGCGCTATAGCTACTTTTTTCAAATTTTCTGGTACCTGCAGCAATAGTTGCTGCAACTTATCATTTTGGCAGTGCTGTCGATCTGTCGTAATGGACCTACGAATCTTATTTACTTCACTGGTATCCACTTCCCCTGTTGCATTACTACTACTACTACTACTACTACTACTACTACTATTACTACGTGGCCTCCAGCCTCCCCCAATAGCCACACCTTCGCCACCATTTATTTACCTTAATATTAAATATCCTAATACATAAGCAACTATCCTATCTGTGTTAAATTAGTTGAGCCGCAGATCGATGCGGCATTCGGTGACTGTAGCCTCATAGTCGATATCTGCAGCAGTTGACGGAGTAGGGGCAGAAGCTCTCGTTCCCCTGAGGCAGAGCAAAGCCGACCGAAGGAGAGAGAAGGACAGTCGACATCTCATCCAGGCTGTGACATAACTTCTGGGCTGCTGCTTCTGTTCGGAGATCAGCTCCGCGAGTCTGGCGTAGAAACATCTTGCGCTTGGGCCCATCCCACCAGAGGTTGTGAACACTAGCGGAGTGAAGCTGCCTTGATCGACATTTTGAATTCTCTCCCCATATGCCCTTCTCTTGTCGTTCTCGTTCCTCCTATGTGCAGCATCGAGAGCTAGGTTACGGTGACAAACGGCCATGGGATCAAAAATCCTGATGTCGAAGAAGGCTCGCTGTCCCCGCGTCCAGAATCCTCGAGCACTGACGTCCACACGGGCTTCGTTAGATGTGTTTGAAGTCCTGTGTTGGAGGATCTCGCCATCCAGTGGAAGGAGGGTCGGTTCTACCATGACGTCCCGGCAGGTTTCCTTCAACATATTTGCTGTGAGATCCCTTACCTCGTCATGCCTCATGCATATGAAGCCCCCCTTCTTGCAAACCATGGCGTGATCGCCATCATAGGAATAGCCACACACGCATTGGGAGGGCAAACCATCTACTGGCCAACCGTACCTTAGAGCAATGGCATCTGTAAATTCTTGTTTGTTAAGGCTGAAACCATTTGCCCTTATCGGTAACGTAGTTAACCAGTTCGAGGCGCCCACCTCCTGCGCTATAGCTACTTTTTTTGTCAGATTTTCTGGAACCTGCAGCAATAGTTGCTGCAACATGTCATTTTGGCAGTGCTGCCGATCTGTTGTAATGGATCTACGGATCTTATTAACTTCGCTGGTGTCCACTTCCCCTGTTGCATTCTGGGCTATTATGTGGTCAGTGAGGGCTGCCGTGAGCTTAAGTGAATTTTGATGTTCAGAGTCAGCAATCTCCTCTGGATTAGTTAGTCCCATCCCTCCCAGTCTTGGTGGAAGTGCAAGAAGTGTTCTTTCTACTGGGGTTAAGTCGTGGTGTTTCACTAGTTTGGGAATGAACTTGACACTGATTGCTTCTTCCAAAGGGTGGAGGAGGGGTCGGATCTCAGGGATGGTACGCATCAGGTAGTTCCAACGATGCTTGACTCCATGTGTGAATGCTGCAAAGGCCGCATGTGGCTCTGTGTTAGCAATCTCCGATAGAGCATGGATTTCGCTAACCCACTCGTTCACCTTTCCCCCTACGTACTGGGTCTTGAAGTCCGTAGTGCCAATTACTGCGCCTAGATGTCTTTGGCCGTCCTTAGTTATTTTGACCTCACTTTCGCCGAAAACCTCCACAGCCCGATCATAATGATCTGGCTTCACGATGAGGAAGGATTTGCTGGCGTTTGGGTGGTACCCTATTTGTGGACCTCGCGATGTTACCAGGTCCCACCACTTTTTGATGTCCTCCACTTTTCCTGCTCCTGTGAGGTCATCAGCATATGCCACTTGTTTGACCCCAGTTGTTTCATACTTTATTTCTTGTTGGAGCACTGATAGGCCTATTGCATACATTGCCATTGCAACGGGGTCTCCCTGTGTTGTTCCCTCGGTCGACTGTAGGATGGTATCACCTCGTAGAGCCTTGTTGTTTACTACGTAGAGGTCTGAAGGATTCCTATACGAATTTTCAACATACATCGCAAAGCTAGGACACTTGATCTTGATGTTGTGCAGTGCCGCCTTGCGGTTAAGTATGTTGAATGCGTTTGAAGCATCCACCAGGAGAACGGCCTCACAATCACGCTGCTCAAATATCAATCTCATGGCGTGAATGGCCGCCTCCCCACCAGCCTGGTGGCCAGCACACACTTGTAGGTTCCCTGCTGCTGCCCTGACATCATCCTTTACTATTACTACTACTACTACTACTACTACTAATAATAATAATAATACTGTAGAGCCATAAATAAATATGAAAAATAATATATACAGAGTGAAAAACGATATAACTGTATGTTAGTTGAGTTGTCAAAGTAAGGGAAACAATTGAGACCCTGCAATTGTGTGTAAATGAGGCAGAAAATCAGATCAGGAACCTGAGACTTGGTCACAATTTTCGTGATGCCATATGGCAGCAGGGTCTGTCATTAGACAACACATATAGCTTCCAATATCTTCCCAGGCGGTAGTATGAGTATATATATATAATTAACTGTTTACGACTGTGGTGATGTAAATGTTTAGATGGGGTTCATGTTTATTTCTGTGTGTTTATACTATATACGTATGGAAACCTTTCAGTAATTTCTAGTGCATAAATATTTGTTTACCACATGGAAGTAATATGTATTATACAGTTCACTTTCACCCGATGATATTCAATAATTATGTAAAGTATGAAACTCTAAACATGTATACAGGACGCATCTTCATCATAGTCTGGGCCTTTAAGGGCACCGCTTTTAATATTTTTTTCGGCTAAGACCAGACGATTTTACTCAACCCGGACGGAACCTTGTACACAAGGGATCAAGATGCCCTCCTACACATTGCTGAAATTTGTATATATAATAGTCTACAATCTAAACGTCTATCTGCAATTTTTTGTCTAAATAAACAAATGTAGATGTTTAAATCCCTGAGAACGATGACCATCGTGCTCATTGGGTTAAGTCATCATACTCAATATTTTAAATAATCGTACTCAAGAGGGAATTTATCATACTTCGGGTTAAAATATTGTATTCAAGGGATTATGTCATCGTGAAAGTGGGTCCCACAGATATAACTGCCCGTTAAATCATCGTATTCAAAGGGTTAAGTCATCGTACTCGGGGGTTAAATAACGTACTCAAGAGGTTAAGTCACCGTATTCCGGGTTAAATTACCATGCGCAAGAGGGTAAATTATCGTAATGAAGACGTTAAGTACTCGGGGGTAAATTCATCGTACTCAGGGTTAAGTTTAAGACTTTCTTGATATTGACTCTGACAGAAAACGTATAACGAGTATTTATTTCCTGACGTTGTGTTCTTTAGTACTTCATTAATTGTTATGTGAGACAGTTTTAGATTTTAGTCAGTCTCTTTTATTTTGTTTTTGAGGTTTGTTTGTTGTGCGAGTTGAGGACGTTTAAGATGGTGGCATGAGGCGATTATAGGGAGAGGGAGAGAGAGAGAGAGAGAGAGAGAGAAGAGGGTGTTATACAGGGGTAGGTGGAGGCACGTGATTGTTGTAGGAGAACAAGAGGAGGACAAGTCAAGTTAAAGGTGAAGGGATGTGGTTGTTGGAGATGACAAATAGACGAACATGACAGGTGAATTTGAGAGCCGACCATTAATCTTTGTGAACGAGTGAAAGAAGAAGACAAAGGAGGGAAAGAAAAAAGTAGAAAGACAAAAGACAAAGAAAACAAAGAAGAAAAAAGACAAAAAACAAGAGAGAGAGAGAAAAAAAAAGTACTGCAGCTGTAATAATATCTTCTGTGCAGTATTTATTATTCTCTTAATCCCATCATCTGTGGTTCTTCCTCCTCAATGCTCTGCATTTACCGGAATAATATGTTAGTTTTCCATTCACTCTCTCCATACAATAAACTGTGGCCATTATGTTCTGACTTGTTTTTCACTGCATGTAACATAGGTCCTTGTTTTTTGTACCCCGTCGACCATGGGGGGAAGAGGAAGGAGAGGAGGAAGTAGAAGAGGAGAAGGAGGAGGAGGAGGGAGAAGAAGGAGGAGAGGGAAGAAGAAGAATTCGACTTAAGAACCATTCAGGCGTGTCACCTTCCGCGTCTCCAAGATTTTTTAATACAGTAATTCATCCCACCCCTCCCTCCCGCACCCCTCCAACCCCTCCCCCCAACCAAAAAAAAAAAACGGAACGGATTCTACCTAATCAGGGTAGATGGACCAGATTCAAGAAGAACCAAGCGTCACATATCAGCGTTATTTTCTTCATTCCTGGTTACTGTTATGATCCTTCGGTCTTCGCTGTGGCGTGAATGTTAAAAATTGAGAATAATGGTGAATCTTGGTTGTTAAGCTCTTGAGTGACGAAGTAAAGCTCACTGGGTAGTTGGATATTTAGAAGAACCATAGCCTCTATAATCCTAGACACTTATCCTTTATTGTTTTATTGTCCTCCACTTTTCCTGCTCCTGTAAGGTCATCAGCGTACGTCACTTGCTTGACCTCAGGTGTTTCAAATTTTATTGTGTGTTGGAGCATGGATAGGCCTATTGCGTACATTACCATTGCAACAGGGTCCCCCTGCGTTGTTCTCTCGGTTGACAGTATGGTGGTATCACCTCTTAGAGCCTTGTTGTTTACTATATAAAGTTCTGATGGATTCCTATAGGCTACTACTACTACTACTACTAATAATAATAATAAAAATAACGAACCACAAATAAAAAAAAAAATATATATATTAAGAGTAAGAAACGCTATATTTATGTTGTGTTGTCAAAGTAAGAGAAACAATTGAGATCCTGTAATTGTGTGTAATTGAGGCAGAAAGTCAGATCAGCAACCTGGGACTTGGTCACAATTTTTGTGATGCCATATGGCAGCAGGGTCTACCATTAGACAATACATTATACTTCCAATATCTTCCCAGGCGGTAGTGCCTCCCTGTTTGATAACTGCCTACCTCTGTGTGTTGAATCAGATTGAAGTTCAAGGGGTCAGGCTACACCTGTCATGATATTTATTAGGGATGTACCGATACCCATTTTTTTTCTTACCGATACCGATCAATTGGCCGATATCGATACTCCTTATATACTTATTATAGTCTGAAGTATAATCTCTTCTCTAATCTGGTCTTATAGGAGGAAAAGCCTAACTATCCTTACTACAAAAGACTAAGTTGGACCAGTCCAGTTTGGTCTAAAAAGGATCCCAAGAATATGCTGTATGTTAGAGCTGTACAGTATTACTATAAAAGCTGGAGTTTAGTTTAGCAAGGTCAGAACAAATCTTATTTTCCCCCTGACTTATAGAGTAAATATTTTATGTACAGTACCAGCATCGGCATCGGCCGATACTAACCTTAACGATACCGATACCAATTAATCTGCTTCCCGATACCGATACTGATTAATCTGTTTCCCTAATATTTACACCGAGATAATTCACGGAGAAGGCAATTGAATATAACCTACAACCTTACAGTATCTTCCGTGACATCTCTAAATCCCTTGACAATGTCTACATAACTAGTTTATCATTAACTTTGGCTGCCTCGTAAGAGTTATAACCGTGTTGAGTCAGTTAAACACTAAGATGAAAGGAAAAGTTTCAGTAGGAGACTCAACTTCGAGTCCTTTTCCAGTCATTACGGGTTAAAACAAGGTTACAAACTTAATGCTGTTTGTTTACACTTTTCCCTGATGCTTCACACTAAGGTTCTGATGGAGAATGTTGTCCATTATATCACATCTGATGGGAAAATGTTCAGTCATGTCAGGTTGAGATTAAGTTTTAAGTTACACAAAGTCTTCAATCGCATATCTTCCAGTGTGACGACTTGTCTATAGTGGACTGGAGATAGTCTACTAACCCCTTGTGTACGGCGTCGCCTCTGGATTGAATAAAATCGTCTGTCGTTAGCAAAATAAAATATCAAATATGGCGTCCCCATAGTGAAGGAATTAGTGAAGATAGTCTACTGAGAGTATATACGATAGATGACATCCAGGATATCAGTGATTGTTCTTCTGTATTTACAACAAACCTCGATATCACAATAAAAAAATGTTGAGGTAATATGCCAACCAAAGCCTACAGTAGAGCTCCAAACAGTTAACAAACACTATAGGTTGCTGGCTTACTCTTAGAGGCTGAAATAAATGTTATTACACACCACAGCAGAACAGTAAGAGATAGCAATTCTCATCAGCATCATTATTATTGTTGTTGTTAATGCGTCTATTCTGTAACAAATGTGTTTTACCTGTTCACTTTTATTTTCATCATTCTATTCAGTTATCATTTCCTATTTCGTTTACTCTTTCTCAAGTCCAAGCAACATTGCTCAGTAATCAGTGATGGGGAGGTTGAGGGTGAGGTAGAGTGTTGGAGGAGGAAGTCATTGAAGGAGTAGTCAGGGAGCCAAGTCGAGTAACTAAGGAAAAATTATACCTCTTCCTGAGACTAATTGTAACAAAAGCTCTTTTAGAAGGTCAAATATAATCTGTCACTACTGTCATAAACCAGGACATATAAAACCTGATTGCCCTGAGTTACGAAGGAAGCATAAAATCAATGTAAACGAGAAGAGTAAAAAAAGATAACTTTTGTTCTTGAATCAGACTTGATCCCTGATAACTTTCTAGCTGACTTGGATGGGTTAGTATTAAACAAAAAGGCTGCAGTTGTGCTAGATACTGGATGTTCCACAATTTTGATTAAAAACGAACTTATTCCTGTTAATCAGAAGAGAGGTAGGCTAAGGAAACTGTATGATTCCCTTGGTGTGGCAAGCTACTCCCCTGAAGTAAGATGTTTTATTCAGGGCAAATTCTTTACCGGTTGGGTAACTGCTATAAAGTTTGCTGATGTTCTTCTTGGTATGGTTCCTGAAGCTGAGGTTCCGTCGGTTAACTTAGTAGAAGAGAACATTTCACGATTTGGAGAGAATTCAGGTCAGACTGAGACTGGGACTATTTCAAGCGAGACTGTTAAAAGTAGAGACCAGGGGAGCTAGACAGAGTGAAACATTAGGTTTAATAGATTTATTGACACCAACTCTGGATGGTTTGCATATTAGTAAACAGGATCTGATTACTGCTCAGAATTAATGTTAAACCCTTGCTTCTATTAGAAATAAAGGCCTTAATAAAGACACTGTAACTGTTAAGAGTAGAACTGTTAGGTATGGGATAATTTATGGCTCATTTACAGAACTTGCCTTAATAGCAAAAATAATTTTGATTTTGGTAAGAAACAACTTGTTGTACCAGAGAAACTCAGAAGTTGTGTTCTTTCTATTGCCCACGATTCAGCTGTGGCAGGTCATTTTTCACAGTAAAACTTCGGATAAAGTTTTTAGAAAATTCTTCTGGCCTGGTGCTGGAGAAAATATCAAGAGATATTGTAGGTCATGCCATAAGTGTCGAAAGGCTTCTCCAAAAGGTTCTGTAAGAAACGTACCCATGGTGTCTATGCTCATCATAACTGAACCCTTTTTCAGAGTTGCCATAGACTTAGTGGGACCCATAACTCCGTGTTCTGGCTGTTCGACCCGTTTTCCTGAGACGGTTCCCTTAAAGAATATAGATACTGCAACCAATGCTGAGAATCTCGTTATAACATTTTTAAGAAGTGGCATCCCACGTGAAATTTTGTCTGACAGAGGTGCTCAATTCACCTCAGATTTAATGAGTGAAGTTAATCGCTTGTTTTCAGTTAAGGCTTTAACTACAACACCTTATCATGCTTGTTGCAATGGGGCGGTAGAGAGGTTTCATAGCGTCCTTAAGGCCATGTTGAAGAAACTCTGCATAGAAAGACCTCAAGATTGGGACAGGTACATTTCATCAGTTCTCTTTGCATATACTAGGGAGATTCCACATGATACTTTGCACTTTTCCCCATTTGAATTACTTTATGGACGTCAGGTTCGCGGTCCTCTTACTATTTTACATGACTTGTGGACAAAGGAAGATTTAGGGGAGGAACTGACAACAACTTGCCAGTATGTCCTTGATTTGAGATCACGACTGGAAGGTTCTATGAGATTAGCAACTGCAAACGCAGAGTTCAGCAGCAAACAATATAATTTTTTTTTTGACATAAATACTAGAGAGCGTAAACTAAAGGTAGGAGACGAGGTTCTAATTCTACTCCCTTCTTCTCATAACAAATTGACGATGCAGTGGAAAGGTCCATACCCAGTCACAAGATGTCATGATAACTGTCATGATTATTATATCAAAGTAGGGAGCAAGGTAAAGCTCTTCCATATTAATATGTTGAAGAAGTATGTCAGACGGGTGGAGGATGATCCCCCTAAAACTGAAAAATGTCAACTGTGTACAGTGTATTGTAGATGATGTAAGGACCAAGCAGAGATCTGTTTGTGACATTGAGTTCATTGGTGAATCTTCAGACTTTTATTTTAGTGTAAATTCGGAATTAAGTGAGGAAAAGGTAGATGAATTAACTAACCTAATGAGTGAGTTTACTGATGTTTTCTCAGATATTCCAGTCAAAACACAAACTGTCATTCATGATATTCAGTTAACGACTGACATGCCTATACACAAGAAGCCATATCCCATCACTCATAGTTTTTTAAAAGCTTTGTTCACCAGTTGTTCTTGTTAAAAAGGCAGATAAAAGCTTAAGAGTTTGCATAGACTTTAGATGTCTAAATGACGTGACTCTGTTTGATGCAGAGTCTATGCCTACTATTGATGAGTCTTTGGGAAAATTTGTAAATTATAAATATTTCACCGAGATAGACTTGTGTAAAGGTTACTGGCAAATAGAATTGTCGGAGAACTCTAAAGTCTGTACAGCTTTTGCTACCCATCGTGGTCTGATGCAATTTCGGCGTATGCCCTTTGGATTAAAAACTGCTTGTGCTACCTTCATTAGACTGATGAGAAAGGTGATTTTTGGATTGAAGAACACTGAATGTTATTTTGACAATGTATTAATTCATAATTCAAATTGGAATGAACATTTGCAAGATCTCAAAGAGTTATGTGAGAGGTTACGCAAACATGGATTGACCGTTGGTCCCAAGAAGTGTTTCTTGGCTTATTCAAAAATCAATTACGGGTATTTGGGATATTCCCTTGGGATCAATCAACTCTCCCTACGAGAGGATGAAATAAATGCTGTAATCAATATGTCTCTACCAAGTAGCAAGAAGCAGTTTAGATCATTCCTGGGTACAGCATCATTCTATATGAAATTTATTAAAAAATTTGCAGATATAGTAGAACCAATGAGTAATATGCTAAATAAATATAGTAGTAATGTACTAGATTGGAGATCAGAACAGATTGATAGTTTTAATGTTTTAAAGGATAAACTGTCAGATAAACCAATTTATCTTTGCCTGATTATACTAAAGATTTCTACCTACGAACAGATGCCTCAAATACAGGTTTAGGTGCTGTATTACTACAGATGGTTGAAGGAATTCTTATGCCAGTGTCATATGGTAGCATGTGTTTCCTGGACCGGGAAAAGAGGTATGCCGTAGTAGAGAGAGAGTGCCTCAGCATTGTCTGGGCAATTAATAAGTATAAAAATTACTTGCATGGAAGAGAATTTGTCCTTCAGACAGATGAACAACCTCAAACATATTTGAGAAACATGAAGAACCACAATGGTAGACCTACAGCCGCAAACAGAGAGAAGCTCGGGAAGCAGCCATCCCCCTGGACTCCCCGCCCACCTGGTACGATGTCCTCCGTAAACTTCCTGACCTCTCGTACGTCTACGGGAAAGGGTCGCGGAAAGGGTCATTGGGTATGACTTTACTTGGGAGATTGGTATCCCCGCATCCCCTGAGCAACGCTCTTGTGCATTATGCAGAAGACCCGACAGCAGCACCCTTATCCACTGCCTCCTAAGATGTCCCCACACACAACGCTTCCGTGACGCCTGCTGGACCACCACTCCACGACCCCCTGACGGAGACACGATGATCCTCCCCATCCTGGCCAGATATTTTGTAAATAATATTGATTATGTGTTAAAGGAATATCCTTCCTTCCTTAGGCTTTAGTAAGCCCCTTTATAATATTTATACTGTATATACTTGTCACACTTGCCAGATGCTTCTTGTGTCATTGTACAGGGGTACCTAGTGACAGCACTAGGATCCCGCTTCCTCTATCAAGGAATAAACAATTGAAATTGAAATTGAATTGAATGGTAGACCGATGAGGTGGTCTTTAGCTTTACAAGCTTACTCCTTCAGAATTGAGTATATAAAAGGTAATGGTAACATTGGTGCTGATTTTCTTAGTTGATGTTCATTACCTACCTATGAGAAACTACACTGAACTGTAATTTTCTAAAAATCCTTAGATTTTAGCTTATTCGGGGAGCCTTGTAAGGGATTTATATTCCAGTTCAATGATTGTTGGTACTGTGTTGTTCAGTGTTGGGTTTGTTCTCTGTATATGAAGCAGGTGTTGCTCATGGGTAGCTCGAACCGAGTCACAGTGCGGGGTGTAACAGTATGGCTGGTGACTTGGCTCCCTTCCTCTGACCCAGTTGGTCACCTGCTACCTGTGAATATTCCATATTTATTATCGTTTGTGGTTTTTGGTGTTATTTGTGTCTTAAGAGTGCCTTGTGTAATATGTTTGTTAATTATTATGTATGAACAACTTAGTGTTTATAAATCTTGCAAATGTAATGGCATGTTGACCGTTACTACCAAATTACTACCAAGTACTGTACTGTACTGTTGTAGCTCTTTTTATTCATGGTCACGTTGGTATGAGCGGCTGCACTCCTAGTCCTGTATGTCAGCAGGCCAGCCAGGACGCTGTCAGCCATAGCCTCTGTGCTGTTCCTCCCGGGTCCATATTCAAATACCTGTGCCGGTTAGGAGGATATTTGCTCTCCAACGCCATTTTTGTCGAGGAGAAAACCCCTATTTACCACCTGTTCCGTGTTAATATATATGACCCCATGCTTCACATCTATTGTCTACACTCCCGACATCTCTTCTGACTGACAGTCCGGCACTCCCATACCTACATATGTTCATGCGTAAATACTTGTAAATAGAAATATCCTGTTACAAATATCCTTCAGCATGTTCAATATCCTTGGTGAAAGTGAGAGTGTTCCACCAGACAGTAATCTTGAAAAGAACCAGAGGGCGTTAACATCTAAACCCTCGACAATCATGTACTGCAGCCTGTTCCTGCTTTGGACAGCTAGTACAGTGTGGGCGCCTTCTGGATGCTCAAGATGACGGCTACGAGAACGAGGACGAGGACGATGACGACAACGACAGCGGCGACAACGATGATGAAGATGAATTATGATAACAATGAAAATAAAAAATGGCATACTGTACTATATTTTGATATTAACATTTTTGATTCGTAAGCTTGTTGTCTTCGTGCACTAAAAAAAAAATATATGTAACAACTTTTGAACCTGAGACTCTATTATAGATAAAACAAAGACTGTTTTGTGCAAAAATTTGTCAGATACCAATTCAGCACATTAACCTTGTCTTATATCTGTTACATCCAATTATATATGTTATGAATATAATAAAGTGGAACTAATGCCACTCAACATGTGTATTTTGTATTCATAAATTGGTTATCTTTGATAACAAGAGTGCTTGCCTTTGTGCCTCTGCTGTAATGTCGTGCAAGAGAGTTCAGATGTCCAACATTGCTTTTGTAGAAGGTAAGATTTATCAACAGTCAAAACAGGTATTAATTATTTTCTATCTTGCGGATCAATATTTTGCAAAAGACAAGGGCTCCCTGACTGGAGGGTGGTTGAGTGAGGCAGGAGAGTGGAGGTGCTTAGGCTAACCACGCGGTATACGGGGAAAGTATCGCTATATCGGTATGGCTAGGGCCCCTTTCTCGAAATGTATCGGAAAAAAAAAACGATACATCGATACATTACTGAAAATGAATGGAAATTGGAATTAATAGGTTTATAAATTGCAAAAAGTTGGATGGTCCACCATTTTTTATTTGTATTTTTTCCTAAATATAATTATATTAAATATAATAGTTGACAGATCTAATATTTACATTTCTTTAATATAATGAAAATACGTAAGTACATCATTCATTATTTCTGTTTGTATGTCACATTCTCAAACTATAAACGCTAATGAATACGTCACATCCTCTAACTATAAACTACAGCTAGAGGCTGTGTTATGATAGTGAGGGCGATGGGCGAGTTGAACACGTATTCGACGGCTGTCGCCTGTCGGCTGCACCGTTGACGTTCTAGTTATAGTGGGGCAGCTAAATGCAATTTTTCAAGAGAATCATGCAAATGGTGATACAAGCACCAAATTTGGCATGGTAATTTTCTAATGGTTACTAGTCAAGTCAGCCTGATTGGCCATTTGAAAATTCAAGATGGTGGCCATTTTTCAAGATGGCCACCAAATTGACCTTCAAAAGTTGATTTTTCTTATAGAAATTGATGTAGTTGGTCAATCTGAGTGGTCTTGGTGTCGATATGTATGTTTTCAAGCATGCTCAGATGATTTTGTATAGTTTTAAGTTCATTGTAACATTTTTATCCTCATAAATCAAAAATTTTAGTAAAAAAAATATAACAAAAAAGAATTTCCTAAAAAAAAAGTACTCACTATTAGCACTGGTTACTGTGACTTCTCCTAATAGAACATCCTTGTGCATTTACTGCTGTTCACATATGCAGCTGCAAAGTGCTGCGCAGGAAAGTCCAGAGCGAAAGCATTTGCATCTCTGGTTGCAGTCTTTCTTACAGGAACATTTGGTCAGCTCCTGACAGCATGTCGTAATCGGGGTAAGAGTCGTCCAGCGTATCTGCCATGCCTCTCCCTTCTGCGTCCATCCCCAGTTGACAGGACTTCTGATTTCTGGATTGGAGATTGTTGCCTGGCCCCAGATGATACCAGCCTGGTAGGCAGCCCGCTTTGCATGTTCCTTGAGGGCTGCCTGGGTTGGTGGAATGGAGTCATATGGTCTCTGCTTGCGGGAAAAGAGATTTAGTCTTGCCTCATCTACACCAGTGGCTGCACTAGATCTGTCGTCCATGAGGACAATAAATCTTTCCAGCTTCTGCAGGTCAACATCAGTAACTGTTGTTGGACATTGGCTGAGTTTGGTGAATGTTTCTCAAACTTCATCACAGACATTCCATGTCTGCCATGCAAATTTCTTTCCTTTCCCACGGAAACCAGACACAACGTCACAGCCAGTGAAAGCATGAAAGTATAGGATCCCACTAGCTTTCTTAGGCCCTGTCGCAGAAACTACATCATGAACTGGAATCCATCGATGACTGGCTCCTTGGCCAAAGGCAATCCACATGTTATCAAGACCAAGCTCCTGTAGTGATGGCAGTACAGATACTGCTATGAAGACCACGTCAGTGTCATTGGCTTTGATGATGAGGGACTTGCTACCTTCCATTGCTGCATCCCTAGCATGCACAAATATTCGTGTGTCTGCTTCCTCATGACAGCATGGAGCCACAGCTTCTTGGGACTTCTCTGTGTTGCTAATGGCATCTTCTCCCTTTGTCACAACCACCGTGCTTGTCGTCTGTGCTTCACACATTTTCTCCGCGAGAAAATGGAATAGTTCTGTCTTGTTTTTGTCATCTCGCAGAAAGCGTCTCCAGTTTTTGGGAGTCTTACTGGTTCCTGTAACTCTTCTCCTGATCCCCTGTCCTCGTTTCGACTTGGCTTCAGACTTCAGACTTGACTTTTTGTACACATCAAACACTACATCCACCCTATTGTATTTGGCACCATCGAATTTCACTTTGGGCAGGATGTCTTCTCTGGCATAGGCATCAAAAGTCTTTGAGGTGCGTGGAGGCAGGGCACCGATCAGTGCTGAGCCATCTATGATGATAGCATCTCCATGTGGTTCTCTCTCTGTAGCATTCACTTGTGCTTGAAGAATTTCAGCCAGTTGTGACTTCTGACATGTATGAAGCTTGCCATTGCCACTGAGGGAGGCAAGAGCTGACTGGTTCTCATGCTTGAAGAATTCTTGCAAGACATACTGTCTGTTCTGACTGGAGATGAAGAGTCGCGAGAATAGCTGACAGTCACCTTCTCTTTGGAACTGCTAACAACGTGGTCATGTTTGAAGAAGGAGGATCTGTTTTTCTTGTTTGGATGGTAGAACAGACATTTACCTTCATTCTTTAGTCCCTCTAAGAATGACTGGAATTGCTCTTTTCCCATGTCATGGTGTGTACCAACCATTTTAGCAATATCTGGCTCTACAATGTTCTTTGTGTCTAACACCAGAAGGTCAGATGACTCTTCTTGGAAAAGGTTGCCCATCTCCCGCAGCACCTTGGAATGTGCTTCCACCTTCTCAAAAAAGATTTCTGTGCACTGAGGGTCTGCTCATGATGTCGGCTGCTTGTGGTGGTTCCATCTTTTGCACCTGACGCAGCTTCATATCCAGCAACAAGACGACTCACTTCAGGTCCAGCCACCATCCACCTACGAAGTGCTGCTGGGTCCTCAGTCAACCCAATTGCTTTTCCATCGCCTTTAATCACTGCATTGTTTTGTTCATGGGCTTGATCAATAGCATTGGCAGAGAACTCTCTTCCCGACTTGTGGACAACACAGTTCCCCTTGTAGAACTCCCTAGCTACCTCTGGATGTTGTTGCTCAAGGCACATCATATCTCGAAGGTGAATTGGAAGCCATGGGGCATAATTAACATTGTTGTTCGCAAAGAAGTAGGGGATCAGCTCTGAGAGTGCTTCAAGGTAGAATTTGAAATTGCCTTCCCTGAATGAGCGGATCAACGTGAAGATGGTGAGCTCCATGTCCAGCACAAGGATCCAGAATTGGAACTGTGAACTCTCAAGCCTCCGTTGTTTACACCAGTCTTCAAAGCTTAATGTTGACCTTTCAGACTCATCAGTGCAATAGTCCTGGTATGCCTCCTTCATCAGTTGTACAAGCTGCATGCTGTGACTTGATGTGCTAGTCTTTTCTTAGTTGCACTTGATACAGACAGAAAAGACTTTGCTGTACCAGATGAACCCACTCCTGCTTCAACAAGGGAACCGTTCCAACCACTGTCTTGTAGTAGCATTCCTAGTGATCTCAGTGCAGCCATCTCTATGTGAAGTCCCGAACATAATAACATACCTGTCTTCTCCATACTCAGGCCAATGCCATTGGATTTGTTTTGCCAGGGCATACAGTGGCTTGTCAGCAGCTGTGACTGGGATCTGACCTGGATTCAGAAAAGCCACTGTATCACGAACCTTTTCCATGAAATGCTTGATGGTTGCCACAGAGTGTGCCTGATCTCGAAGCAGGGGAAGCAGAGACGTAATGCTCACTTCAAATGGCTGACTCCTCTTCTGTAATGCATGGTGAGCTGCCCACGTGATGCAGACTTCATCAGCCTTTCCTCAGTGAGCAAGACCTCTTCCAAGCATAGTCTTCCTTCAGGTGTGACTGGATTGACTCAGGTGCTGGCAATGACTGAGGTGCTACCAAGGGAGGATTGGGATTCTTCATAATATAAGCTGGTCGGACATTGGTGAATGCCTCTGGAACCTCAGGATCTTTCTTGACCATCGTATCTGCATTCCGTCTGAGTGGCATACTCTCCTCACCATCCTGCTCAGGGCTTGGATGTTGGTAGATGGACACACTGGTCCCATGGAAGGACGTTTTGGCCATAGTCGCAGTGGGGTTGTGGTCAATGTTGTCCACTGCTGAAGTCGTGAAGAAATGCTTCCTCAAGATTTGTGAACACACCACTCCATCTTCTACGTACTGGCATACAACTGCTTCTCCTAGCTGGGCTGATAATTATAGGACTCTGTCATATGAAATGCTGACCCCATTATCATGCAGCATGTCGATGAGCTGCCTCTTTCTTGTCTTAGCAAACACAGACATGCCGACGTAGATAGCAAAAGGTGTCTCATGGTCCTTGGAGTGTCTGTGGATTTGTGTTCCTACCTTGTAGTTGACAAAGCAGTTGTACTGTAAGAACTGTGACATAGCAAGGTCAGACTTCGATGTGCCATGCTGGAGTTGGGATTTGATATCTGCACCATGTTCGATCATGCATACAAATTGAAGCAGTGATGGTGGAGCAGCCTGTTCAATGCCTCCTTCATGAAGTGTACTGCTGAAGTGTAACTTGTGCTGAAGCATGTCCCGTCGTATTATCCCAGCAGCCTTGGCCAGATGGATCGCGTCACCGTATTTGCTTGCTTGTGCTAGGATTGAGCCAACATCCTTCTCAAAGGCCAGTAGGATATCTCTTCCTCGGTGATTAGCTTGCAGCTGGGGGATGTGAAAAAGCAGCTGGTCCTTCAGTCGAGTAGCATGAACATCGGGCGATCCAACACCCAGCTGCTCAAGTCTCTGTCTGTAGATTGTGGCCAGGTCAGCAAGTCTGAAAATGGGTGGTTCAGTACCTTCACTAGAAGTTTTCATCTGAGTGATGTAAGTGACCAGTTCAGAGAAAGCATGTTTGGATGTTCTTTCTCGGTTGTACAGGTCTGCCAGGCAGCGAGGGTGATACTTCAGTTCTTGTGCCACAACATCTCCTGTATTTAGTTTGGCAAGGAGTTTTCCATTGCTAAGTGTCTTCGCACAATCATTCAATCTTATATTAAGTTTCATTGTCATTGCATGTCTTATGTCATCTCCCGAAGCTTCTTCCTCACATAGAAAGCATTCTGTTGCTTTGGGGTCTCTGACCATTCGCGTATCTTGCTACTGCTGCTCTCCTCTGTAGCAACTGCAGAGGTTCGCCTTTCTGAGCTCTATTTAAATTTGTGTTGTTTAACAGAAGTCTGCAACTCTCATGATACTGTGCCTTGTTTCTCCTCAAGGTCTCCTCTATCCCATCATCTTCAACAAGTCTTGCAGGGTCAAGCTTGATTGGCAGTGCATTGATTGAATGAAATAGAGGAATATTCCTTGCCAAGCTCTTGTAACCGTCATCTCCTTTTTTGGCAGGATTTGCATGTGGAGACTTAAGATCTTCCTTCTTATACTGTTGACAAAGACAACACTTTGCCCAGTCAGTGAGGAATGATTTGTTGGTAGATTTTGTGTCCATAACTGTAGGTTATGTATCTAAGCTACTGTGCCAAGTAGCATTTATATATGTAATCACGTGGCAACACTGCACGGGTTATGTGACAACATTGCTCCGAGGCTGCCATATGGCAAGGCAGTCGCAGTCTGACTCTGTGGGCCGTGCATGGCACATGCTAGTCACCACTTGTATTTCTCCTATCCGTTATTAAATGGACTTCAGTGTTACCCGGTGTTTCCCTACCCATCACTGCCTTCTTCAGGGAACACTTGGAACCTTCATGGAGCAGTGAGTAGGATCTGTGGACTTACAAGTGTGTGAACAATGGACAGTTAGCCGGCGATGTGCGACTGCCGGCGATGTGCGCGTCGACTAGTGTGTTGTGTTGTGTTGCGTTGTGTTTCGCCGCGACGTGCAGTGTTGCGCCGTCACAGTGCGTTCTAGTGACGGTGGCAGTGTTAGTGTCAGTGTATTAGTGTGTCTAGAGCTGAGAGTTGAGCATTGGCCTGTTTTTTGTGGTACCCACGGAGCACGCAGGCGTACACCCTTCTCGCGTGACATCTGGGGAGACACTGACGTTCTTGCCTCCGCGGCGGCTCCAGCCTAAGGCCACCGCATCTGCTGTCTCACACACACACACACACACACACACACACACACACACACACACACACACACGCACGCACGCACGCACGCACGCACGCACGCACGTACTCACTCACGGACAGAACAGGGGACTCTATGCGTTATTTCTGTGCTGTTTATGTCATACATATGTGGTTCAAGCTGATGAGGTGCCACTTTATATACTAAACAGTGCAGTTCAAGCATACTAAGATGGGCGGAAAGAAGGGACAACGTCAAGATGGGAGACACGACTCCCCACCACCATCCCCTCCACCGGGCGCAGACTCTCATCCTCCACCTCCAGCGACGGACATTACTACAATTCTGAGGTGGATGGACGACAGGGACGAGAGACTCAGAGAAATGGAACTTCAGAGGGAGGAAATACGAAGAGAGGAGGAAAAGGTGCGTTTTGATGCACTATTGGCGACCCTGGCGCTAACCCACCCTCCCTCACACGCAGGTATCGCAGGTATCGCGCACCAAGGCGCCAGTATCCTCCCTCCCCCACCACACCATAGTCCTCCAGGTACTCTTGCTACTCCAACAGCTCCCAAGGCATCTGTTCAACCCCCACCCGCCCTCTCACCAGACGTCACGTTTCAGCTTTTTCGTGAGTGGAGGTGGCGGTGGACAGATTACTCCACAATGGTGGACCTTGACAGCATGCCTCCAAACAAACAGCTCATCCAACTGAGAATGTGTTTGTCGCTGGAGACCCAGAGAGTTTTGGAGCACACGTTGCAAGTGCCTACTGATTCTACGTCTTCATTGACAGATGTACTCGACCTTTTGCAGGAGCACGTTAAAGGTCGGAATAACGAGGCCTTGCGTCGCCGCGCCTTCACCAGCTGCAAGCAGGCGGAAAATGAATCCTTTGACGACTTTTTTGTACGTTTGAAGGTTTGTAGGAGGAGATCGACGTCTGCAAGGCGCACAGCCGGGAATGTGAGGAAGCCTGGATCAAGCACGGGATCTTGGCAGGTGTCAGGCAAGAAGAGTTGGTGCAGCGACTCATCCCCCTGGACGCTTCTTCCACACTCCAGGTGGTAGTGACTGAATGTCGGTCATACGAGGCCACCAAGTCCGCCACCTCTGCCTTACGGGCCCCACCTGCTGTGAGAGCTATCTCACAGTACAAGAAGGGTAAGAAGGAGGCCAACAACGTGAAGGCTGCTGCACGTTCTTCCACGCCTCCGCCTAGTGCTTCCTGTGGCAGCTGTGGAAAGCAGCATGGCCCCAAGACATGCCCGGCCGCCGACGCACTGTGTCGTGGCTGTGACCGTAAGGGCCACTGGTCTAACACAGACAGGTGCCCTGCACGAGGCCGCAAGTGTCAGGCCTGCGGTCGCTATGGACACTACGACAAGTGCTGCCGCCAACCCAAGCCCAAAAGCCCGAGACGAGGAGGAAAGCAGCGCACTTCCCTCGGAGTGGTTCGCACGCAGCCCCCTTCAGATGGCCCACGCAGCCCCAAGCAGCAGCTGAGTCACATCAGAAGGGTGGACTCGACCACACGCCCCAGGGCTACCCCTTCCCCTACCATCCGAGTCGTCGTCACACACGGTGATGTGTCGGGTCACATCGAGGTGATTCCGGACACCGGCGCTGATACTACGGTGATATCCCTGAAGCACCTCCAAAAACTGGGCCTCACCAAACGCGGCCTGGGACCACCGCCGCAGCTGCAGTACTACAATGCAGACGGTTCTCAGATGCCGGATGCTGTGGGCTCCTTTCAAGCGGAGATCACTTACGGCGACAGGTCGTGTCACAGATGGATCGACGTGCAGCCTACTCTCGCTGCACCCTTGTTGTCGTGGGAGCACTGCAAGGAGTTAGGCGTGGTGCCCAGAGACTTTCCCGAGCAGATCCCAGCTGCTCGGTACACCGCCAGCAGGGTGAGTGAGTCAACGAGCGACACGCCTGGCACTGCCGCACAGAGCTGCCCAAAACCCGCGTCCACTCCCATCCACACAGGACGCTCCCCTGCCCAGATCCTGTATGGTCACCCTCTCCGCTCTTGCGTTCCTGCACACGCCAAGGCCTTTGGGAAGGACTGGCAGACCAGAGCCGAGAGCTGTGACCGCCGTTCCGCTACACGTGCCCAGGACGCCAAGGCTCGGTATGACGACCGTGCCCGCCCTCTTCAGTCACTGGAGATTGGTGCCCTTGTCCGCGTCCAGGACTACAAGGTCAGGATGCCGAGCGGCCGTGTCTGGTGGAGGAACCGCCGCTTCCTCCGGCCACTCCCACCCCCTGCTGCTGGCCCCCTGACCGAGGACGAGTCCCCTACACCTCACGAGGATCCGCCCCACAGTGCACCTCGACGCTCGGAGCGACTTAGGACTAAGAAGTCCGCTCAAGACAAAGACTATGAGCGTGAGGGGGGGAGGGAGATGTAGGTTATGTATCTAAGCTACTGTGCCGAGTAGCATTTATATATGTAATCACGTGGCAACACTGCACGGGTTATGTGGCAACATTGCCCCGAGGCTGCCATATGGCAAGGCAGTCTCAGTCTGACTCTGTGGGCCGTGCATGGCACACGCTAGTCACCACTTGTATTTCTCCTATCCGTTAATAAATGGACTTCAGTGTTACCCGGTGTTTCCCTACCCATCACTGCCTTCTTCAGGGAACACTTGGAACCTTCAATAACAATTTTTGATCTTCAGGACCGAGGGTTTATCCTTTTACCACCCTGATGAGCACTTTCTTGTATGGGATACAACTAGGTTGATGCCTTTTGCCCTACACCTAGTCCGATCGTTCATCCAGTGTCATTAGTCCCGTGCGATCTGTACACTATCCAGATAACTAAGACCCCGTTATCCTTGGCTCGGCTCTCCCGCGCTGGCACATCCTGTCAATTTAGGTGCGGCTGCTTAACTGATTTGGGGTTGGTTAAGCAGCATTTGGGACACTAAGCTGTTGCAGTATGACATGCTTTTTCTTAGTGGAGCTTCTGAAGGAGCTGGTGCCTCCTCTCATAATGATGCTAACTTGAGGGTGAGTAGCCAGAGCGAGACCGATAGTGATGGAAGCATGAATGGGGAGAATGAGCCCCAGACTGCCAGCGTGGTCTCTATAATAGCCCAGGTCTGAAGACTGTCCATGATCCTGTACATTTTCCATTGTTTACGGTGGATGAACTCGCAGGACTGATGAAGGAACCCGCATATAGAAATCCTACTGGAATAAGGTGCCGTGAAGAACATTCTCAAGAAATCCAGAGGTAAAGAATTTGAATTGGTCAACTTACTGGTCAGGTTAATCTATGAAGCCAGCGCGCGACTCTCAATACTAAATTCAAGGTGGAACGAGTAACACGAATGCTTAGGTTCATTTCATGTAACATCCGGAGTGTTAACCGCAGAATTAATGACCTTCAATGGCTTGTTAAAGTTTTTAACAATGATGTAATTGGTTTACAAGAACCTTACACGTCCAGCACTCAGAAGAAAGTTGCACCCAGGATAGCTGGGTTTACAGCATATAATAATGGAGCAGGAAGTGGCCTGCTCCCTTATGTAAAGAATGATCTGGTCTGTAAATGGATTAAAACTCACAATGATGAAAGTATTCGCTATCAACAATTTAAAGTAAAGACAGCAAACAGTCAATTTTCGCTGTATAACATCTATGTTCAGTGTAATGAGCTGCGAGCGGACGTGTTACCAAAGCCATCAGGTAACAATGCTATGCTGTGTATGGGTGACTTTAACTCTCGTCACACTGTCCTCGGTGATATCCATTGTAACTCTAATGGGAGGGTGTTCGTGAATTACATCAATAATCATAATATCACTGTATACGACACAGACAAAGTGACACATCTGTTGGGGGGCAGACTTGATTATGCGATTGGGTATAACCTAGTAGACAGTAATGTCAAGGCTAAGGTCATCTCAGACCACCTAGTCAGTGATCATTTTGCAATACTTACTGAATACACTGTTGCTGATGTCAAGTGTGAACCCCATCCTAAGCTCAGAATTAACATCCCAGATAATCTTAAACTGCACTTCAAGGCCTACATCCACAGATGGTATGCTGTATATACACCTGGGTCAGTGGATGAATTTTGCTGTGATCTTGTAAATGTCATTACCACATATTATGCCACCTGGGTTAAGTCAAGGAGGAAGGGGGGCAGCACTAAACCACCTCTGTGGACACGTGACCCCATCCTCACCAAAGAAGGAGAGAAGGTAGAACAGCTTGCCAACACTTATAAGCAAAATAAAACTAGTGATAACCTCTTGGCATTCCTCAAAGCTAACAGAGAATTTCGTGAACTCAAAGGTCAGGTGAGAAACACCTATTGGGAACAATTCTTACAGGGGATTAATAGAACAACCACTTTAGCAGAGTGGAACAAAATTAGAGCCATTACCAAGTCACCCACCCCAGTCCAGCTTCATCACAGCCCTGCAGAATATGCTGACATGCTATTAGACCAATGGTCTAGTGTGTCACAAATCACTTCACTGCCTCCTGACATACAGCAATATCTTAACACCACACACATTAATAGGGGTTTCAATATTGAAATAGCCTGTTCCTCACCAGACCTTACCGTCCAGTTTCCTATAATGCACCACGAACTAACAGCAGCACTAATGAAAGGTGAGTTATCCTCCCCTGGTGAGGATGGCATAACCTATAACACCCTGAGATTGTTGAATGAGATCCCTAACCATCCACTGCTTGACCTGTATCAAATGAGCCTCACACAGGGTATTCTGCGTAAGACATGGACTCATGGAAACATAGTACCAATCCCTCAAGCTAACTCTCCAAACTTCAGGCCAATTTCACTCACATCCTGTATGTGTAAAGTCCTTGAAAGAGTTGTTCTAAACCATCTCATGTTTCGAGTCAAAGACAAACTCGCCCCTAATCTGTACGGGTTCATGCCCGGGCGCAGCACACAGGCATACTTTGCAGAATGTCTTGTTCACTCAAAAGATAAGACACAAACAGCCTTCATAGACCTTAAATCAGCCTTTGATGTAGCTAATAGAGACATTATACTTGAGCAACTAGCTAATTTTGGCATCCAAGGTAACCTCCTGTCAAGGATAAGGGGTTATCTGTCCAACAGGTATGCCAGTGTTCTGTTTAGGGGAGTTAAAAGTGCCAGAATGAGATCATTTGAGCTTGGCATGCCTCAGGGAGGAGTGTTAAGTCCTATGCTCTTTAATATACCGATGCACAAGCCTATTGCTGACATTCCAGTTCAGCCAAACGAAGCCGTAATATGCTATGCTGATGATATCTGCATTATGACACAAACCAAACTCAGGCTCCAAGCCTTGCTGGATGTATTTGCTCGGAGAACTGTGGAATGTGGTCTCATAATATCTGTTGACAAGACGAGGGTCCTCAATCCTCGTCCTGCTCACCTTCTGCCTCTTGACTTTAACATTAACAGCATGCCCTTGGAACTATGTAGCTCCTATAAATATCTTGGAATTTGCGTTATGATGCAAACTTTGTCAGCAACCTTCGTGCCAAACTAATGCAGTGCATTAAACCCCTCAGAACCCTTGTTGGCAAGGGCTATGGAATTAACATCACCTATGCTCGTACTTTCTATCTTCACTTCATTCGTTCTGTAGTTGACTATCATGCTCTCCATCTTGTGACTATTCCACCTAAACAACTCAACAGCCTTGAGGTAGTGTAAAATGAAGCCATGCGCATCATTCTAGGATGCCCAAAATCAACCAGAATTGTAAACATGAGGAAAGAGCTCGAACTGCCCTCCCTATCTGAGAGGATAGCTCTACTTAATACCATGTTTTGTGTCAAAGTTTTGAAGAACAATGGTTCCCAAACTACAGCTCAAACTGAGTTGATGTTCTATCTAAGTAATCCCGACCATCTCGCTAACCTTCCACAAAAGACTCTCTTTGGGGCGTGGCTTCGTAAAAGTGTTGCAGATCTCTTGAAACTGAATGTCCCAATCACCCCAGACGAACCTATTAATGCCATTCCTCCTTGGCTGGATATATCAGTTCCTCTTAATTACACTCCTGTTGGTAATAAGCAAATGTTAAACACCGATGTGTTGAGATGTGTCACACTAGAAACTATTAACAGACACATAGAGAGTATTAAATCAAGTGAATGTTATGCTTTTACAGGGTGGTTCTGTGCAGACAAACACAGGTAGAACAGGCTGTGCAATTGTAATATATAAAGAAAAAGAGATGATAGTGTTAAACAAGCAAAGGCTGAACAACTGGGCCAGCACAACACAAACTGAACTAACTGGAATCTACTTAGCCACAGATTACCTCAAAAAAATGGAGATGGGGTGATATTCTGTGACTCTCAAAGTGCCTTGAAATCAATGAACAGCCCGTCAGGCTCTATGTCTAAAGTTGTATGTGATATTAAAAGGAATATGATAACTGCCAATGAGAACAACTTTCGTATCGAATTTGTGTGGATTCCGTCCCATGTTGGAATCAGGTAACATGACCGTGCTGATAGACTGGCCAATGAGGCATGTAAGAAAGAAAATGTTGACCGTGGCCTTGGCCTGTCCAATGCTGTAATTAAAAATATTCAAGTCAGAATCATGAACTCTGATCTAGAAGAAGTGAGAAATGCAGAGAGACCTGGCAGTTGTAGCATTAGTAAATATGAAAAATTTTGTGCCAAGAGGTACCGGTATGGCCAGCATAAGGAGAGGACTAGACAATGTGATGTAGTCGTGGCCAGAATTAGGCTAGGATACAGACACAGCTGATAAGTTAGTAATGCTGTACCCATACCTGAACACTCAGCATGTAAACTTTGTGATAAACCTCTAAAGCATACACTTGAACACTATATTATTGAATGTGACACTGTCAAAGACTTCAGGCCACCTGACTTATTGTATCTTGAGCTATGTAATTACTACATTGAATCAGGGGTGCTTGAGGACTTTCTTGATGCTTTTCCCAAATTTGCTAGCCCATACTGATTAATCTTCAATTAGAATAATAATTATAATAATAATAATAATAATAATAATAATAATTAACGGTTTATTGAAAAAATTCTGCAGCCCGAAGGCTGAAAATATACATTGGACATAAATGACTTATTACATACATTGGTGGTTTAACAAAAGCCTTCATTAGAGAAAGGTAAAGGAACATACAGTGAACATACAGATTAATGTAGGTGTTGAACAGCAAACTCGTAGTGTAGTAACTCCCTCCCAGATGGTGTTAGGAGGAACTCACGTGGTGTAGTAGTTCCCTCAGATGGTGTTATGAGGGACCTGGCGTGGTGTAGTAATTCCCTCGCAGATGGTGTTATGAGGGACCTCACGTGGTGTAGTAATTACCTCACAGATGGTGTTATGAGGGGCCTCACGTGGTGTAGTAACTCCCTCACAGATGGTGTTATGAGGGGCATCACGTGGTGTAGTAATTCCCTCACAGATGGTGTTATGAGGGGCTGACTGACGACCTCACGTGGTGTAGTAATTCCCTCACAGATGGTGTGATGAGGGACTTGACGTGGTGTAGTAATTCCCTCACATATGGTGTTATGAGGGACATGTGGTGTAGTAATTCCCTCACAGATGGTGTTATATGAGTGAGGTTTGGTCTTAGGCCTTCCTATCGTAGACGGATTAACACATCGCTGGTTGTTGTTGGGTCTCACGGGCCGTTATCACTGGGTACCTGGGACCTCACTGTGTGAAGGTTAACTTGGGTACGACTGTTACTGTTGAGTTGTTCTCACTGACTTAAGCACTGTTCACCACTGTTCACCTCTGTTTAACACTGGTTCCGTTCCTTTCCTAAATGAAATTGTAACTTCTGGCGAGAACTTGTTGATATTCCGGTGGGGAGGAGGGTTCAGGGGAGGGGGTTGGTATGGGCCAACTTAACAGTTGACCTGGCTGCTCCGAGAGGAGCGCCAGGTACGTCTTGACCCTTCGGTGGTCAAGGATATGACTCCAATGTATGTGAACCAGTGACCTATATATACTGCTAATGCATATGATGTATTTCCTTTTTTGTGTACGAACCTCTGTCCTGCATGGCAGAGAACAGTGGCATTACCCACATGAATCTGACCTATATATAGTGTCAATGAATATCGTGCATTCTTTGTGTACGAACCTCTGCCCTGTATGGCAGTGAAGAGTGTACGAACCTCTGTCCTGCATGGCAGAGAACAGTGGCATTACCCACATGAATCTGACCTATATATAGTGTCAATGAATATCGTGCATTCTTTGTGTACGAACCTCTGCCCTGTATGGCAGTGAAGAGTGACATTACCCACATGAATCTGACATATATATATATATATATATATATATATATATATATATGTATATATATATATATATATATATATATATATATATATATATATATATATATATATATATATATATATATATATATATATATATATATATATATGTATATATATATATATGTGTGTGTGCGTGTGTGTATACATACTGTTAATGAATATGATGCATCTCTTTGTGTACGAACCTCTGTCCTGCATGGCAGTGAACAGTTACATAACCCGCATGAATCTGACCTCTATATATATATCTGTTAATGAATATGATGTATTTCTTTGTGTATGAACCTCTGTCCTGCGTGGCAGTGAGAAGTTATACCACCCACAGTGTCAAGACCTGACTGAATTACTCAGAATAGGCAAACTGTACTACAAGCTTTGCCAATAAATTTGTTAAACTAAAAAAGCCCTCCACGTCACCACCTCTCCAAAACACATAAACACACATTCTCCTTGTTAAACCATCAACTGCTAATACACTTGATCTTTAATTCTGACTTCCCACAAACTGTAAACTTGACAAGAACGAAGCCTTATCTCTCTGGCCTGGGAGTAAACACGGCCATCACAACTCACTGTCACTTCAAACAGAATTCATGTGGGTAAGTTTCTCTCGGATGAAGATAGCTAATAGAGACTTCAGAATTGTCGCATTCAGAACAACAATTTTTGTCGTAATAATCACCAACAATAACAGTGACTCAGAGGGCAAAACTGTCATCATTCTCTTTGTCAAAATGGGAATAATATTTCTAAAAGTCATATAATATGTTGGAGAGGAAACTATTCAGGGAGGTAGAGGTGTGCTGGTGGCGGAGGTAGTAATAGTCACCCCGGCAGCTGGAGAGGAGGTGTGTTGGTGGTACGGTATTCACTCGCGCCGGTGTTGCCTGGAAATGGTTGATGAGTCAGCCACATCAAAGCTGCCACAGTCTCTCAACTTTATTCTCGCAATGACGCGTTAATGACAGAAGTGTATGTGTGTGTGTGTGTGTGTGTGTGTGTGTGTGTGTGTGTGTGTGTGTGTGTGTGTGTGCTTATACTGTATATCTATTACTTATGGTCCCGAGTTTACGAGGGTGATGCAAGATAAGTAAAAACGGAGGAACAGGCGGAGTAAGGGGTAGAAGAGGAGAAGAAGGATTATAGGTGGAAGAGGACAAGGAAAAAAAGCATTAGGCGAAGAGGAAAGAAGAAGAAGAAGAGGAAGGAAGGGGAGAAGAGAGATGTGTTCCTCACACAGCTCCGCCATGAGATAAGGCTCACTCCTGTTTGTCTTGGTTATTGGGAAAGCTTTAGAGTGAAGCTCATGACTGTAAACCCAAGACACACAGTAAATTACCCACCCCACCCCACCCACCCGACCCCATCCCACCACCCCACCACACACCACCCCCCACCACACACCTTTACATACCACCACCACCCCACCATGCACCACTAACCCCCCCACACACACACAGACCACCGCCCCACCACACACCACTACCCCACACACACACACACACACACCACCCACCACCCACCATATACCACCCCACCACACCCCCCCCCCACACACACCACCACCACCCCACCATGCACCACTAACCCACCCCACACACACACACCACAGACCACCACCCCATACCACCACCCACACACCACAGACCACCCCCCACACACACACACCACAGACCACCACACACACCCACAGACCACCCACACACACACCCCACCATATACCCACCACCACACACACACACACCACAGACCACCACCCCACCACACACCACCCACCACACCCACACACACCCACCACCACACACACACACCTACAGACCACACCCACATATACCCCTCCACCCACACACACACCACAGACCTCCACCCCACCACACACACCAGACCCACTATACCACCACCACACACACACACACCACAGACCACCACTCCACACACACACACCACAGACCATCACCCCACACACAGACCACAGACCACCATCCCACACACACACCACAGACCACACCCCACACACACACTCACAGACCACCACCCCACACACACACACCCACCCCACCATATACCACCACCACACACACACACACCACAGACCACCACCCACACACACACCACAGACCATCAACCCACACACAGACCACAGACCACCATCCCACACACACACCACAGACCACCACCCCACACACACACCACAGACCACCCCACACACACACCACAGACCATCACCCCACACACACCCCCCACACACACACACACACAGACCATCACCACCACACACACACACACACACACACACCACAGACCATCACTCCACACCACACTACAGACCAACACACACACACACACAGACCACCACCCACACACACACACCACAGGCCCCACCCCCCACACACATCACAGACCACCACCCCACCATATACCACCACCCCACCACACACCACTACTCCCCCACACACCACAGACCACCACCCCACCATACCCACCACCCTTCACACACCACTACCCTCCCCACACACACACCAGACCACCACCCCACTATATACCACTACCACACACCACACACACCACACTACCCCCCCACACACCACACCACCACCACCCACCATATACCACCACCCCACTATATACCACTACCCCACCACACCCACTACCCCCCCACACACACTCACCACAGACCACCACCCACCACACACCAACCACATCCACTACTCATTACCACCCTCACACACACCACCACCCGACCATGCTAGCCACCCCCCACGAACCACCACCCCCACCACACGCACCACCACCCACCACCACCACCCCCGCCACGCCTCGTCCCATCATCCGCCCACCAGGCACCAGCACCCCACCACGCACCACCACCCACCACCACCTACCACGCACCACGTCCCATCACCACGCCCACCACGCACCAGCACCCCACCACACGCACCACCACTACCAAGCACCTCCACCACGCACCACCCCCACCACACCCCACCACGCACCACCACCACCCACCACCACCACACCACGCACCACCACCACCCTGCACCCCCCACCCCACTACCACTCCCACCACGCACCACCACCCCCACCACGCACCACCACCCCTACCCTGCACCCCTGCCCCCCACCACACCCACCACCCCCCACCCACACACCCCCCACGCACCACCACCACCCACGCACCACCACCACGCACCACCACTCCCTACCCTGCACCCCCACCACCACACCACCACCACCACAACCACCACCCCTACCCTGCACCCCCACCCCCACTACCACTCCCACCACGCACCACCACCCCCACCACACACCACCACCCCTACCATATCGGTTGCGCTTCCCTCAAAGTTACTGATATGTATGTTTTTCTGCTGCCTTGATTTGGTCTGATAAAACTCACTGTATCTATATATTATATAAAACAAAGAAGTATGTCTGTGTGAGTGTGTGAGTGTGTGTGTGTGTGTGTGTGTGTGTGTGTGTGTGTGTGTGCGTGTGTGTGTGAGTGTGTGTGTGTCCGCACGAGAATCTCGGAAATTACTTTACCGATCTGTAATGATGATGGTGGTGCTATATGTGGTGATGATGGATGGTGTTATATGTAGTGATGATGGATGGTGTTATATGTAGTGGTGATGGGTGGTGTTATATGTAGTGGTGATGGGTGGTGTTATATGTAGTGATGATGGGTGGTGTTAGACAATAAAATATTAACAGTTTAATGCTAAAAATATATACTTTGCTGTACCGCTGTAGTGAAAAACATGGTGGAACTTACATACACCGTTAATGAACTATTGATGGAAAAAGAAGTTTTGGGGACTGAACAGTGAGACAATGTGGAGCCTCCCGGAGGGTGGCGTCCTAACGTGGCCTAGTGGATGAGCCACCCGGAGGGCGGCGATTCTGCTAGTTGGTGATAAACTAAAGTGGAGAAACCACATACAAGTGGTATCCTGTATCACACTCGTCAGTCACTCACTCTTGCAGCATTGAAAGAAATCTATTATGATTTTGGTTACTAACACTTGATACGCTGTCACACACTATGGGGGCCTCTGGCTTAACAAAAGCACAACCCCTACCCCTGGTCACTTCACAGAAAAGAGTTGTGCAGACAATAACCTACATGAAAAAAAAACTCGAATCACACTAAAGAGCAATTTGTTAAATTGAAAATTTTAAAATTCGAGGTTATTAACACCTTCTGCTGTGCCCTATTTGTTTAAAAATCGGCCAATCACTTGATCGAGAATAATTATTTCCAGTTCCGAAATAACCAGAGATACAACTTAAGATACACAGAGCTACTAAGACCACCCCCCTATGTGCTCTTCTCAGTCCCAGACCTCCATAAAATATCATGGTGTGAAGGTGTGGAACAACATACCAACCAATCCGAGCAAAGACTACGCTCCCTTCCTTTAAAATTAATTATCTCTTAAACATATCTATTGTCCAAGTATTAATGTCTTTGTAACATTCACTTTTATTGTACCACCAAAACCATTATATCATGTACTGTCACGTAGTTAGATAGAAATTACCATTGCCGTCAAGACATGATCCTGACTGATTCTGTCCCCTTGTTTCACCTTAAAACAACTCATGTTGTATTGTTTCCCTCACTTATTAGATTAATGTATTATCAACTCCACTGTAAAATATGTATATACTTATAATATAAATGTAAACAAATATTAATATAATAAATTGAAACAAACTAATAATAATTAACGAAGTGATAATCGTGGTAACATTCTGATATGTACTTACTAACACCATGTTACGTGTACTATTCCAGATGATACGAAATGTTACATAATACTTCATTGAGATAAATGCACAGTATATTATTATAAGGTGCAACTAAGAGAGCTCAGGCTCAGCCATGTCAATATTGTTATAATTGTCCTCTCTTTATCTGTATTTTTCTGGCAAAATAAACTGTTTCAATATCAATATCAATTCAGTTACAAAACCGGTACCTCTGTTTGGTCTGTAACCACCTCATATATAAAACTCTTCACATTATAGTTCATAGCTGTACCAAGTGTTTATGTGTGTTTGTGTATGTGTGTAAATAACTACATTGTTGTAAACTAAAAGCATAATATTCAGATGCTATGAATTTATTAACAATCTCGTATATGTCTCTTTTACGAGTAATTTGCATACTGTACTTCTACATTAACATCAAAACACTTTTGTATTACATACAGTGGACTAAGAGGAAAATGTTAATATTGAAGGCATTATTGGCATGGCATAACTGAATGATGTATACAGTATACATGTTTTTTATAAAAACGGTAGAACGGCACATGAATTAGCCAAGAATACAATCCCTGAGTACACTCGCTCGTCACGATTTGTTTCCCGGGGAAGTAGATTCAAGTCTGCCGGACCGGAATTCCCGGGTAAATAGTTACTTACAATTTGATAAGGTAACTGGCGTCAAATGTTTAGCGCTTATCTTATCAGATTAATAGATAAGACAAGCAGCCCTTGTCTAACTTTCTCTGTGGTTGTGTGGACGTGTGGTCGTTCTCTACTGTGTTTTAGTGAATATATTCCTATGTATGAAGTTTAAAGGAATGTTTTTCCTCACATCTACCTGTAAATTCTAAGGTAAGACCAAGCGTAGAGAGATACACCGCAACACACACGATGTCTCTCACTGACCAGTGTAAACGTCATCCCCCCGGCCTGTGAGCTGCCCTGGAGGGGACTTCATTTGCTGCTAAATTAACGAATATCAAAATTATGTATTATAACAAGAAAGACATCTTTCTGGGTTGTTTAGATACAAAAAAAACAAACTGCTCCAGATCTTTGAACGAAAGTTGATTGTTCTCCTAGTAACGTTTTCTTGGTTATGAATAGTGGTCTTAGAACTAACTTACTAATTCACAAACTTCTTTAGGTTAAATTAAACAGTCGTGGTAGTGACACCTTAAAATTGCAGTATTCTTTCGTCGTAGAAACCGTCGACCCACATTTAAGGGTCACCCCTGGTACACGAAGTAAGAAAATGGTGAAGTGGGTCGATATCACAACTGTCTCCTCCAGTTTATACAATTAGTATTGTTTGTGAATTATATAGGTTTCTTGTTACATGATGATCACTACACGTAGTTAATTATAGATAGACATACATTAGCGCCTGTACGAAGTCTCTCCGATCTGGGTGGATGGTGGAGTCCAATACCCAGATTTTTAAATGTTTCATATAAAATCTGAGCGATCTCATGGAATATATCCAATACAGTAGCTTTCCCAGCGTGTTATGATGACATGTAGACTCAGGCAGGGCTTGTGTAGTCGTATCAGCTGGTGATGAGTGAGTTTTGTCCTGACGTCTGTTATAAACAATGGTTAATCATGTGTACACCACTGGAAAGGAGAGCCAAATGAAAAGACCCCTGATAACTTAAGAGGGGCAGTGGACGCCCAGTCATTTGGGTTATCTTGCTATAGGCTGCTGTGCTGGGAAATCCTTGTAGTTATCACTCATACTTTTAGTTCTCGAGTGAGGTGAGGACACTAGGGGAAGCATATTGTTAAGGCATTATCTCCCTTTGTAGTATGGTTTGTATGGCATCACTCACTGTAGGGTACTGATGACTAATACCTTTGTTTATAATATGATACACGATTATATTGGTTGTTCATAAGAGATATTAATAATATTTTCTACTTTCTCTTCTATCTCACAGATACTAATTACTTGTTATAATGATTACTATTCTGGGATGTCATTATTATACCTTTCACCACCCCGACCTCCCGGTCACACTCCCTGAGGTATCTGATGCACAAAAGTAATTGTTTCACAAATCTGACACCAAGAGTTTTACTAAAGTCGTATCAATAACCTGAAATTGAACGTGGGTCCCATAGACATGACTGACAGTTAGGGACAGTGTGGATGCACCATACTGTATACTAAGCCTTCGGCACACAAGGAGGCAGCATGACCGGTACTGCAATCAACTGCCTTCACTTCCCGATTTGTAAATTTAGGTACTCATTTACAGCTGGGTGAGCTGGGAGTACTGCCATGTAAGGATTAACCCACCCGGGCACAGGTCACTGACCCACAACGGGGCCTGGGGGGCGAAAATATAATAATAATAATAATAATAATAATAATAATAATAATAATAATAATAATAATAACAATAATAATAATAATAATAATAATAATAATAATAATAATAATAATAATAATAATAATAATAATAATAATAATAATAACATTTATAATAAAAAATACAAAAATAAAAATAAAATTAATAAAATAATATGATAACAATAATAATAATAACAATCACTGAAATAATAATAATAATAATAATAATAATTATAATTATAATAATAGTAATAATAATGATAATAAAGAGCTATAAAGAAATACAAAAAATAAAAAAGATCAGAAGTGAGAAACAATATATGTATGTTGTGTTGTCAATAGTAAGAGAAGCAATTGAGACCCTGCAATTGTGTGTAAATGAGGCAGGAAGTCAGATCAGCAACCTGGAACTTGGTCACAATTTTCGTGATGCCATATGGCAGCAGGGTCTACCATTATTTAATTCATTATACAGGGTACTTCCAAATTCCAATATCTTTCCAAGCGGTAGTACCTCCATGTTTGGTAGCTTCCAACTACCTACACGCACTGTCTATATATATATATATATATATATATATATATATATATATATATATATATATATATATATATATATATATATATATATATATATATATATATATATATATATATATATATATATATATATAACCGGTAAAAGGGAATTATTCTCTCACGTGACTTGGGGTTTATTATTATTAGATGGTAATGCAGTGGAAGAGCCCGTTGGGGAAAAACCCGAACCAGCACAAACAACACTTAAATTATTAGAAAAATGAATTCTCCGTGACCCTTGGAAGGATAGCACCTGTGATTGGGGTGAATGAGACTCACTGTAAAATTTTGACACTTCTATTCCCTCCAACACTACAGACACAATCAATAATGGTACACCAACAGATGCACACCTCTTAACCTGGCTTAAAACACTACTCTGGGGAACAAAAGTTATACATGATATTGAAATTATTAGAAACTTAGAAAATGGCTCTTTAGAAAAACAATAAATTCAAAGTATTAAGAAATGTTGCTTGTGCACATGAACAGGCCTTACGAGCACTCAACAGAATAATGGTACACCTCTCAACCTGGCTTAAGACACTACACTGGGGAACACAAGTTATACATGATATTGAAATTATAAAGAAATATTAAATGCATTACAGGAAACTAAATCAACAGTATTACTTACAACCGAAAGGATGAACCTCATTTGAAAAACAGTTCCCTTGTTATCTGACATCAATTAATAGCACATAAACATTGGAAAATAATACTATCAAAAATATTTAAGAAATATTAACTACACACAGCAAGACAATATCAGTCACTTAAAAAATAGTATCACTATATGAAGAGGTTACTGACTCCACCAATACCCGTGAAAATATGCTCCTTAACCTCACACATAGGTTCCGCATACACCATTAATTTTCTTAAGGCACAAACAAGCCCTTCACAACCTTGGAGAATGTTCCTCTAAGTACCCACTAGACTCCTGGTCTCAGTGTGTGACCATTCATTCACTCAGCTAGCCTCATTTTATACTCAGTACATCCATGAAACGGAAGGGAGTGAGCAAATCAGACCTTGTTCAGTTGAGGGAAGCTCTACAGTAGCTTCCCGTTAGTAAAAGGTTTTCACTAAACTGCTTGAAGATGTGTGGTATTATGAGCCGAGGTGGAGGAGATCTGGTGACCCCAAACGATCGTCAAACGGGGACAGACGATGGTCCCACGTCGTTAGTTGTGCACAACAGACAGCTGGTTTCACTCCAACCCTCAAACTGCTCACTCAACCGCGTGGGCTCAACTCAAACCGAGTGGACGCGTTCAGAACGTGTGGACGTTCAGACCATATGAACACGTGGGCTCTACAGAAACCCTGCAACAAACCCTCTGTTAGCTATTGTTAACTTCTCCTTAAAGCTCACATCACCGTCACGCACTCATTGTTTGTTCCTACCGCCTTATCTAAACTCTGTCTGAGATCGAAAAAAACTTACTTGTTAACTAATGTCGTAACCAAGGGACCAGATCACGTGACCGTTTCTCCTGGCCAACACAGAGTTCCTGTCTACTTGACCGCTCAACCGCGACTCCCAGACACGGGCTCCCACAAGGCCTCTCTATCTTGGCCGTGACTTATTTACCGCACAACTAACAGCTTAATTAGGACTTACGCAACATTTTCAGACTGGGAAACGATCTATAATATCTTTCAATTCAAATATCGATATTTAATTTCATAATTCACGTCCAAAGTCCAAATTAAGTCGCGAGAGTACACTAATATTATATGGGCGCAGTTCCCGACATTCTCACTACGGTTGCGAGCAGCGCCACCGTCACTCAGACGACCTTGAAAGACTCAGTATCGCAATTATTGGTAATTGCTTCTCTTAATATTACACTGAAATTTCTGAATATATATATACAGGGTGTCCCATAAGTTTCCACA
>NW_024732867.1:3902250-3929750 GCF_018991925.1 Homarus americanus | reverse complement strand
GTTCTCGTTAAACAAAAGGAAACAGCCTCGTGTGAGCAATAAACACGGAATGACCCCTCATTATTGTATCCCGTGTTGTGGGGCGCCAAGCAGCACGGAGTACGTGCTACTTGACCTAGTCTGTGTGAGCGTGGGCAGACGCGGTGTGCCTGTTTACAGTGTAGGACAAAAGCCCCGGACAAAAGACCCCCTATGACAGAATCCCCCTAGGACAAAAGACCCCTAGCACAAATAATAATAAGAATTTTTAAATTATTATTTTTATTCCTTATTATTTACAGTTTACAGTTTAACTGCGGGTTTTTTGTCCAAGGGGCTTTTGTCCTAAGGGTCATTTGTCCGGCCCCCGCATGTCTGAGCGTGTGTTGTACTTGTGTGGTCATGTAAATGTGTGGTGTACTTGCGAAGTCGTGTACATGCGTGGTGTACTTGTGTGATCGTATACATGTGTCGTGTACTTGTGAGATCGTGTACATGTGTAGTGTATTTGTGTGGTCGTGCACAGGTGTGATGGTATTGAGGTCAGTTCAATGGCTTAAGGTGACAATTCTCACACCTTCCTTCATTAATTAATCTACATCAAGTACATCATCTCAAATATATTAGTATTTCCTGTGTCAAGCCTTCAACAGTGTAAATATACCGTTGATAGTTTTATTATTAATGTATCGGCTTTAGTGTTGTCTAGTGAAATCTTCAGTAATAACAAATTCGTCGTCTTCTTTTCACTATTTTCAGTGTTTCTTGAAATACTGGTGACACTTGACGTATCCCTAAGACAGTGAAACAGTATGTCACCTGTTTATTGATTAAAAAAAAGTTTGATAGAAGTAATACGATGTTTATATGGGTCATAAAAAATTTAATGTGTTCCATTCTCATGAGTATTATGACAGTCAACAAACAACAATTCTGCATCCTCTGACGGCCTTAGCAACCATTACTGCCTGAGGCCATGTTCATTTGGTGAGGTTGGTACTTCTGATTGTGTGATGCTTTGTTAAGTCAATACAGTGTCTTCTACATATCACGTATAGTTAATAGAGAAAAATTAACAGGAATCATTTTAGGAAATGAGTGTTTTCCAGAGTTCTTGGTCCGGTGCGTCATATTGTATAACACCATTAAGTTGCAGATTTTTGAGGGGTTGACAATATATTCTGTTGATAAAATGGATAAAAAACCTTTCTAGAGTGTAAATGATATCTCTCATTTCTAAACAATATCTTTCCTATCAAAGTCCCTGATCTTTTTCACACAAGTATGTTTTCTAGAATACAAAACATTATAAATTCTTGTCAAAAATACATCTTTTTTACCTGGACGATATCTTTCGTACCATGATGACCCCTTAAAGCTCATCTGGACGATATACCTCTTGGCAATACAATATCTGTCACTCTAGGAAGGTATCTCTCATCAGACTGTAACATCTGTGTTCCAATGACGAAGACACACTACGTCTACCAGCCCGTTCCTGAGAACCTTAAGATAAAACTGAAGACGCTGCAGACGTCCCTCATGAAAGATGCTCACGCCCTTAGCCTAAAGGAGGTCAACCTCAACGATGCCCACTTCACATTTTCAATCGTCAGGCTCAGTGAAGGTGAGGGGGTAGTGAAAATGATGGGGAGTGTTTGTCTGTGAGGGAGAGTGTCTTTGGGAGTGAGTGTCTGTAAGGGTGAATGTCTGGGACGGTGAGTGTTTGAATGTGAGGGTGAGTATCTGTGAGAGTGAGTGTCTGTCAGGGTGAGTGTCTTTGAGGGAGTTTGTCTGTGAGAGTGAGTGTCTATGAAGGTGAGTGTCTCTGAGGGTGGCTGTCTGTATGGGTGAGTGTCTGTGAGGATGTTTATCTGTGAGGGTGAGTTTCTGTGAAAGTGAGTGTCTGTGAGAATGTGTGTCTGTGCGTATGTTTGTCTGCGAAGGTGTTTGTGAAGGTAAAAGTCTGTGAGGACGTTTATCTGTGAGGGTGAATGTCTGTGAGGGTGAGTGTCTGTGAGGGTGAGTGTCTATGAGGGTGAATGTCTGTGAGGGAGTGTGTCTGTGAGGGTGAGTGTCTGTGAGAGTGAGTGTCTGTGAGGGTGAGTGTCTGTGAGAGTGAGTGTCTGTGAGAGTGAGTGTCTGTCAGGGTGAGTGTCTTTGAGGGAGTTTGTCTGTGAGAGTGAGTGTCTATGAAGGTGAGTGTCTGTGAGAGTGAGTGTCTGTGAGGGAGTTTCTCGGTAAGGATGACAGTCTGTGAGGGTGAGTGTCTCTGAGGGAGAGTGTCTGAGAGTGAGTGCCTGTGAGGGTGACTGTAAGGTGTGAGTGTCTGTTAGAGTGAGTGTCTGATAGGTGTGAGTGTCTGTTAGAGTGAGTGTCTGTGAGGGTGAGTGTCTATGAGGTGGGTATCAGCCAGGGTGAGTGTCCTATTAGAGTGATGTCTGTGAGGTGAGAGTCTATGAGTGTTTACCTGCTAGGGTGAGTGTCTTACTCAGGATGAGTGTCTGTGAGGTGAGTGTCTGTGTGGGTGAGTGTCTGTGAGGGTGAGTTTCTGTGAGGGTGAGTAGCTGTGTGGGTGAGTGTCTGTGAGGGTGAGTATCTGTGAGGGAGAGTGTCTGAGAGTGAGTGTCTGTGAGGGTGAGTGTCTGTGAAGGTGAGTAGCTGTGTGGGTGAGTGTCTGTGAAAGTGAGTGTCTGTGAAAGTGAGTGTCTGTGAGGGTGAGTGTCTGTGAGGGAGAATGTCTGAGAGTGACTGTCTGTGAAGGGGTATGTCTGCTGAGGGCAGGTATCTGTTGCAGTGAGTATCTATGCAGTGAGTATCTGTGGGGATGAGTGTCTGTGAGGTGAGAATATCTGTGCGAGTGAGTGTCTGTGAGGTGAGTGTCTGTATGAGGTGAGTGTCTGTGAGGTGAGTGTCTGTGAGGATGAGTGTCTGTGAGGGGAGTGTGTCTGTGAGGGTGGAGTGTGTCTGTGTGGGTGAGTGTCTGTGAAAGTGAGTGTCTGTGAGGGTGAGTAGCTCTGTGGGTGAGTGTCTGTGAGGGAGATTGTCTGTGAGGGTGAGTGTCTGTGAAGGTGAGTGTCTGTGAGAGTGGGTGTCTGTGAGGGTGAGTGTCTGTGAGGGTGTTTGTCTGTGAGAGTGAGTGTCTGTGAGAGTGAGTGTCTGTGAGAGTGAGTGACTGTGAGGGGGAGAGTCTGTGAGGATGAGTGTCTGATGACTGTCTGTGAGGATGAGTGTGTGAAGATGAGTGTCTGTGATGGAGTTTGTCTGTGGGGGTGAGTGTCTGTGAGGGTGAGTGTCTGTGAGGGTGAGTATCTGTGAGGGTAAGTGTCTGTGAGGGTGAGTGTCTGTGAGGGAGAGTGTATGAGAGTGAGTGAGTGTGAGGGGTGAGTGTCTGTGATGGGTTTGTCTGTGGGGGTGAGTGTCTGTGGGGGTGAGTGTCTGAGTGAGTGTCTGTGAGGGTGAGTATCTGTGATTGTGAGTGTCTGTGAGGAGAGTGTCTGAGTGAGTGTGTCTGTGAGGGTGGAGTGTCTGTGAAGGTGAGTAGCTGTGTGGGTGGTGTCTGTGAGGGTGAGTGTCAGTGAGGGAGTGTGTCTGTGAGAGTGAGTGTCTGTGAGAGTGAGTGTCTGTGAGAGTGAATAACTGTGAGGGAGAGAGTCTGTGAGGGTGAGTGTCTGATGACTGTCTGTGAGCATGAGTGTGTGAAGATGAGTGTCTGTGATGGAGTTTGTCTGTGGGGGTGAGTGTCTGTGAGGGTGAGTATCTGTGAGGGTAAGTGTCTGTGACGGTGAGTGTCTGTGACGGAGAGTGTCTGAGAGCGAGTGAGTCTGAGTGTCTGTGAAGGTGAGTAGCCGTGTGGGTGAGTGTCTGTGAAAGTGAGTGTCTGTGAGGGTGAGAGTCCGTGAGGGTTAGTGTCTTTGGGGGTTGTCTGTGAGGTGAGTGTCTGAGGTGGAGTGTCTCTGAGGTGAGTGTCTGTGAGGTGGTGTCTGAGGGAGGTTTCTGTGGGATGAGAGTCTGTGAGGGGTGGGTGTCTCTGAGGGAGTGTGTCTGAGGTATGAGTGTCTGTGGGGGTGGCTGTAAGGTGTGAGTGTCTGTTAGGTGAGTGTCTGATGGGTGTGTCTGTTAGGTGAGTGTCTGTGAGGGTGAGTGTCTGTGAGGTGAGGTGTCGGCCAGGGGTGGGTGTCATTAGGTGATGTCTGTGAGGGTGAGAGTCTGTGGGGTGTTTACCTGCTGGGTGAGTGTCTGTCAGGATGAGTGTCTGTGAAGGAGAATGTCAGAAGGTGAGTGTCTGTGAGGATGAGTGTCTGTGAGAGTGAGTGTCTGTGAGGGTGAGTGTCTGTGAGGTGAGAGTCTGTGAGGTGTTTACCTGCTAGGGTGAGTGTCTGTCAGGATGGTGGCTGTGAGAATGCCTGAGTGAGTGTCTGTGAGGATGAGTGTCTGTGGTGAGTGTCTGTGGTGAGTGTCTGTGAGGGTGAGTGTCTGTGGTGGTGAGTGTCTGTGAGGGTGAGTATCTGTGCAGAGTGAGTATCTATGCAGTGAGGTGTCTGTGAGGATGAGTGTCTGTGAGGTGAGTGTCTGTGAGGGAGTGTCTGTGAGGGTGAGTGACTGTGAGGGTGTCTGTGAGGTGAGTGACTGTGAGGGGCGAATGTCTGTGCAGGTGAGTATCTGTGAGGTGGAGTGTCTGTGTGGGTGAGTGTCTGTGAGGGTGTTTGTCTGTGAGTGAGTGTCTTGAGGTAGTGTCTGTGAGAGTGAGTGGCTGTGGAGAGTGAGTCTGTGGGAGTGGTGTCAGTGAGATGTGTCTGTGAGTGGGTGTCTGTGAGAGTGGAGTGTCTGTGGTGAGGTGTCTGTGAGGGAGAGAGTCTGTGAGGGGGTCTGATGAGCTGTCTGTGAGGATGAGTGTGTGAGGATGAGTGTCTGTGATGGGTTGTCTGTGGGGTGAGTGTCTGTGGGGTGAGTATCTGTGAGGGTGAGTGTCTGTGAGGGTGAGTGTCTGTGGTGAGTATCTGTGAGGGGTGAGTATCTGTGAGGAGTGAAGTGTCTGTGAGGGTGAGTGTCTGTGAAGAGTGTCTGGGAGTGAGTGTGAGTGTCTGTGGTGAGTAGCCGTGTGGGTGAGTGTCTGTGAAAGTGGTGTCTGTGGGGTGGTGGCTGTGTGGGTGTGAGTGTCTGTGGGGAGATTGTCTGTGAGGGTGAGTGTCTGTGAGGGTGAGTGTCTGTGAGGTGGTATCTGTGGGGTGAGGTGTCTGTGAGGGTGTGTGTCTGTGAGTGTCGAGTGACGGTGGTGTCTGTGAGGTGGAGTGTGTGGTGTCTGTGAGAGTGAGTGTCTGTGGGGTGAGTGTCTGTGTGGGTGAGTGTCTGTGAGGAGATGGCTGTGAGGGTGAGTGTCTGTGAGAATGAGTGTCTGTGAGGGATGGGAGTCTGTGAGGATGAGTGTCTGTGGGGTGAGTGTCTGTGAGGGGAGTGTGTCTGTGAGGGTGAGTGTCTGTGAGAGTGGAGTGTCTGTGAGGTGAGTGTCTGTGAGGGGTGAGTGTCTGAGTGAGTGTCTGTGACGGAGGTGTCTGGAGGAGGTGAGGTGTCTGTGGTGGGGTAGCTCTGTGGGTGAGTGTCTGTGAGGTGTGAGTGTCTGTGAGGGGTGAGTGTCTGTGGGTGAAGGTGTCTGTGGGGAGATTGTCTGTGAGGGTGAGTGTCTGTGAGAGTGAGTGTCTGTGAGGATGGATTCTGTGAGGATAGGTGTTTGTGGAGGTGAGTGTCTGTGGGGGTGAGTGTCTGTGAGGGTGTGTCTGTGAGGTGAGTATCTGTGCAGGTGAGTGTCTGTGAGGGTGAGTGTCTGTGGGGTGGGTGTCTGAGGGGTGGTGTGTGTGGTGGGTGTCTGTGAGGGGTGAGTGTCTGTGAGGTGAGTGTGTGATGGGTTGTCTTTGGGGTGGTGTCTGTGGGGTGAGTATCTGTGAGGGTCTGAGGTGTCATGTGAGGGGGAGTGTCTGTAGGGAATGAGTGTCTGTGAGGGGTGAGGTGTCTGTGAGGTGAGGTAGTGTGTGTGTGGGGAGTCTGAGGTGGTGTCTGTGGGGATGAGTGTCTTGATGGAGTTGTCTGTGGGGTGGTGTCTATGAGGGGATTATCTGTGAGGCTGAGTGTCTGTGAGAGTGTCTGAGGTGAGGAGTGTCTGTGAGGGTGAGTGTCTGTGAGGGAGTGGGTAGCTGTGTGGGTGAGTGTCTGTGAGGGTGTCTGTGAGGGAGGTGTCTGAGGTGAGTGTCTGTGAAGGAGTGTCTGTGAGGGTGATGGCTGTGTGGGTGGGTGTGTGTCTGTGAGGGAGATTGTCTGTGAGGGTGTCTGTGACAGTGGGAGTGTCTGTGAGGTTAGAGTCTGTGAGGATGGTGGTTGAGAGGGTGAGTGTCTGTGAGGGGTGTGTGTGAGGGTGAGTATCTGTGAGGGTGAGTATCTGAGGAGTGTCTGTGGTGAGTGTCTGTGAGGTGAGTGTCTGTGGGGTGGGAATATCTGTAGGAGGGTGAGTAGCTGTGTGGGTGAGTGTCTGTGAGAGATTGTCAGTGGGGAGATTGTCTGTGATGTGAGTGTCTGTGAGGTGAGTAGCTGTGGGTGGTGTCTGTGGGGAGTTGTCTGTGGGTGTCTGTGTGGGTTGGAGTGTCTGTGAGGGGAGTGGCTGTGTGGGTGTGTGAGGTGGTGTGTGGGGTGAGTGTCTGTGAGGAGAGTGTGGGGTGACTGTCTGTGGGGTGGTGTCTGTGAGGTGAGAGTGGCTGTGTGGGTGAGGGTCTGTGAAAGTGAGTGTCTGTGGGGTGAGTGGCTGTGTGGGTGAGGGTCTGTGAGGTGGGTGTCTGTGGGGTGGTGTCTGTGATGGGGTTTGTCTGTGGGGTGGTGTCTGTGGGGTGAGTGTCTGAGGAGTGTCTGTATGGGTGAGTATCTGTGATTGTGAGTGTCTGTGAGGAGGTGTCTGGGAGTGTGAGTGTCTGTGAGGGTGAGTGTCTGTGAGGTTAGTAGTTGTGTGGGTGAGGGTCTGTGAAAGTGAGGTGTCTGTGAGGTGTCTGTGAGGGTGAATGGCTGTGTGGTGAGTGTCTGTGAGGAGGTGTCTGTGGGGTGGTGGTCTGGGTGAGGGTCTGTGAAAGTGAGTGTGTCTGTGAGGTGGGTGTCCTGTGATGGAGTTTGTCTGTGGGGTGTGAGGTGTCTGTTGGGGTGGAGGTGTCTGAGGTGGTGGTGTCTGTGAGGGGAGGTGTCTGGGGTGAGTGGTTGTGTGGGTGGGGTCTCTGAAGTGAGTGGTCTGTGAGGGTGGTGTCTGTGAGGGAGAGTGTCTGAGGTGACTGTCTGTGAGGTGGAGGTGTCTGTGAAGGTGAGTAGTTGTGTGGGTGAGGTCTGTGAAATGAGTGTGCATGAGGGTGAGTGTGATGGGTTTGTCTGTGGCGGTGAGTGTCTGTGGGGGTGAGTGTCTGAGAGTGAGGTGTCTGTGAGGTGAGTATCTGTGATTTGTGAGTGTCTGTGAGGGAGAGTGTCACAGGGAGTGAGTGTCTGTGAGGTGAGTGTCTGTGAAGGTGAGTGGCTGTGTGGGTGGTGTCTGTGAAGTCAGTGTCTGTGAGGGTGAGTGTCTGTGATGGGTTTGTCTGTGGGGTGAGTGTCTGTGAGGGGTGAATTTCTGTGAGGTGAGTGTCTGTGAGGGAGAGTGTCTGAGGTGAGTGTCTGTGGTGAGTGTCTGTGAAGATGGAGTGTCTGTGATGTAGTTTGTCTGTGGGGTGAGTGTCTGTGAGGGTGGTGTATGTGAGGTGAGTGTCTGTGGGGTGTGTGTGTCTGAGAGTGTCTGAGGTGAGGTGTCTGTGAGGTGGTGTCTGTGAGGTAAAGTAGGCTGTGTGGGTGAGTGTCTGTGAGGAGAGTGTCTGTGAATGTGAGTGTCTGTGTGGGTTAGTGTCTGTGATGGAGTTTGTCTGGGATTAGGAGTGTCTTTGAGGTGTCTAGGGGGATGTCTGTGAGAGGTGTCTGTGAGTGCCTGTGGGGTATGTCTTTGTGATGGAGTTTGTCTGGCTGTCAGTGAGTGTCTGTGAGAGTGGGTGTCTGTGAGGGTGAGGTGTCTGTGATGGTGAGTGGCTGTGTGGGTGGAGTCTGAGGGATGAGTGTCTGTAGAGTGGGGTTTGTCTGTGGGGTGAGGGTGTCTATGGGGTGAGTATCTGTGAGGGTGAGTGTCTGTGAGGAGAGTATCTGAGGTGAGTGTCTGTGAGGGTGAGTAGCTGTGTGGGTGGAGTGTCTGTGGGGAGAGTGTCTGTGAGGTGAGTGTCTGTGTGGGTTGGTGTCTGTGAGGTGAGTGGCTGTGTGGGTGAGTGTCTGTGAAGGTGGATGTCTGTGAGGGTGAGTGTCTGTGAGGAGAGTTGTCAGAGGGTGACTGTCTGTGAGGGTGAGTGTCTGTGAGGTGAGTAGCTGTGTGGGTGAGGGTCTGTGAAGTGGTGTCTGTGAGGGTCTGTGAAGTGGTGTCTGTGAGGGTGAGTAGCTGTGTGGGGTGAGGGTCTGTGAATGTGGTGTCTGTGGGGTGAGTGTCTGTGATGGAGTTTGTGTCTGTGGGGGTGAGTGTCTGGGGTGAGTGTCTGAGTGAGTGTCTGTGAGGGTGAGTATCTGTGATTGTGGAAGGTGTCTGTGAGGGAGTGTCTGTGGTGAGTGTCTGTGAGGGTGAGTGTCTGTGAGGGATGGTAGTTGTGTGTGGGTGAGGGTCTGTGAAAGTGAGTGTCTGTGAGGGTGAGTGTCTGTGAAGGTAGAGTAGCTGTGTGGGTGAGTGTCTGTGAGGGAGGTGTCTGTGAGGTGGTGGTTGTGTGGGTGGTCTGTGAGAGTGAGTGTCTGTGAGGGTGGTGTCTGTGTTTGTCTGTGTGGGGGTGTGAGTGTCTGTGGGGGAGTGTCTGAGGTGAGTGTCTGTGAGGGTGAGTGTCTGTGAGAGAGTATGGTTGTGTGGGTGGGGGTCTCTGAAAGTGAGGTCTGTGAGGGTGAGTGTCTGTGAGGGAGTGTCTGGAGTGCTGTCCTGTGGGGTGAGTGTCTGTGAAGGTGTGGTTGTGTGGGTGGGGGTCTGTGGTGAGTGTCTGTGGTGTGTCTGTGATGGGTTTTGTCTGTGGGGTGAGTGTCTGTGGGGTGTCTGAGAGTGAGTGTCTGTGGTGAGTATCTGTGGTTATGGTGTCTGTGAGGGGAGTGGTCTGAGGTGATGTCTGTGAGGGTGGAGGTGTCTGTGAAGGTGGAGTGTGGCTGTGTGGTGTGTCTGTGGAGTGGGTGTCTGTGAGGGTGAGTGTCTGTGGTGGGTTTGTCTGTGGGGTGAGTGTCTGTGGGGTTTGGTGTGAGGGGTGGTGTCTGTGGGGGTGTCTGGGGAGTGAGGTGTGTGTGGTGGGTGTCTGTGAGTGGGTGTCAGTGTGTGTCTGGTGGGGGTGGGGAGTGTCTGTGAGGGGGTGAGTATGTGAGGGTGGGGTGTCTGTGGGGGAGAGTGTCTGTGAGGGGAGTGTGGGGAGGTGGTGTCTGTGGGGTGGAGTGTCTGTGGGTCTGTGAGAGGTTAGAAGTGTAGCTGTGTGGGTGAGTGTCTGTGAGGGAGTGTCTTGAATGTGAGTGTGTGTGGGTTGGTGTCTGTGATGGAGGTTTGTCTGTGGGATTGAGTGTCTTTGAAGGTGATTGTCTAGGGGAGATTGTCTGTGGGGAGATTGTCTGTGGGGAGATTGCCTGTGGGGTGAGTGTTTGTGATGGAGTTTGTCTGTGTCGGTGAGTGTCTGTGAAAGTGAGTGTCTGTGAGGGGTGGGTGTCTGTGATGGTGGTAGCTGTGTGGGTGGGGAGTCTGAGGATGAGTGTCTGTGATGGGGTTTGTCTGTGGGGGTGGGTGTGTGGGGGTGAGTATCTGTGAGGGTGAGTGTCTGTGAGGGTGAGTGTCTGTGATGGTGGTAGCTGTGTGGGTGGTCAGGGATGAGTTTCTGTGATGGGGTTTGGTTCTTTGGGGTAGAGTGTGAGGGTGAGTATCTGGAGGTGAGTGTCTGTGAGGAGAGTATCTGTGAGGTGAGTCTGTGAGGAGAGTGTCTGAGGTGAGTGTCTGTGGGGTGAGTGGCTGTGGGTGAGTGTGGGGTGAGTGGCTGTGTGGGTGTCTGTGAGGGTGGAATCTGTGAGGTGTCTGAGGTGAGTGTCTATGGGGGTGAGTATCTGTGAGGGTGAGTGTCTGTGAGGTATCTGAGGTGAGTGTCTGTGGTGGCTGTGTGGGTGAGTGTCTGTGAGGGTGAGTAGCTGGTGGGTGACTGTCTGTGGGGTGAGAATCTGGGAGAGGTGTCTGAGAGTGAGTGTCTGTGAGGGTGAGTAGCTGTGTGGGTGAGTGTCTGTGAGGGTGAGTAGCTGTGTGGATGACAGTCTGTGAGGGTGAGTATCTGTGAGGAGGAAGTGTCAGGGTGAGTGTCTGTGAAGGTGAGTAGCTGTGTGGGGTGAGTGTCTGGGAAAGTGAGGTGTCTGTGGGGTGAGTGTGTCTGTGAGGGTGAATGGCTGTGTGGGGTGAGAGTCTGTGAAGTGGGTGTCTGTGGGGTGAGTGTCTGTTGGGGCGAGTGTCTGTGGGGGGTGAGTGTGTGTGAGGGAGGGGAATGTCTGAGGTGAGTGTCTGTGAGGTGTGAGTGTCTGTGGGTGGAGTGGCTGTGGGGTGGTGTCTGTGAAGGTGAGGTGTCTGTGGGGTGAGTGTCTGTGATGGATTTGTCTGTGGGGTGAGTGTCTGTGGTGAGTATCTGTAGGGTGAGTATCTGTGGGGGCGGGTGTCTGTGAGGGAGTGTCTGAGAGTGAGTGTGTCTGTGAGGGTGAATGTCTGTGGGGGTGATGTCTGTGGGGTGAGTGTCTGTGAGGGGTGTCTGAGAGTGAGTGTCTGAGGTGGATGTCTGTGAGAAGAATATGTGCGGGTGAGTATCTGTGGGGTGAGTAGCTGTGTGGGTGAGGTCTGTGAGGGAGGTGTCTGAGGTGAGTGTCTGTGGGGTGAGTTTCTGTGAGGGTGGAGTGTCTGTGGGGTGAGTAGCTGTGTGGTGGGGTCTGTGAAAGTGAGTGTCTGTGCTGGTGAATATCTGTGCGGGTGAGTATCTGTGAGGGGTTGAGTGGCTGTGTGGTGAGTGTCTGTGAGGTGAGTGTCTGTGAGAGGAGAATGTCTGAGAGTGACTGTCTGTGAGGGTGGAGTGTCTGTGAGGGAGTGGCTGTGTGGGTGAGTGTCTGTGGGGTGGGTTTCTGTGAGGGTGGAGTAGCTGTGTGGGTGTCTGTGGGGGTGAGTGTCTGTGAGGGAGTGTCTGAGAGTGGGTGTGCTGGGGTGAGTGTCTGTGAGGGTGAGTAGCTGTGGGTGAGTGTCTGTGAAAGTGAGTGTCTGTGAGGGGTGAGTGTCTGTGAGGGAATGTCTGAGAGTGACTGTCTGTGGGGTGATTGTCTGTGGTGGTGTCTGTGAGGGTGAGTGTCTGTGAGTGTGGGTGTTCTTTGAGTGTGTGTCTTTGAGAGTGTTTCTGTGAGTGAGTGTCTTTGAGGGTGAGTGTCTTGTAGAGGTGAGTGTCTTTGAGGGTGAGTGGCTGGGAAAGTGAGAGTGTCTTTGAAGGTGTTTCTGTGAGTGAGTGTCTTTGGTGTGTGTCTTTGAGAGTGTTTCTGTGAGAGTGAGTGTGTTTGATAGTGATATTGTTGATGTTTTCTGTTTAACTGTTCTTTAACAATTAAACTTAATGTTCATAAACATGTCATCCATAATCGGAAATTAAAAAAATCATCTTTGGTTATGCGTGAGTTAGCAAAAATTTTAGAACCCATAATCATTAAACATATAGTACCTTATGTTATTCTTCTCCTGCTTGCTTTGCAAGGGAACAGTTTTGAAGAACGAACTGAAATTTGGTATGTACTGTATTGTAGATGTGCACACCCTAGAAGTGTCCCGAGGTGAAATTTTGAGTGTTATGGGAGGAGGATACAGTACTGTTGGATGTCCATACAGTATGATAACATTTCCTAGATGTCAACACCATCTACTGACCTGCCACACGTAGGAACACCTTTTCGTACCAACACTTACAGTGTCACACACTGAAGTCACCTTCAACCCAATGATTGACAGTTCTACAATATGATAAAAAAAATCATATTATAACCCATACGTCATTAAAAACAGGTAAATAATGTTAAACATATGGGAAAATAGAAATATAGAAATCGAAGATATAATACAGTCACGTTTTGTTGACAGAATCTTTATATAGATTGCGGTTTTTTTGTGGGTTAGCCTTATGCAAAAACAAAACAGATGTTGGGCCTTTTTATAATGGCATTAAATGCAAGGTTAGGTTTGGTTTGGTTGGGTTTCGGTCCCAAGTGATCTGACTCCCCGATCCCCAATGGTGGATCCTTCTGATTGAAAATACATGTAATGTTCTGTTTCTTTTTATGTACGATTTTTAAGGCGAAGAACTGGAATTTGGACGGCTTATGCGAATGTCCTCAAAAATTACAGAATGTCTAAATTAGTGTGGCTAAAAGCAGCGGTCACCAGAACCCAAGTTTAACTGGTTCTAAATATTCTGGGGGAATAAAAATATCAACATTTCGTTATAAAATTCATATTTTTTTTTATTGATACTACTACTTAAGCCAGACTTATCAATACAGACAGCTGCGCTCTCGAGGCAAGCACTCAATCCTCACTATAGTGTGTAGAATATAAAACCACATGTTTCAACAGAAGGCAATGCTTTAATTAAAAATTCAAATACGGGTGCAGATCTAAATCTGCACTAATTCCAGGTACAACAATTCCAGGTAGTGATATTATGTCATTAGCGGGGTCGTCTTAACCGAGCTATGAATATAAACAAACATGTATCCAACAACTACGACGCTGTTTTACCTCAGGTTCTCATTATATTATATCTGCCTTCACCAGCTCATATAATGATACTCGTACCTTAATAACAATCGTCAGATAAATCTCTCGTTATTCTTCAACAACTGTTTGTCATTAGCACATCTCAACCATACCTATAATACGCCTACTATCGAATTATTTACACGCTCCAAAAAGCATATTTATGGAGGGGTTGTCAAAATCCTTTATCTGTTGCGTCATATTGTCTCTGAAAATCGTAAAGATACTTTTTGGGCCAGTAGATTACTTTCCTATAGATTATATTTTCAGCTACTGAGAACTACAGATTTACCATCAATTTTACATAAGTTACATTCCATTAATTCTCCTTTTTTTACCCTTTCTCCTCCTTACATTACCTCCATCACCTCCCTAACATATTTTACCTCTACACTACAGAAGATGACCTGCACTGATGAAAAGCAAACTACAGTGCTTCAGTACGTGTCTTGACACTGTCCTTTTATTAAACTGATATTAATAAAACAATTTATTTCTCAACACCATGATTTACAATCTCCTTCCCCAATTACAAGGCTTCTCACCTGCCCCCACCACTACTGATAGTTTCATTTACCGTTTGTGTTTTAATAAACCCAATTTATTTATTCCCTATTTTGGTAATTTCATTCCTTCTATCAAACAGTCTTATACAAGTTTTGGTAATCACTATTTGATATCAGTAAATAATCAGTATGTTTGGTCATTATTTAACGCATATTGGTCTTTTTTTTTTTTTCATAAGAATAATTTTAAATCAAAATTCCACAACGAAACATCAATTCAAAACCAGCAAACTTAACAATCATCTTCAGATTCTGTCACATTAATGACACCATTTTGGCATTTTTGCAATAAAGTTTCGAGTGCCTAATAGCTTCCTTATAGCTCTTAACTTAAACAATCAACAGCTGATATAAAATTTTTAGGGTTGTCAAAATACTTCGTTTGTTGTATCATATTGTCTCACACAAAATAGCAAAAAAAAACCTTTTGGACCGAGTTAACATCATGGATGTTAGAGATGAAGTAAATTATCTTCTAAACGGATCTCTATATACAGTCACACCTTCGATTGTGTCTATGTTTGGCAGCTCATTAACTAGGTTCAAGGCAAATGAGATAATGAGGTTTTTTGTTAACATATAGACATTTCAGAGGCCTGAACAGTCTGATGATGAGATAATAACGTCCACAACAACGCTGCTGAAGGACATGATGAAGGAGGTTAGTGGGTGAGGTTTCAGTCTCTACATATGACTAACACATACAGTATGTTGTTCAACATCTGTTGCAACACATTTACTACTCTTTAGAATTTGCAAGATGGGAGCGTTTACAGTTTGAAATCTGTCCTTGAAAACGCAACCTCCGATTTGCCATGGGATCTTCCTTCTTTTGCAGGGTAAAATTGATATATGCCAGACGTAACATGAACACTATTAATTAAATTATAACCAAATTTTTCCAAATCCATGTAAATAGGATTCTTATAAATTTAATACGCAAATAAACCATTTGATACATGAATTTCCTCAATAATATTTATTATCATCACTGGTAGAATTCCTTTTCATTTAAAGGCTTTAGGCAACGAAATCTGGTGTACCCTGCCTGCATGCACACAGCAGCATACAGATCAATTTAAATTCATATCTGTAAATTCTCAAGCAATATTAAAATAAATCAATTTATTTTGAATAATTTACATATTCATTTTACCATCGCATGTATTGCACAAAATGATTTATTTCTTTGGGAAGAAATCTGAATTAAGTTATAATATACTGGAGGTTCGTAATTGACTAGCAAACCTTATCCAAATGCCTCATACGTTGTCATAAATAAAAGTTAAAGACAGACAAAAAATAAATTTTAATTATATCTAACCATTTTGTTCTGTTTTACATTTCGTTGACTACTAAACTCACAGTATTTGGATAGTAGTATAACGTCACTAACAGTCATTTGCTTGACCTTTTTTTCACGACACGCCACTGGTTTAAGACATTTGTTGTAACATACCCGTTTTAACACATCTACTGTAAGACAGCTGTTGTGATATTGCTTAAAATAAACAGTTTCGAGGTGGTGTTAGTGACCAAGCTCGCTTAATTTTAATACACTAAATAAATAAATGTGTGTGTGTGTGTACACACATTACAGGGTAGTGAAATGTGTCTAGTGTGGCAGCATTGTGTGCAGTGCAAGCACTGCTTACTCCCTCTCGCTTTCAGCCCGCCGCTGGCTGGCCCTCGTGGCGAACAGGGAAGCAACTTCATAAGTCTTCCCTGCCAATGCCGCCTCTCACCATCAAGACTCCTTCTGTGCCTCCTCTTGGCAACACGTAACTGGGTGCCTCGTTGGGCCCAGGCCAGATAAGCAGAGGATCTTGGAGATCTTGGGTAACATGGGCCCCAGAGGGATGGCACATAGGCTCACTGGCATGTGGACATGTCCTGTCGCCTACCAACCCCGCCTGCTCCCAGATTAACCTTGCAGGCATAAGGCTAAAGTAAACCCCAATCAAAAATCTGTACAGGCTCATAAGAACAACGGCGGTGGTAGGCGGAAGGTGATCACCATGGAAACGAACTACCACGGCAGACAGGGCAATGCCTGAAGGACAAGCTACAAGGCAAAACTCAACAAACTGGGATACCGGCGGTCCATTGCAACTCTTCCTCTTCATCATTTGCAACATTGCACCACTGGATCAAGAAAGGAGAAGAGGCTAAGATGTGTGGTTGCAGCCTGTGCTCCTGCCTCACAACATAAATCAACTCACGCACAGGCATCACGCTCTATCCTCATCATCATCAAAACCCAAAAAGTCCTTTGGCGACGGACGGTGGCGACAGGAGACAGGCAGAGATGGCTGCTGGGAGTCTCTAGTCACAACTCTGCATAGGCGGCACCGATAAGATGTTCGTTTATGCACTGGGATCTGAGGCAGCAGTGCAATCCGGTCTTGTCTGTGTGACTGAGCAGCCTTGAGGAGCCACTCTATCACCCACATGGGGAGGGCTAGAAAAGGTGCCCTAAACATGGCCTGCTAAAGAACCTTAGCTGAGCAACCGCACCCAGTAAGATCATCTTTATGCGGTCAGAAGACACAATCACAATCACAGATCCAAGCAAAAAACAAACCATGCAACCTCTTATGGTCGCTGCATGGAATATCAGGACCCTTCTGGATACTAGCACAAATGCGTCCTGGTAGAACTCCCTTGTGGCAAAAGAGCGAGGCTAGGTATAAAATCGACATGGCAGCCATCAGTGAGTCCGGCTCTAGATGAGGGCCAACTCACCGGAACAGGGTCTGGCTATACCTTCTTCTGGGAAGGTAAGCCTGCTGCAGAGAGAAAACGCATTTATGGGGTTGGCTTTGCCAATGCATCCTGCAGGCTAACTGAAATGCCTATTGGGATTAACAGGCGCCCGATGACTTCAAATCACACTGAATCCTCACGTCGTGCCTTCATCAGTGCATACGCCCCAACACTGTTGAAGATGACATCAAGAGACTTTTGTTCGACCTTGACGGTGCTAACTCTTCCTCAGAGAAGACAGGTCGTGCTCCATGGCGACTTCAATACAGGAGTTGGTAGAGATGCTTACATTTGGCAGGGGAACAGTGGGGATAAATGGACTGAGCAAGTGTAATCCCAATGGCCTACTCACTATCACCAATACCTTGTTTAGGCAGGCCGACAAGTTCAAGGATCGTCAACACCACGATTCAAACACTGTCTCATTGACTACATCATTGTCAGAAGAGAATCGAGGGTGTCTCCTCATCACCGGCCTGAATTGGCTCAGACCCCTGTGACACTGATTATCGACTTGTCGGGTCAGCTCTCGCTTCGTTGCCCCAAAACGGCGGGGCAGTAAGCCTCAGAAGGGTTTTTGAATACTAAGCATCTGGAAGATCCAGCGTAGCTATGCTTTCAGAGGCAGCTCGAACATTGGGCTTATAAACAACCAACAACAAACAAAGTGAATCGGTGTGCCGAATGGGAGACTCTTAATATGTTATGACAAGACATGAGAAGACCCTCGGCAGACCAAAGAATACATCGGGACTGGTTTGATGAAATGACCGGGCAATCAAAGTACTCATCGATGATAAACGTTCTGCTTTTACTAACTGGCAAGGTGGCCTCAGTCTCGGATCAAAGCTAATGCATTCAGCATGAAGAAAGTGGCAGCCAGCAGCTAGTAACCCCGCAATCTAAAAACGACTGAGTTAAAAATAAGCATGTAGACCACAAAAGCTTGTAGATCAAGCGCCAAGATGGGCAATTTTTCATTTTCACTGGAAGCATTTTATGGGCAAGGTCGCCATTGGTTTCAGCCCCCTTCAACTCATCTAATGGAAACCTTAATTAAAGCCGACGAAGGCCTCCTTTAGCACTGGAAAGAAACCTACCATTCATTGCTCAATCGATTTAGATGTCACCAACCAACCCAGCAGGTCCCTCAGCATCCCGAGCTGACCCCTCCATTATCCTCCATCTGGATGAGGTAGCTACACCATCAAACAGATGAAAATAACAAAGCCTCAGGGCCTGATGGAATGAGCCAAAAGGGTGTATAAAAGCAAGTACCTCTGCTTCTGGCCGTCTCCTCTCCTGGAGAATATGTGGGAAAAGGAGAAGTCCCCCAAGCTCTTAAAGGGCAATATCATTATGTCAATATTTATAAGAACGAGGAGGACCGAGCAGACTAACAGCAACTAAGCGTGGGATCTAAGCTGCTCTTCCCTAGCTAGCGGGTGGCCCCAGTCATCCTAAACAGACTTCTTCTGGGGTAGAACTTCCTCCCAGAATCTCAATGTGGTTTTGAACATCACCTGGAACCAATGACGCAAATCTTTGCCGCAGATTCAGAAAAATGCAAACAACAGCCCTCTGGCGGATCCTCCAGCCGTTTGGCCTTGCAAAATTCATCGCCATTGTGAGACTCGATGGCATGAACAGCAGTGCCTACTGTGGCACCCAGTCAGGTTCTTCCATCAGAGCAGGGGTTAAACAAAGTGAGGACTGGCACCAACTCCTCTTTCCATCTTCTTGGCTGCCTTTGTCTCATGCCAGTGGTACCGAATTTAGACAGCGGGGTGAACATCAAAGTACCGGGTGAGGGGACTTTTCATCATAAAGAAGAATCCAGGCAAGAACAACGGTGTCCGGCAGCCACTGACCCCAGACGGACGACCTCTTCCTTGTTGTTCCACACTGACTGACCTACAAGAGATCCTGAACACCTATGCAGACCACGTATACACTTGACCTTGGTGAATGTACACGTAAGACTCAGATTCTTTCTCAACCTGCTGGTTTTCCTCCACCCATCACATCAGCTTAATGATGCCCTCTCTAATGTTGACCGCACCAGTATCTCGGCTCCCATGTCCCAAACATCGATGAAGAGATTCATCATCGGATCAGATGTGCATCTCAGAAACCTTAGGCGGACTCGAAACAAATGTCTTCGGCTGTGGGGGCTGAAATTATCCAGCTGCACGTATATCGAGCAGTGATCCTGCACACCTACTATAGCGGTGGTGGAATTCATTCAGGGCACCTCAAAGGCATAGCTTTCACAACGTAGTCTGCATTCCATTCTCTGAGTTCGCTGGGAAGACAAGAAGACAAATGCAGTATTCTTGCTGGCACCAGCTGTAGGAGCATCGAGGCTACCATTGTCCGCGAACAACTACGTTGGACTGGCCATGTTACCCGCATGGACGACGATGAACTGCCGAAAGCAGCTACTTTGATCACTAACAGATAATCGACATAACGCTGGCGGGCAATTGAAAAGGTATAAGAAGAGATAGTCCAAGACAGAGCCTGAGGCAATTGCCGTCGGCCCCCTCACCTGGGAGTCGATTACTCCACATCAACAACGCTTGGAGAAAGCACTACGAGATGATGATAATACTTTCGAAGTTAGCCCGACTTCCAAACCGAGGGTAGACAAGCGCCAGCGTCGGAAAAACGCTGCCCACTGCCCTCCACAGTGGGTGGGCCCCTCACATCCATGCAGCAGATGGACAACGCTACCGGTCCCCATGTATCGGGCACTTTAGTCACCTCAAAACTCCACTAACTAGGTGACATCCCCTGACAACTCATATCATTGTATCATATTTTGGGTAGTCCGTCATACTCGATTCGAGTGACAACAGTAAATGAAGTAGTACTGTATTGTATGTGTGTGTGTGTGTGTGTGTGTGTGTGTCAAGATGGTTAATATGACAACAATCAGGTTCTTTTCAATATAGACGTGAAATATAAGAAAGAGTAACAAAAAGTTCAAACGTTTTCTCTACTATTTACTCAAGTTAATGCCGACAAACTTCTGTACATATCTTGTTGCTGACCTGACACCATTGACTGTGGTTGGGGATTATCTAGTTACAGGACATTTGGTAATGGATGTGGAAGTTATCGTTACTGTATTTACAATTTGGTACAATTTCTCAGCCCTCGCTCAAAACTATATCTTTATGAAGGGACAGACAGATATCAATGATCACCCACAGCTCACCAACATGTGTCTAGGGTTGTCAAAATCCTTCGTCCGCTCTGTCACATTGTCTCACTACAAAAATCGAAAAAGTTACTTTTTGGGCAAGTTACATTTAGTTTCCTCATGTATATTTTCGTGTCTTTTAGTGTAAGTAGTCTAACCATCGAACTGTCTCTGACGCAATTTAGTCTTTCTGGACGAGAAGACAGTTCATGTTTCTGGCTGTTGGTTGATTAATGCTATAATGATAAAACCTCCCGAAATTTCACAGGTTTTATCTATCACACAATTCAGTCATAATCCCAACTACTTTTTATCAATCATTTTGTATCTTTTAATATTTCTGTGTGAGACTTTGCTCGTAACACGATAATTCATTGCGATACTAGAAGTCACTATAAGGCAGATATTCTCCCTCTAATAGTTTCAGCAACCCTAGCAGTTTCTGGACTTAAAGCAAAGCAACATCTGAAATATTGAGTGTGTTTTAAAGTGAAAAAAAGAGGTTCTATTTTCCAATTTATCAACACCAAAATCAAGCACTGTTGTGTTGAGACTGAATACAACAGCATTTATCTACGGATCCTCAGCTGCTGAGTGCGTCTGGTCAAGATGAGAATGAAGGTATCATATGTTAAAGTTTTGAAGTTCTAACTTATGCATAAACCTCATAGGGCAGACGACCTTACTCAGGCTCTAAGTGAGGGTTTCATCATGTCGATCTTAGGAAGCTGTTTGGTATTAAAAGGCAAGACATTTAATGAGTGATCTACAATTCTCCTCTCATTCTTTGGGCGGAAAATTGAAATTGGGTTTCAGAAATATTATGATTTGTGGTTCAGATATCCTGTAAACCAACTTCTGAACACCATTATGGAGGCGAAAGCAGGGGATAGCCTGTATCATCCTCCAATATATCAAAAGTAGAAGTAGTCAGCCATCACTCCAAATCTGTAGCTTGTATAATATGCCGGATCTATGGATGGTTTTCTTCTCGCCAATGAATGGAATGGAAGCGTCCTTGTCAGTGTGGTGATGGCGATTATCTGGACAACAGTCAGGCAAACAAAACTTGTTTCTCTCGATTCGCTAAAGGCTAGCCATATGAGATCACAAATAAGTGACTTCGGTTTGAGCGTTCTGTGGTCCAAACTATTTTGAGGCCTGTAAAGTCTTGGTGAATAAAAATATATTTTCTGATAGAGAAGACAGGATTTAGTCAAAGGTAGCAGCAGCTTCAGATAAATCTAATTTTCTTACGACCAGTCGCAATATTGCTCTTTAAAAATGGTAATTATATTTCTCTTATAAACTAATCTTAAGCTTCAGGAAAATTTTTTGTAGTATAGTATCTCTCGTCTTGTTTGGATGCCAAGATCCTGAAGACGAATTAAATATAACGTAAAGATGCTTCACAGTTTGAGAGAAACTCTCAGAGCCTATTAGTTGCTTTCATGTACTGTAGGTGACCTACAAGTGCCTTGGACTCGTTCGTATCATCTGTTTGTAAACACTTAGGTTGATAGCGTGGTACAGATTGTCCAGTACTTGAAGAGTAATTGGCTCAAACCACATTTACACCAATAATACGAAATTAAGTCGAATATCACTGGAAGTCTTTAACTGATTTACAGAAAACATGTGAAGGTAATCATCCTTCATTCTTATGCCTGTAAAACAACATGGAATATAGCATTTGTTTGAGATCCTTCTCTTCAGGATAATTTGAAGCTAACTCTGTTGTTTCTGTTTTGTATGTCGTCATGTTAGTTATTAGACTTCGGAATTGTATGATTCGTGTGTTATGAAACGTTAGACTAAGCAGCACCATTACTCTAAAACGGTTAACTATAAGATTATCGGCGGTCTGGACTGTAGTAAATTTTCTAAGAATATTGTGACTGAGTTATAAATAGTACGGACATTGGCAAAATGTTACTCAGGTAGAAAGTAAAAAATCTCATTCATAAAGTACTCTCCAGAAGTACTACAGTAAAAACTAACAAAAATTGGATGTCTGGAAAATATTAAAAATCCACAGAAAATTAAAAAAACTAGTTAACTAAAGATAAAAATAAAGACTGAAAGCATGACACATGTTTATTTGCAATTTTCTGTGGTATTAACCAATAACCAGTTCTCAAATTATAGCTGTCCAATCAGGACGTTCTGTCTCCTAGAATTTGCTTAGCTTTTTCTCAAGTATACGAAGCGGTAGATAATGATAAGTCATATGATATAATTTATTTAGATTTCGATAAAGCATTGATAGAGTCCTCATGAGAGATTGATAAGGGAGGTGAAGCACATGGGAATAGGTGGATCAATTATTAAAATAAGTTAGGTCATGGTTAACTGGTAGAAACAAAGAGTCAGCATAAATGGATTAAAGAATCAGACTGAGATTTGCGGTCAAAACTGGAGTTCTGGGGATCTGTATTAAACCCTCTATGTTTGTTATATTCATTAATGATCTTGATTTAGGCATAACTAGTAGGATTAGTAAATTTGCAGATGATACCAAAATGGGGAAAGTGATAAATTGAACAGTGACTTTGAACACACGTAAAAGAGATCTGGAATACCTTACATGAGTGAATTGATAGACTGGCAAATGAATTTAATACTGATAAATGCAAAGAGTGCTACAGATAAAGAGGGCAAAATACAAACGTTAAATGTATTCATTAACACAGAAATAGAAAACTCAGTTGTGAAAAGATCTAAATTGTGTTGTGCTTAACGACTTGGAAACCTAGAAACAATGTATTGGCGATTCTGTAAGGCAAACAAGTTAAATGGGTTCATATCTAAGTCTATGAAATATAGAACTGCTGACGTTATCTTGAAACTTGCCTAGCGTGGTAGGGAGGCCCACACATGGATTATGAGTTCAGTTCTGGTGTCCTTATTATAGAATGGACATAGGTTACTTTGGAGAGAGTACAAAGAAGAATAATAAAAATGATCCATAATATTAAGAACGCTTCCATATGAAGAAAGACTGAAAGCTTAGGCTTACATTTGTTAGAGGCGTAGAGTTCAGGAGATATGATAGAGGTGTACAGAAGTGGGTAAGTTGGATTAACAAGGGTAAAATGGAAGATGTTCTGAAGCTCCCAGTAATAGCAGAATAACTAGAACAAATGGCTTAAATTAGATAAATTCGATTCAGAAGAATATGAAGCAAGCACTGGTTTTGGTAATAGAGTTGTGGATGTGAGATAGGCTACCAGGTGCTATAGTAGGATCCGGGGACGCTAGAGGCTTCAAAATGAGTTGGATAGGCACATGGAAGTGCTGGGATGGGTGTGAAAGAATCTGCCCTGCTGCTTGGGCCCAGTCGGCCTCCTGCAAATGTACTTTCTTATGTTCTATGTTAATCTGACTCACCATGACCTATCGAAGGGCGTTCAGCCTGCTCTTCTCACCTACAATCCATCGCAGGGATAGTGATGAACAGGCTGAAAATATATCCAACCAACAAATAGTCACTGTCTTCATATCCTTTAGAAGTATCTCGACGTGGACTTATGGTCACAGACATAATGTTGTCTCCAGCTCATAGAGTTAGAGATACAGACCTATCTGGCAAGTATCTGGGGCGAGATGTCCGCCACTTCTCTTCCCTCAACAAACTCTGAAACTGTCCCCTTTTCTTTGCCCTTCAACACTATTTCCTGGCAGCTGTCCCTGTGGGACCCTACAAGGATGCGTCACTAACCCTGCCCAGCCATTTGTCACCACCTATTGTCATATATCATATAAATATTGTCTCTCATATCATAAGTCAAAAGCATGTCCTGCGAGACACAGTACTAAATACTCTTAGTGTCTGACGAATGGTCTTCATGGCTAAACTTGTAGCCCCCTAGAAAATTAATAAATTCTGTGTGATAATATACTCCAACATGACTAAATAAACGCTCATTAAAAACAACATTTTAGAGATCAGAATCACATTGAAATATAACGACCAGAGAGCAGACATGAGAAAAATATGAGATTTGCTCCTCTTTTGACGATTAAATATAATACTTAATTTGTGTGTAGTATACCTTATTGTGGTATAAATAAGGCATAATAAATGCATCCTCCAGCGTAATTTATACAGGGTTTAACGATTAATAATGTACAATACTTACAATGCAAGCTATACATGTATATTTGAAATAATGAATATATGTATCTTTATATAATTTAGTAAAATATATTTCTCATCAGAAACAGTCATCCCAACGATTATGAATAAACTCATTTAGAAATACATCATTACTTCAGGATAAATAGGACGGGTTTGCAGCTTGCAATCAGCTGTAACAACTGGCCAGGAGGGCAGGGGTATCTTTTTCTCAGCTGGGGAAAAAAATGGGTATAAGCGGGTTTATCCTAAAACTATATCTTGCCACGCTTTAGAGACCACATGGAATGTAGCTGCAGTTTCAGTTCTGGTCATACTACAGGAATGGTCTAGAATCCTGAAGCATTCAGAGGAGGATGACCAAGGGCTAATCCAGGCATTGAAGCTCAGTACAGAGACAGATTAAAGCATCTTAATTTTGCACTCCTCGAGGAGACCCAGAGTGAGGGGCGACACCAGTCAAGGAATGTGCTCAAAAGGAAGTAAAGGTTAAACAAAGATGATAACAAAGTGCTCAAACTATCGGCAGGCGAACTCAACAATTATGGTTTTAGAATTAGACAAATTTTGGTTTAGGGCGCGAGATAGAGTGACATACTGGTTTGGAAATAAGTAGTGGATGAGTGAAACAAGTTACAAAGTTCATCTATTAACTCAGACACATTAAGGTGGCTTCAAATATAGGTTGGAGTTGAGTGTAAAAAACACGGCTACTGGTATGGGACAATAGGCCAGCTACAGTTCCTCCGTTCTCTCATGTTGGGGGATTCGATGGGGAGGGAAGGAAGGGTAGAGGCAGTAACATAAGAACATGAACATAAGAAGGTAGGATGCTGGGGCCATTGGCCCATACCAAGGAGCAGATCCTTTTCACCCATCAGCACTTCCATGTGCCTATCCAACAAATCTTGGGCTCCCTCGGCGTCTGATCCTCTATAGCACTCTGATGACCTATTCCACATATCCACAACTCTATTACCAAACCAGTGCTTGCCTCTCTTCCTTTCTGAATCAGATTTTATCTAATTTAAAAATACGTTTCTGGATTGTTTTCGTTATTACTGGCTTCAAGACATCTTGTTTTACCATGAAATCCCTTGCCACTTATACCTCTATCATATCTCCCCCTAACTCTACGCCTCTCTAATAGATGGCCTAAACTTTTCAGTCTTTCTTCTTCATATGGGAAGGTTCTAATATTATGGATCATTTTGTCATTCTTCTTTGTACTCTCTCCGAAAAATCTATGTCCATTCTATAATAAGGAACCTTGCCAGAACTAAACCATAATAATCCATGTGTGGCCTCACTAATGCTGGTGAGGATTTCAAGATAACGTCAGCAGTTCTGTTACTCACGAACCCTAAATATGAACCCAAGAATCCTGTTTGCCTTGTTGCGAACTTGCTAATACATTATTTTCTAGGTGTTAAGTCGTTTGCTAACAAATACTAGATCTTTACTACAAGCTGAGTTTTTCTATTTCCGTACCTAGCGTTTATACTTAACGTTTGTATTCATCTTCCTATCTGTAATGCCTTGCATTTATCAATAGTGAAATTCATTTATGATCTACTGACCACTCATATAGTGTATCTAGATCTCTTTGAGAAGGTATTAAAGTCTTTGTCTAGTTATCCTCTCATTTTGATATCATCTGCAAATTTACTAAATCCTACTAGTTATGCTAAATTAAGATCATTAATGAATATAACAAACAGCAGAGGCCTATCACAGATCCTAGGAACTCGCTTTTGACCACCAATCTGGCTTTAATCCACATTTATGTCTGTTTCTTACCAATTCTTATGACCTAATCCATTTATTTCAGATCCACCTATTCCATGTTATTTATTGTATCAATCTCTCATGAGGACTCCTTAAGATAGCTACTGAAATCTAAATAAATTATATCATACCCAATATCATTATCTACCGCTTCCTTGCCGCTACAAGAAAAAAGCTAAGCAAATTTGTAGAACCAAAACGTCCACCAGAGTGAACCCGTGCCGAGAAGAATGAATTAAGTTGAATGTTTTCAAGGTGGCTTCTGATTTTTGTAGCAATAATTCAACTCTGTACTTGCCTATGATTGACGTGAGACTATTAGGGACGGCCAATTTGATGCTAGTGATTTATCACCTTTTGAAAATCAGAGACTACATTTTGAGTTTAGCTTCTGGCACTAGGCCGATTCTATTGACTTATTAAATAAAACTGCCAATGGATTCTCAACTCATCTCTACATTCTTTTAATGTTCTGGCATATACCTCGTCTGGACCAGGCGATTGCGAGCTTCAGTTTTGTTAATTACTTTGACACATCGTTACTAGTAATGACCCAGTATTCATCCTTCTTTTTGCCTTTACTCGTTATATGCCTTATGAACTTCTGAAACTGTACTAGAGTTTTCATTTTGCTGAATACCAGGCCAAAATATTCTTAACGTACTACATTTCTAACTCATCATCAGTCATTTCTCCTGTACGTGATTTTCGGGGACCTGTTATCTCTTTGTTTTATGCGATTGGTAAAAAAGCTTTAGGGTTATTTTCGATTCAATTTGACCGTTGTTGGGCTGTCAAAGATTGCTATGGACACAATATCAAGAGGTAAGTCAATGTCATAGCCACTGCCACACAGTGACCTGGTGTCACCTCACCTCCACAAAAACCTCTGGAGTATGCTGACGCGTGGTGTCTCCACACTGTACCCTTGTGGCTCAACCACCACATACCGCCATCCATACAACTCTTTATATGGTTTACTAATCAATTCACGACAAAAAATATGTATTACTGGTTTGCGTGTAACGAGAACGATATTTGTTCTTTTCAATTGCATTGGAGTAAAATTAGAAGAAAACCTTGTAAGTAAAAGTAACGAAATTCAGGAAATTTTTTAAAATAAATACCAAAAGAGTTACTTGGGTACAATTGCTCAAGTAAATTTGTCTCAATTAACTTCTATCTGGTTTTTGTGCTCATCTCAGTTGTGCCAAGTCTGGTTTTCTTTGAGGCGTTTGAAAGTTCTTTGTCTCCTGTAATTTTAGTCTTTCATTTTATTTACGAACATTTAGAAAAAGGTACAGGGCGATTTTTTCCCAGCAGACAAGCCCACCTGCTAATGTCCTCACCAGAATGTATAATAGTGAAAATGAAATAGATATCTTCTTATCATACTGTGCTCAGTATATATATGCTTTAGGTGAGAGTTCATAACGTATATATAAATAAGTTGGGGGTTCAATTTACAAACCAAAATGGTCTTTCTCACATTTATTGGTAAAACTATGTTTGAAGATCAGGTCTGTTAGTAGATACACCATAATTAACACTGTGAAAGTAGGTGTTAGTTAAGGACTGAGACTCAAGCAGCTGAGTTTCGTCGCCGTCCGATTCTCGCTGAAACTCAAGTGAAGACTAGTGCCGTGAGGGAGGCTCCTGAAGGGAGAGACTGGACTAACCTTGCATTCTCAGGTCGGCTTACTGATGAAATTTCCCTCCGTAGACAGGGCATGGCACCTCACAGCTATGGAAAATTACCGTAGGGTGATTGGATTATATAAACTAAATGTATTAACAGTATATAATTGTTGTGCCGCTTGAGACGGGGGCTAATACGAATTAAAATTAAAACAAACAAAACAGACGTCAAGAGGAATACATTATGGGAAGGCTATGGATGAAGAATAAATCGTGGTGAAGTTTACATAGGATTATTATAAGGCACTAGTCTCACCATTGTTCAGTCCTCAAAACTTCTTCTTCCATCAATAGTTCATTAACGGTGTATGTAAGTTCCACCATGTTTTCCTCACAACGGCAAGTGGCTGAAAGGTAAAAGTATATTTTTTTAGCATTAAAATGTCATTATTTGATTGTTCAATCATCACATATAACACCACCCATCATCACTTTACATAAATATCATCTTGTTCATCACTACATATAATATATATATATATATATATATATATATATATA
>NW_024732867.1:3875828-3902150 GCF_018991925.1 Homarus americanus | reverse complement strand
CTAATTGTTAGCTTCGTTTCAGTTACGTATTGCTCTCACCACACAACTACTCACCCCTTCACCAGACCTCACCCTCACAGACACTCACTCTCAGACACTCACCCCCAGACACTCACCCCCACAGACAAAACTCCATCCTGAACTTACTCACACCCTCCACAGACACTCACTGCAGACCTCACCCACAGCTACTCACCTTCACAGACACTCTCCCCTCACAGGCACTCCCCACCCCACACAGCTACTTACCTTCACAGACACTCACCCTCACAGGCACTCTTTTCACAGACCCTCACCCACCCCCAACTACTATCCTTCTGAACTCACCCTCACAGACACTCACTCTCAGACACTCTCCCTCCCCAGACACTTTCCCCACCCAATCACAGATACTCACCCTCCCCACAGACACTCACTCTCTCCAGACACTCACCCCCACAGACCTCACCCCCACAGACAAACTCCATAAGACACTCCCCCCTCACAGACACTCACATTCACAGACCACTCACCCCACACAGCTCTCACCCTCACAGACACTCACTTTTCACAGACCCTCTGAGCCTCACTTTCACAGGCCCTGCTACACAGCTACTCACCTTCACAGACACTCACCCTCACAGACAGTACTCTGAACCTCTCCCTCTGAGCCCACTCACCCCTCCCACAGACATTCACTTTCACAGGCCTTTCTACCCCACACAGCTTCTCTACCTTCACAGGCACTAACCCCACACACAGACACTCACTTTCACAGGTAATCTCCCCTCACAACCTTACCCCACATACTCACCCTCACAGACACTCACTCTCGTCTCCTCCCCTCACAGACACTCACCCTCCCAGATACTCACCCTCACATGAGCACTCACTTACAGACAAACTCATCCTGAGCCTCGTCCTCAGATCTCACCTGGCTCTCACCATCACAGACACTCACCCTTCACAGAGACACTCACTTTCACAGACACTCCTGCCGACACAGACAAACTCCATCACAAACCTCACCCCACAGGCAATCTCCCTCACGAGACAATCTCCTCTGAACAATCTCCCTCATAGACAATCACCTTCAAGACACTCAATCCCACAGACAAACTCCATCGCAGACACTACTTCCCACACAGACACTCACATTCTGAACACTCTCCCCTCTGAACCTCACCCACACAGCTACTTACCTTCCTGAGCACTCCACCCTCCCACAGCCTCACTTTTCTCAGACACTCTCCCTCACAGACACTCACCCCCCAGACACTCACCCTCCCCATATCTCACCTCTGAACACTCACCCCACAGGTATAGCTACATCACAGACACTCATCTTCTGAGCCTCACCCTCCCACTGACACTCCTCTCAGACCTACTCTCTCCACAGACACTCACCCCTCACAGGGATTCACCTCACAGACCTCCCCCCCCCAGAAAACTCATCACAGACACTCACCTCTGAACCCACTGACTTTCTGAACCCCTCTCACCCACACAGCTACTCACCTTCTGAGGCCTCACCCTCCTGGACGCCACTCTCAGGCACTCTCCCTCACAGACTCTCACAATCACAATTCTCACCCTCACAGACACTCTCTCAGACACTCACCCCCACAGACACTCACCGCCACAGACAAACTCCATCACCAGACCTCACCCCTCGCCACAGCACTCATTTTCACAGGCCCTCACCCACACAACTACTCACCTTCAGAGCACTCACCCTCACAGACAGTCACTCTCCAGACACTCTCCTCACAGGTACTCACCCTCACAGACACTCACTTTTCAGGAGCCTCACCCACACAGCTACTTTCACCTTCACAGGCACTCACCCTCCACAGACACTCCTCTCAGACACTCACCCCCACAGACACTCCCCCACGAACCAAACTCCTCCAGACACTCACCCTCACAGACACTCACTTTCACAGACCTCACGTCCACACACAGCCTCACCTTCACAGACCTCTCCCTCACAGACCCTCCCCACCCCACAATACTTACCTTCACAGACACTCACCCTCACAGACACTCACTTTCTGAACCCTCCACACAACTTCTTAACCTTCACAGACCTCCCCCTCCCACGCACTCCCTCAGACACTCTCTCCCCAGACACTCTGTCCACGATACTCACCCTCACAGACACTCACTCTCCAGACACTCACCCCCTGAGCACTCACCCCCACAGACCAAACTCCATCCTGAGCACTCACCCCTCACAGACACTCACTTTCACTGGCCCTCACCCCACACAGCTACTCACCTCACAGACACTCACTTTCACAGACCCTCACCCCACAGCTTACTCACCTTCGGTACTCACCCTCACAGACAGTCTGCTCTCCAGACCTCTCCCTCTCAGCACTCACCCTCCAGACACTCACTTTCACAGACACTCTTACCTTCTCCCCCTTCACAGACACCTTACACAGACACTCACTTTCACAGACATCTCCCTCTCAACACTCTCCCCACAGGTTCTCCCACCCTCACAGACACTCACCTCCTGAGCCAATCTCCTCACTGACATCCCTCTCTCTGAACACTCACCCACACAGCTTCTCACCCTCCCATATCGCACAGACATCACCTCCGGGCACTCACCCCTCACAGATCACTCACCCCTCACAGGCCTCACCCTGCAGACACTCACTCTCATGAATACTCTCCCTCACAGACACTCCCTCACAGTGCTCACCTCTCAATCACTCTGCTTCCTCACAGACTTTCTGCTTCCCACAGGCACTCACTTTCACAGGCACTCACCCTCACAGGCAATCTCCCTCTCAGGTACTCCCTCAGCTACTCCCCTCCCGAGGCACTCTCATTCACAGGCACTCCTCTCAGGCCTCTCCTTCTGACAGATACTCACCCTCACAGGCCTTTCACCTACACACAGCTTCTCCTCTGAGCACTCACCCTCTGGTGCTCACTCTCAGACACTCTCTCCCTCACAGGCACTCGGCTCTCACAGATATCACTCTACAGTCACCCCTCTCCACCTGACCTCATCCTCCACAGACACTCACTCTCAGACTCTCACACACAGTCACTCACTCTCACAGACACTCACCTCCCAGACACTCCTTCTCAGACACTCTCCCTCCCTGGCACTCAGCCTCACAGGTACTCACCTCATAAACAGTCACCCCCAAAACAACTCCCTCACAGACACTCACCCTCCCAGGCCGCACTCACCCTCTCTGAGCACTCACCCCTCACAGACACTCACCCTCAGGCCTTTACCTCCCCACAGGCCTCACCCCTCACAGATACTCACTCTGCTTAATGCTGCCCTCACAGACACTCCCCTCTGAACATGCACCCCTCACAGGCCTCACCCCTCTGCAAACACTCATCCTCACAGAATCTATCCCTCACAGACACTTACTGTCACAGACACTCACCACAGACATCTCCTCACAGACACTCCTTTCGCTACTCACCCTCTCTCAGACACTCACTTTCACAGACGCTCACCCACAGAGCTTCTCACCTTCACAGACACTCACACTCTTTCACTCTCAGGCCTCTCCGTCACAGACACTCCTCTCTAACCTGCTCCTCTGAGGCACTCACCCCTCACAGATCTCCCTCTTTGAATACTCACCCTCTGAGACACCTCATCCCCAGACACTCACTCTCACAGACACTCATCCTCACAGACTCTGTCCCTACAGGTACTCTTGTCTGAGCCACTCTCCCCTCTGGTTCCCTCCCACAGGCACTCACCCCACACAGCTCTCCCAGCCCCACCCTCACAGACGCTCACTTTCCTGAGCACTCACCCCACAGAGCACTCACCTTCTGAGCCTCACACTCATTCACTCTCAGCACTCTCCGTCACAGACACACACCCTCCCCAGACACTCACCCTCACAGATCTCACCCTCACAGACACTCGCCCTCTACAGACACTCACCCTCTGAGTATCTCCCTCACAGACACTCACCCCCACAGCTACTCACCCTCACAGACACTCTACTTTCACAGACACTCACCCCACACGGCTACTCACCTTCTGAACACTCACACTCACTCGCTCTCAAGACACTCTCCCGTCACAGAGCACTCACCCTCACAGACACTCACCCTCACACAGATACTCACCCTCACAGATACTCACCCTCACAGGCACCCCACCTCCCCAGATACTCACCCTCACAGGCGTCTCCACCCCTCCCAGGCACTCACCCCACAGACAAACTCCATCACAGACACTCATCTTCCACACACTCATCCTCACGAGCAGTCATCAGACACTCACCCTCACAACTCTCTCCCCAGGCCTCCTCTCACAGACACTCACTCTCTGACACCCCTCTCTCAGACATTCCCTCTGTGTCACCTCACAGACTCTCTCCCTCACAGTCACTCATTCTCACAGACACTCACTCTCACAGACCTCACTCTCACAGACAATCACCCTCACAGACACTCACCCTCCAGACACTCACCCTCACAGATGCTCACTCTCTGAATGTTCACCTCACAGTCACTCACCCTCACAGACACTCACCCCTCACAGTCCTCACCTCCCACAGACACACTCCCTCACACTCACCTCTGAGCACTCATCTCACAGATACTCACTCGCATGAATACTCACTCACGAATACTCACCTCACAGACACTCACTATCCTGGTACTCACCCTCACAGACACTCACCTTCACAGACACTCACCTCACAGACACTCATCCTCTGAACACTCACTCTCAGGCATTTCTCCCTGCAGCCACTCATCACGAGACACTCACCCCTGAAATACCTTACCCTCACAGACACTCACCTCACGACTCACCTCCCCAGACACTCACTCTCACAGACACTCATCCTTACAGACACTCACTCTCCAGACATTCTCCTTCACAGACACTCATCTGACAGACACTCACCTTGAGAAGCACCCTCATAGACTCTCCCTCCCACAGACATCCTCTGGCTGGGCCTCACCTGGCCGTACTCACTCTCATGAGACACTCACCCTCACAGACACTCACTCTATGAACCTCCACACCTATCAGCACTCACTCTAACAGAGCACTCACACCTTACAGTCACCTCCCCAGACACTCACTCTCAGACCTCTCCCTCAAAGGCCACTCCCCTCACAGACCTTGTCATCCTTACCAGCTCCCTCCCACAGGCACTCCTCTCAGAGACTCCCTTTCTCAAGAGACACTCACCTTCATAGACACTCACTCTCACAGACAAACTCCCTCAAAGAACACTCACCCTGACAGGCATCCTCTCCCCACAGACACTCACTCTCTCCAGACACTCACCCTCAGACACTCCTTTCTCTAGACACTTCCATAAAGACAGGCATTCTCACAGACACTCACCTCACAGGCCCCACTCACCCTCCACAGACACTCACCCTCACAGACATTCTACCCTCACAGATAAACGTCCTCTGAGACTTTTACCTTCACAAAACCTTCTGACAAACATACGCACAGCACACATTCTCACAGACACTCACTTTCACAGACACTCACCCTCACAGACACTCACTCACAGATCTTTCACCCTCACAGACACTCATCCTCACAGATACTCACTCGCATGATACTCACTCACTTTGATACTCACCCTCCAGAACCCCCCTTCACAGGCATTCCCCTCCCACCACACTCCCTCACAGGCACTCACCCTCACAGACACTCACCCTTACAGGCACTCACCCTCACAGACACCCCCCCTCACAGATACTCACTCACAGATGCTCACCCTCACAGACACACTCCCTCACAGACACTCACCCTCACAGACCTCACCCCTCTGACACTCACCCTCACAGACACTCACCCTCTCAAGCACTCACTCTCACAGACACTCCCCACCCCCTCACAGGCTTGCTCCCCTCACAGACACTCATCCTCTGAGACTCTAACCCTCACAGACACTCATCCTCACCTGACACTCACCCTCACAGACACTCACTGTCACAGACACTCACTCTCTGCAGACACTCACTCTCCTGACACTCACTCTACAGACCAACACCCCTCCAGACCTCATCCTCACAGACCTCCCACCCTCCCCAGACCTTCACCCCTCACAGACTCTCTCCTCACAGTCACTCACTCCCTGGAACACACTCCCTCTGGCTCATCCCACAGACACTCACCCCTCCCCAGACTCTCCCTCACAGTCACTCACTCACTTGACACACTCCCTCACAGGCCTCATCCTCACAGACACTCACCCTCACACACAGGCCTCACCCTCACAGACACTCACCCTCCACAGACACTCACCCTCCCAGACACTCACACCCTCACAGACCTCCCTCCTTAGAATACTCACCCTCACAGAGCCTCATCCTCACAGATACTCACTCGCATAGATACTCACTCATGCAAATACTCACCCTCACAGACACACTCCTTCACAGACACTCACCCTCACTGAGCACACTCCCTCACAGACCTCCCCCCCTCTGAACCTCACCCTCACAGACACACTCCCTCACAGACACTCACCCTCCCCAGGCCACTCACCCTCACAGACACTCACCCTCACAGATACTCATCCTCGACCTCCTCTCAGACATTCTCCTTCACAGTCACTTTCATCTGACAGACACTCACCTAATCAGGTAAACACCTCATAGACTCTCACCTCACAGACTTTCTCACCCTCACAGACACTCACCTCACAGACACTCATCCTGACAGGCACTCACCCTAGCAGGTAAACACACTCATAGACTCTCACCCTCACAGACATCACTCCTGCACAGACACTCACCGTGGCCGACCTCCTCTCTGGCACTCACCCTCCCAGACACTGCTCTAACAGGCACTCACACCTATCAGACACTCCCACTCTAACAGGCCTCTCACACACCTACAGTCACCTCCCACAGACACTCACTCTCAGACACTCCTCTCAGAGACACTCACCCTCACAGTTGTCATCCTTACCAGAAAAACCTCACAGACACTCACTCTCCCACAGACAGCTCACTCTCTGGTCACTCTCAAGAGACACTCACCTTCATGAGACCTCACTCTCACAGACAAACTCCCTCAAGACACTCACCTGACAGACCTCACTCTACAGACACTCACTCTCACAGGCCTCACACCTCCACAGACACTCACTCTCACAGACACTCACCCCTCACAGACACACTCCCTCACAGACACTCCCCACCCCTCCCGAGACCTCACCCTCACAGGCCTCACCCCCTCACAGACACTCACCCTCACAGACATTCACCCTCACAGATAAAGAGTCCTCACAGACTTTTACCTTCTACTTACCTTCGCAGACAAACATACGCACAGACACATTCTCACAGACACTCACTTTCACAGAAACTCACCCTCACAGATAAACATCTCACAGACACTCACCCATACAGACAGCAGCCACCCTCAGAGACACTCACCTTCACAGACACCCCACTCTCACAGACAAACCCTCAAGACACTCACCTGACAGACACTCACTCACAGATACTCACCCTCATATTCAAACACTCACCGTCTGAACATTCACCCTTGACACTCACTCCCAAAGACACTCTCCCTCACAGACAAACACTCCCCATCATTTTCACTACCCCCTCACCTTCACTGAGCCTGACGATTGAAAATGTAGTGGGCATCGTTGAGGTGCCAACCTCACTTAGGCTAGAGGCATGGCTTGCATCTTTCCTGAGGGACGTCTGCAGCGTCTTCAGTTTTATCTTAAGGCTCTCAGGAACGGGCTGGTAGGCATGGTATGTCTTCGTCATTAGAACACAGATGTGCAGTCTGATGAGAGATACCTTCCTAGAGTGACAGATATTGTATTGCCAAGAGGTATATCGTCCAGATGAGCTAAGTCATCATGGTACGAAGATATCGTCCAGGTAAAAAGATGTATTTTTGACAGAATTTATAATGTTTTTGTTTCTAGAAAACATCTTGTGTGAAAAGATCAGGACTTTGATAGGAAGATATTGTTTAGAAATGAGAGTATCATTTACACTCTAGAAAGGTTTTTTATCCATTTTATCAACAGAATATATTGTCAACCCCTCAAAATCTGCAACTTAATGGTGTTATACAATATGACGCACCGACCAAGAACTCTGGAAAACACTCATTTCCTAAAATGATTCTGTTAATTTTCTCTATTAACTATACGTTATGTATGAAGACACTGTATTGACTTAACAAGCATCACACAATCAAGTACCAACCTCACCAAATGAACATGGCCTCAGGCAATGTGGTTGCTAAGGCCGTCAGAGATGCAGGGTATTTGTTTTGTTGACTGTCATAATACTCATGAGAATGGAACACATTAAATTTTTATGACCCATATAAACATCGTATTACTTCTATCAAACTTTTTAATCAATAAACAGGTGACATACTGTTTCACTGTCTTAGGATACGTCAAGTGTCACCAGTATTTCAAGCACTGAAAATAGTGAAAAGAAGACGACGAATTTGTTATTACTGAAGATTTCACTAGACAACACTAAAACCGATACATTAATAATAAAACTATCAACGGTATATTTACACTGTTGAAGGCTTACTACAGAAATACTAATATATTTGAGATGATGTACTTGATGTGATTAATTAATGAAGGAAGGTGTGAAATTGTCACCTTAAGCCATTGGACTGACCTCAATACCATCACACCTGTGCGACCACACAAATACACTACACATGTACACGATCTCACAAGTACACGACACATGTATACGATCACAGTACACCACGCATGTACACGACTTCGCAGTACACCACACATTTACATGACCACACAAGTACAACACACGCTCAGACAGCGGGACAAGACCGCCCAAAAACCTGCAGTTAAACTGTAAACTGTAATATTATAATAAAAATAATAATTTAAAATTCTTATATTTGTGCTAGGGTTTTGTCCTAGGGGATTCTTGGTCATAGGGGCCTGTCCGGGGTCCTACACTAAACAGGCACACCGTGTCTGCCTACGCTCACAGACTAGGTTCAAGTAGCACGGGCCTGCTTTTGGCGCCCCACACAACACGGATAATGAGTGGCATTCCGTGTTCACACGAGGCTGTTTTTGTTTAACGGAGAACTCATCATGTTTTACCAAGTGGCCCGGGGTTCTAAGCCTTAAACGAGGTATATTTCCTGCTCAGATGATGGATTTCTTCATTGTAATGGCGAGTAACTCCTGAACTTGCCGCGTTTTCTGCTACGATGGCAAGAGAGATGGTAACAAGGATATCTTGAGAGTTTAATGGACAGCTCTTTTGCAAGCTGTCCCCTCCTGGTTAGATCTTATTTATGTCTCACCACTACACGTACTTGCCTCTGGTGATGGCAGTCAAGACATAACTGTTACCAACATTGAAAGATTAGCCTTTCTCAAACACACACACACAAAAACAATTACATTTACTATAAAACACACACACACACACACATACACACAAACACATACACATACACATGTGCGCACACGAACACACACACGCTCACACGAGCACACCCACCCACGCTCACACACATAAACACACACACACACACACACACACAAACCATTTGTGAGGGAATTACTACACCACGTGAGGTCCCTACAACACCATCTGTGAGGGAATTACTGCACCATGCCCCTCATAACACCATCTGTGAGGGAGTACACACCTGCTTAGGCTCCTCGCAACACCATCTGTGAGGGAATTACTGCACCACGTTAGGCCCCTCATAACACCATCTTGTGAGGGAGTTACTACACCGCGTGAGGTCCCTTACAACACCATCTGTGGGGAATTACTGCACCACTTGAGGCCCCTCATAACACCGTCTGTGAGGGAGTTACTACACTTGAGGCTCCTCACAACACCATCTGTGAGGGAATTACTGCACCACGTTAGGCCCCTCATAGCACCATCTGTGAGGGAGTTACTAAACTACGTGTCTGCTGTAACACCTCAGGCACAAGACCTACGTGATCTCCACTGTAGACATTAATTTGTATGTTCACTGTATGTTTCTTTTCCTTTCTAATTTTTTTTTTTTCAGCTCTGGTCAAATGTTATAGTAGTAGTAGTATTATAACACACACACACACACACACACACACACACACACATACTGTACATACATACACACAAACACATACGCACACACACACACACACGTGCACACACAAACACACACCCTCACACGAGCGCACACCAATACACACACTCGCGCGCACACCCACGCACACACACACCTAAGGACATAAGAAAATAAGGAGTCTGCAATAGGCCGGTTGGCCTCTGCATGGCAGCTCCTGTCGAGAGTTACTACCATTCTCTTTCATCCATGAATCTATCTGGTCTCCTTTTGAAACTTTCCAGAGTTCCAGCACTTACTACAAAGTTGCTAAGCTTGTTCCACTCGTCCACCACCCTATTTGTGAACCAGTTCATTCCAATCTCCCTCCTAAACCTAAACTTATCCAACTTAAATCCGTTGCTCCGAGTCCTATCCTGCTCTGATATTATAAGAACTTTATCTATATCCCCTTTATTGATTCCTTTCACCCACTTAAATACTTCTATCATATCTCCCCGCACTCTTCGTCTTTCTAGGGAATGCAAGTTAAGTTTCTTTAACCTATCCTGATATGGAAGGTTTCTAAGTCCCGGAATCATTTTTTTCATTCTTCGCTACACCGACTCTAGTGAATTGATATCCATTCTATAATAAGGACACCAGAACTAAACCGCATAATCGAGGTGCGGCCTGACTAGCGCAATATATAGTTGCAATAAGACCTCTGCACTCTTGTTACTTACACTTCTAGATATAAAACCTAATACTCTGTTTGCCTTATTTCGAACATTAACGCACTGTATATTTTGGGTTTTCTTTGTTTTTTTTTTAAGTTGTTTGGACTTACTTCCTTGCCCCCATTAGTCCCTGTTCACCTAGCAGTAAAGTAGGTACCTGGTGTAAATCGAAAATTGCGAATTCGTATTCAGGGAAAGTTGTTGGAGCTACCAATAACTTCATGACATAAAACTACTGACTCTTCAGGCTTCTACGCCCTTGACTCTTCAGGCTTCAACGCCCTTAACTCGTGAGACATAAAGGCAAGCATGAACTTAGCATGCTTCCCTGTTGGGCGCTGTAAACGCTTCTGCGCTTCACCTTACACAAGGATGTAAGGGGGTGCCCAATAAATAATAAAAATAAATAAAAAACGCACTGTTTTCTAGGCCGTAGGTCCGGGCTTACAAGTACCCCGAGGTCTCTTTCACAAGTCGACTTCTCTAGGTTGATGTTGTTAAAGCTGTATACATTGTCAGTATTTGTTCTTCCAATATTAAGTACGCTGCACTTGCTGGTGTTGAATTTCATTTGCCATTTTTCAGACCACCCCTACAGTTTATTTAGATCCTCCTGTAATGCACTTGCGCCCTGCCCTGAATTAATCAGCCTCCCTATTTTGGTGTCATCCGCAAACTTGCTTATGTCACTGCTGATCCCAGTATCTAGATCGTTTATGTAGATTATGAACAAGAGTGGGCCTAGTACTGACCCCTGGGGAACCCCACTGGTTACACGGCCCCATTCAGATTTAACACTATCTACACTGACCGTCTGCGTTCTATCGGTGAGCCATGATTTTATCCAATTTAAAACTTCCCTCTCGATACCGTGGCCTTAATTTTTCTCAGAAGCCTCTGATGCGGTACTCTGTCAAATGCTTTGCTAAAGTCTAAGTAAATAACATCGTAATTTTCGTCATTATCTACTACCTCGAAGACTTTCCTAAAAAACGTCAGCAGATTTGTTAGACAAGATTTTCCCCTTGTTAACCCATGTTGAGAGTCGTAGATTAATTTGCTTTTCTCTAGATGCGATCGGATGCTATCTGCTATAATTGATTCAAGAAATTTCCCCACTACTGACGTCAAACTGATCAGCCGGTAATTTAACGCTGATGCTCTGTATCCCTTTTTGAATATGGGTACTACATTTGCCTGTTTCCACAAGTCTGGCACAACTCCGGTGTCTAATGATTTTGTAAATAAGTTTACGAGGGGTCCGCTAATCTGTTCCCTACACTCCTTCAAGACTCGAGGGAAAATTTCATCCGGCCCTGGCGATTTTGTCTTTTTTAGTTATTTATCCTCTTAAGAACATCCTCTTTTCTGATAGTGATATTCTTTAATTTCTCTTCTTCCTTTCCCCTAAATATCAGTTCCACCTCTGGAATTTCCTCGCGAATTTCTTCTGTGAAAACTGATAAGAAGTAGTTGTTCAATGCTTTGCTTATTTCTTCACTGCCATTTATCACTTCTCCCCTCCCTGACTTTAAGGGCCCAACTTTGTCCCTGACTTTTGTTCTATATACCTGGAAAAATCCCTTGGGATTCGCCTTGGATTCTCTTGCTATTTTGACTTCATAGCCTCTCTTTGCTTTCCTTACATTTTTCTTAACATTCCTAGATAGTTCATTATACCTATTTCTGAGCTGCTCCTCCCCTCCCTTTAATTTCTTATAAATTCCTTTCTTTATTCCTATGTCATGTTTAAGTTTTCTGGTCATCCACCTTGGCTCATTCTGATTTGACCGAATTTTTCTATATGGTATATTTTGTTCTTGTGCTTTATGTAGTATACTAGTGAATATATTATAGTCATGATCAATTGTTGTGTCATCTATGACCTCACCCCTTCCTACTGGGGACTGACTCTCTGAGATCCAGATTTCCATGTGCTAAACTAGTGATATGCGGTGACTTTAATGAGTTAGACGTCAGCAATATCACCCAACACCTCCACCTTGCACAGATAGTTGACTTTCCTACACATGGGAATGCCACCCTGGACCTCATTATGACTGATCTCAGCAACCACTACCTCGCCCCCAGCGTCTGCTTCCCATGGGGCGGACCACCCACCTGTCTCTACTGTGGTTACCTACACCTACCATCTCACGACCGCCAGTTGTCACCAGGACTTACTGACCTACCCCTGAATCTACCATGTGGCGTTTCGGACAATGGGTGACCCGGTATCCCTGGACTGAAGTGATCACGGTGGACGATGTGCAGAACAAGTGGGATAATTACCTGGACACTATCACCAAAGCCTACCACCACTTCTTTCCAGCCAAGACGCTGAGGATCCACCCCGATGATGTCCCGTGGATTACACCCAGTATTAAAAGACTAAATGAGCAGCGCAACAAGGCATACTACACCAACAACCGCCTGTACAAAAGTCTACGAAACCAGATCATTTGGGAAATCAAGTCATCCAAGAAGTTTTATTATCCCAGGAAAGTGCACGGCCTTGAGGAAGTCAGCATCGGTCAGTGGTACTCTAAGGTAAAAGATCTCTGTGGTCTTAACCGTCAGTCTCCTACATTTCCTTTTATCTCTCATTTACCTAGTGAGGAGGCAGCTGAGAAAATTAATAACCACTTGCTACCATATGTCATAACCTACCCAGTCTTGACCTCACTCTCCTCCCGGCCTACTTACCCTTCCCTTCCTCCCCTCCCAGTGTTCAACCATTTGAAATTGCCAACAAAATCCTGAAATTTAAATCCAAACGCTCCACAACCCCAATTGACCTCCCAATCAAAATATACAAGGAGTTTGCAATCGAATTTGCCATCCCCCTCTGTTCTATTATTAATGCATCCCTCAGACAAAGCAAATGCCCAAATGAGTGGAAAACTGCATTTGTTACCCCACAGTCCCCTAGTGACCTCAGGTCAGTTGCCATTACTCCATACCCAGTCTACTCTGTGAAGACTTTGTTTTAGAATGGGCATTTGCTAGTATTTATCAGTCAATTGATCCACAGCAATTTGGCAATATGAGGATCTCTTCTACATCACACTTCTTAGTTAGCTTCTCAGATTTTCGGCACAAAAACCTGAAGAAACGTAAGACATCACTGGCCGTTGCCCTTGTTGACTTCGCTGCACTGTTATCAATAAGGCCATTGCTCTAGGGCTGCCCTCCAACCTGGTCTCTTGGCTCACTGATTTCCTGAGTGAGCATCGTCAGGCAGTGAGGTACCAGGGTTTTGTCTCCACATTCCAACACCTCACTTGCGGTGTTCCCCAGGGGACCAAGATGGGACCACTGTGCTTCCTCATCCTGATCAACGACGCTCTATCGGACACTCCTCACAGGTGGAAGTTGGTAGATGACTTCACTGTGGGGGTTACAGTGGACAACACCTCACCAGACTACTCATCGCTACAAGGCACCCTGGACAGGCTACAGGCATGGACTACAGAGAACAAGGTAACCATCAATCACACAAAAAACAATATTCATGCACCTCAATACCTCCACTACTCCAGTGCAAGCTCTAGCAGTTACAGTGGGTGCCCATCCTCTCCAGTTAGTGCAGTCTGCCAAACTCCTGGGTGTCACTATAGACAACAAACTGGACTGGAAGGCCCATATAAGCAACACCATCAAGGCAGCCTCGTACCAACTCTACATGCTACGACGACTCAGGTCTCTTGGGGCATTCACGCCAGAGCTGAGTACTATCTACAACGCATTTATTCTCCCCAAATTAACGTATGCATCACCAGCCTGGTCGTCTTCTCTCAACTCTACCCAAAAACGTCAGCTAGAGAAGGTACAGAAGAGGGCCTGCAGAATCATGCTCGGTGCAGACTACTCCGGCTACAACAACGCTCTCTCCACCCTGGAAATGCCATCCCTCAGTGACCACCGCCACCACGCACTAGCATGGTTTGGCAGTGGACTACTGCACCATCCTCGTCATCGCCACCTACTGCCACCGGCAGTACCCCATCCACCTCGCACAGTCCTCCACTACAACAAAATTCAGCCCATAAGAGCCCGCACTGATAGATATAAGAATAGCACCATCCCATCTGTTGTAAAAATAATAAACAGCTCCTGATTTATGTACTGTACAGCCCCGTAAATGTATTGAACAAATATTATTATGTTTAAAACACATGTAAGTTTGTATATTTTCAGCCACCGTCTGCAACTCTATTAATAAACCGTTTATTATTATTATTATTATTTTACACACATGCAAACACGCAAACACACACACACACACACACACACACACACACACACACACACACACACACACACACACACTACTACTACTACTACTACTACTACTACTTTGCTGTCACTCGGAATCGAGTATGACGACCATTCAACTATGATACAATGATATTATTTATTAAGGAATGTTACCTTCGTTGGTGAGTTTTAAGGTGACTAACGAGGCCGATACAGATGTTGCACACGTGGAGGGCTACACCTAGTGCAGGATGGGCGGCGGCAGCGTCTTTTCGGCGTTGGCGCTTGTCTGCTTCAGTAAGCAGTCGGGCTAACTCGAAAGTATTGACACCTTTTTGTGTGGTGCTTCTCCAAGTGTTAAGGTGTAGAGTAATCGTCTCCCAGTTGAGCGGGGTCGATTTAGCACTTTTTCAAATTTGTCGTGAGACTAGCCTCATACTTTTTCAGTTGCCCGCCAGTGTTACATTTACTATTCGTTTGGTGACTGTAAAGTAGCTGGTTTGGCATTCTATACTGTCGTCCATGCGGGTAACATGGCCAGTCCAGCGCAGTTGTTCATGGATAATGGTAGCCTCGATACTTCTACATTTGGTGTCAGCGAGAATACTGGCATTTGATCTCTTGTCTTCCCAGCGAACTGGGAGGATGGAACGTAGACTACGTTGGTGAAAGTTTTCAAGTGTCTCTTGTATGTGACCCGTGTTTCGCTGCCATATAGCAAAGTGGGGAGGACAACTGCTCGATATACGTGCAACTCTGTGTAGATATATGAGACGAATATGGCTGTAATATGTAACTCTGTACTATTTACCATTATTGATTCAGGTCTCTGTATTATATGTTTTATAATCATACTCCCTTTTGTCACCAAGTGTTAGTTCAGGCTTTGGGCACATTCGCGCTGTACGCGCATGCGCAGATAGAGATACCCAGAGAGATTCCAAGACAGGACGCTGTTTACCCCTGTCTTAACTCCTTTTTGTGTTTGTACCAGAAATAGAGCTTACGGACTTGACATCAGTGTGCTTCCTTTACCCCTGAGTGTAAGGACCACCTGACTATCACACATGGCGCAGTGAGCAGCTGGGACATCACAATATTCAGAATTGGAGTGGACACAGAATCTCTCTCGGAGCCGCCATCTTGTCAACTTCTCTTGTGAGTGGATCTTGGCGCGTACCTCAACACGATATTCCTGGATTTACAGTGCAGTGTTGTGAAGTGCTTTTTCAGTGTTGTGTGTGCCCTTTAGTGTCTTTAAAGTGTTTCCCGTGTTCCTGTACTTTTTACAAAAGAGGGGAGCCTTTTTAAGACCTATGGGACAGCTCAAGTTTTGACATCCACCTCCGTTCGTGTCTCGACCGGCACTGGGTGTCTGAGCCAGCGAGAGGAGTTGCTGTAACCGCCAGCCCGCTAGCCAGCCTGCCCCGAGTACACGCACAAACGCACACACACACACACACACACAGACGCTCGCAGATATCTTCCATTTAAAGACGATTGCTCTTCTGCTCACTTATTAATTACAGTAATTGTGAGAGAAATAAACCAAGCCATATGGAAGATCAGGAATTTATTGGGTTTTCTTCAGATACCCAACAAGCCCAACTTCAGACGGATGTCGGTGCAGTAAGTGGACTCCAAGTGGATCGGAAAGTGGATCAAGCGGCCCCACCCACCCTTAGCACCCACTACACACGTCCGCAATCTGCCACAGGTGTCGACTTCCTTCATTTAATTCAGTTTTTGGAAGAAAACCGACGACAAGACGACATCAGGAGGCGACAGGAAGACGATGAACGAAGGCGTGAAGAGAATCACAGACGTCAACAAGAAAATGCCAGATTCAGTGCCATTATCGAGTTGTTGGCACCTGTTAACCTTCAAGCAGCTACTACACCTGCCTCTTCGTCCACAGGTGCACCTGCAGGGTCCTCTTCAACCTCTTTGCCCCCTCCACAGAAAGCACTCGCTCAGAGTCAACCGCCACTCCAAGCTGATGCCTCGTTCCAGGTATTCCGTGAATGGCGTCGGAGGTGGGACGATTATTCGATGATGGTCGATTTATCAAGGTTGCCTAGGGAGAAACAGCTGATCCAGATGAGGATGTGTCTCACCCTAGAGACGCAACCTATCCTGGAGCACACCCTGCAAATTCCCCACGACACAGACAAGAGTGTGAAGGACGTCTTGGATGCTTTACAGACGCATATCAAGGGCCTCCGCAACGAAGCTCTCCGTAGGAGAGAACTTCTCAGTTGTAAGCAGCTGGAGGGTGAGTCGTTTGCCGAATTTTACGTACGACTCAGACGCATCGCTGAGGAGGTTGATGTTTGTCCTGGGAACTCGTCGACTTGTGAGGAAACACAGCTGAAGATAATTATCCTCATGGGCGTGCAGGACGAAGAGCTAATTCAGAAGCTTATCTCCCTCGACACTGCCTCTTCTCTACAGGATGTTGTCACCACCTGCCGCTCTTACGAAGCCACCAGAAGTGCGACTTCTGCCATTTGTGCTCCATCTAACCAGCTGTGTGCCATCTCCGCATATAAGAAGAACAATGGACGTGGGCGGACTTCAGCTTCACATCCGACTTCAGCTTCACATCCGACTTCAGCTTCGCATCAATCTTCAGCATCACTTCAGACTTCGACGCCAGGTCATTCCTGCCAGTATTGTGCTCGTCGGCATGGTTCTGAATGCCCTGCCGCTGACAGCACCTGCAATAACTGTGGCCGTCGTGGTCATTGGGCTAGGACACTGAAGTGCCCTGCCAACAACGTTCAGTGCCGCTCCTGTAGCTGCATTGGACACTATGACAAATGCTGTCAGTCAAAGAAGAAGAATAATACTACTTGCAAGTCTCAGGCGGCGAAGAACAAGCGCTGTCGTCGCGTGGGATCCTCTTCTTCCCCTGTCAGCAGGACACCTCAGCCCATCTGTGTTCACCTGTCATACGGCGACGTTACATCCCGTATCCAGATGCTTCCTGACACAGGTGCGGACGTCACAGTCATCGGCACAAGACACCTCGACATTCTGTGGATCCCTAGGAGCAGCTTGCAACCACCGTCAACTTCTACAACGCTCACCGCAGACGGTTCTACAATGGCACCTGCTCTGGGTACATTTCAGGCTACCCTCACCCTAGGTAAGCAGTCATGTTCTGCCAGGATTCAGGTCCACAAAGGTGTTCAGATGCCACTACTGTCTTATGGCCACTGTCAAGAGTTGGCCATAATATCTTCAGACTTCCCTAAGCCAATTCTGGAAATAAAACATGTCAACAGGTGCAAGGAGCTGCCCCTCACACCCAATACGTCACCTTCTGCAGCCAGGGAGTTCTTCCTACTGCAATTCAATGACGTGCTGGTTTCCAAGGAGGACCTCAAGACGGCTCCACTCAAGCCAATGGCTGGCTCCCCCATGAGAATACACCTGAAGGATGACGCAGTACCTTTCGCCATCCACACACCGAGACAGATACCCTTCGCTTTCCAGAGCCAAGTTAAGAAGGAACTCGACTCTATGGTAGCCCAGGGGATCATTAAGCCTGCTGGTGACGACCCCTCGGATTGGTGTCACCCCATGGTAGCAGTCGCCAAGAACATTACTGGAGTTCGTATCACCGTCGACCTCACCAAGCTGAATAGCCAAGTTTCCCGCCCGACCCACCCTTCACCGACACCCTTCGCCGCTATACGCAGTGTGGACCCGAAGGCAAGGTACTTTACTACAGCAGATGCCTTATGTGGGTACTGGCAGATGGAACTTGCGGAAGAAGATCAGCACCTCACGACGTTCATCACACCGTACGGCCGATTTCAGCACTGCAGAGGACCTATGGGTTTCGCGGCTACTGGCGATGCTTTCTGCCTCCGTGGTGACATGGCCCTTCAGGGTGTGGCGAACTGTGTCAAGGTCATCGACGACGTGCTCCTATATGACGAGGATTACTCCACGCATCTTGAGCGTATTCACCAGATGCTCACCAGGCGCCGCAAGTACGGGATCACCCTCAACAAGGACAAGTTTGTGGTCGCCGCACCTAGTGTGAACTTCTGCGGGTACACCCTCTCAGGCAAGGGCATCTCGGCTGATCCTGGAAAGGTCAGCGCGGTCCGGGACTTCCCAACTCCTGCCAACCTGACCGACCTCCGCTCGTTCATGGGCCTGGTAAACCAGTTGGCTGAGTTCACCCCCGACATCGCCGCTGCAGCACAGCCTCTACGCCCCCTGATGAGCCCCAAGAGAACATTCACCTGGACAGCTGACCATGATGAGGCGTTCCGTCGCGTCAAGACAGCTCTCCTTAGCCCACCTGTTCTCGCTTCCTTCGACCCGGCCCTGCCAGTTGTCCTCCAGACTGATGCCTCTCGCCTCTACAGGATTGGATACGCTCTGCTACAGGACCACGGCAATGGACGCCTTCGTCTGGTTCAGTGTGGCTCTCGGTTTCTCACTGACGCCGAGACTCGCTACGCCACCATCGAACTGGAGCTGTTAGCCGCCGTCTGAGCCATGTCCAAATGTAGGTTGTATCTGATCGGCCTACAACACTTCAACCTCATGACGGATCATCGGCCACTCATCCCGATCCTGAACCACTACTCCTTGGATGCGGTCGAGAATCCCCGCCTCCAACACCTTAAGGAGAAGATCTCGCCCTACCTCTTCACAGCTGTGTGGCGTGCTGGCAAGCTGCTCTGCATCCCTGATGCTTTGTCACGAGCCCCAGTCAGCCACCCCACACCAGAGGACGAGATCGCATGTGCTGATGCTACTGCACACCTTAGGACTGTAGTGACCGTGAACACCGTCATCTCAGAAGAGTCTCCACCGCAGGACGCCGACAGGACTCTTCAGGAACTCCGAGCCGCGGCAAGAGCGGACCCTTCGTACATCCGTCTACTGAACTGCGTGACCTCGGGATTTCCCTCCAACCGGTACGACTTACACAGCTCTTTACTCCCATACTGGAAGATGCGGGACGACCTCTATGCTGATGGCGACCTCGTCTTGTATGGAGCAAGAGTTGTGGTTCCTGCCGCCCTCCGCCGCCGCACCCTAGCCCACCTGCACGACAGCCACAGGGGTGTGGAAGCTACGAAGCGCCGGGCGAGACAAGCTGTTTTTTGGCCAGGCATCAACTCCGACATCGCTAGTTCCGTTCAAGTCTGCGAGCCATGCCAGGTGCTGCAGCCTAGTCAGCAGCAGGAACCCCTCATGAACAACGACAACCCTACGAGGCCCTTTGAGTCCGTCTCTGCAGATTTCTTCGTTGTGGCGGGAAAGTCCTTTCTCGTCATCGCTGACCGGCTCTAAGGGTGGCCTGTTGTCGTTCCCTGCGGAGGCAACACTACTGCCTCTCATACAGTACGTATGTTCTGTCGCTACTTCCGGGAAGTTGGTGTCCCTCTCCGCCTGAGGACTGACGGCGGGCCCCAGTTCACCAGCAACGACTTCCGGGACTGCATGGAGCGATGGGGAGTTCATCATGTGGTGTCCTCGCCACATTATCCCCAGTCCAATGGACATACCGAGGCTGCCGTAAAGTCCGTCAAGCATCTCATCCTCAAGACGGCACCCTCAGGCAACATTGACTGTGAGAAGTTTGACCGGGGTTTATTGGAATTGCGGAATACCCCCAACTTCACAGGTCGCTCCCCAGCACAGATGTTATACGGCCACCCACTACGGTCATGTGTCCCTGCCCATCCTGAGTCCTTCTCGAGGGAGTGGCAGGCCAAGACCGAGGACTGCGATCGTCGTGCAGCCGCCCGTGCTGACCAGGTAAAGGCACAGTACGCTCAGCACGCCCGACCCCTTCCCAGGTTGAGTATCGGGCAAACAGTTCGGGTTCAAGACCCGACGTCTCACCGCTGGGACAAGGTCGGGGTTGTCATGGGCTGCGGCAAGACCAGGGATTACGAGGTCCGTCTCCCTAGTGGTCGGGTATGGTGGCGGAATCGCCGCTTCCTTCGTTCAGTACCGTCCCCTAGTGGTAAACCCCTCCCCCACATCCCTGTGAACCCTTGCTTGGACGAGAAAAGTAAGTCCTCATTCAGTGACCCCCCAGTTTTCCCACGTCACTCTCAAAGGCTCCTGGAAAAAGAGTCCGCTCGAGATTGCACTACGAGCGTGAGGGGGAGGGAGGTGTAGATATATGAGACGAATATGCTGTAATATGTAACTGTACTATTTACCTTTTATTGATTCAGGTCTCTGTATTATATGTTTTATAATCATACTCCCTTTTGTCACCAAGTGTTAGTTCAGGCTTTGGGCACATGCGCGCTGTACGCGCATGCGCAGATAGAGGTACCCAGAGAGATTCCAAGACAGGACGCTGTTTACCCCTGTCTTAACTTCTTTTTGTGTTTGTACCAGAAATAGAACTTACGGACTTGACATCAGTGTGTTTCCTTTACCCCTGAGTGTAAGGACCACCTGAGTATCACACACTCTGTAGATAAATTCAGTTCCTTACAGCTGAAGACACGGGTACGGAGTCTGCCAAAGGCTGCAGATGAACATCTGATCTGATCTTGAATCTCTTCATCGATGTCTGCAGTGGTGGACAGGTGGGAGCCGAAATTCCGAAAGTGGGTAGCATTAGAGAGGGTAGTACCGTTAAGCTGGATGGATGGTGGAGGTGTAGCTGAACCAGGGACAGGCTGAAAGAGAATCTGAGTCTTACATACATTCACCTCAAGGCCGAAGTGTGCATATGCATCTGCATATGTGTTCAGGATTTCCTATAGGTCGCGTTCAGTGTGAGCGACAAAGGTGAGGTCGTATGCATACTTGAGTTCAGTAATGGAAGCTGCCGATACCTTTGTTCCTGCCTGGCATGAGTAAGGACGGCAGCCAAGAAAATGGAAAAGAGAGCTGGTGCCAGTATATATCCTTGTTCTACTCCCGTTTGGATGGAGAAGAACTCAGACTGGGTGTCATTGTGCAGGACACTGCCGTTCATGCCATTGTGAAGTAGCCTCACAACGGCAATGAATTTAGGTGGGCAGCAAAAACAGCTGAGGGTCCGCCAGATAAGCTTCCTTGTTGGCCGGGTCAAAGACCTTGGTTAGGTCGAGGAAGGCCATGTACAGGTCATGGTGCTATTCTCTGCGCTTTTCCTGTAGCTGGCGGGCAGTAAAGATCATGTCAGTGGTCTCACGTGATGGCCTAAAGCCACATTGAGATTCTAGGAGTAAGTTTTCCGCCCCTGGATGAAGTCTGTTTAGGAGGACTAGTGGGATACTCTTGCCAGCTACGGACACTAGCGAGATCCCACGGTAGTTGCCACAGTCTGACGGGTCTCCCTTGTGGAGAATGCTGATAAACAGAGGTACTACTGCTTTACACACCTCGGCTAGGATTCCATCAGGCCCTGAGAATTTGTTATTTTTCATCTGTTTGATGGCAGTAGCTACCTCATCTAGGGATGGAGGATAGCTGAGGTGGGTCAACTCTGGATGCTGAGGGACCTGCTGGGTACTCAGGACATCCACATCTGTGTTTCGGTTGAGCAGTGAATAGTAGTGCTCTTTCCAGTGCTGAAGGATGCCTTCATCATCTTTAATTGTTACTTTCAAATGAGCAGAGGGACTGTGCCATGAGTGATTAGCCCATAAAATGTTTTAGTGGAGTTGAAAAAATCGTGCATCTTTTGCTCATCTGCAAGTTTTTGCATTTCATATGCTTTATTTTTAAACCAGTCGTTCTTTAGCTTACGATTCGCGCTGGGCCACTGCTTTCGTCTTGCGGAAGGTATCAGCTTTAGTCCGAGACTGAGGGTTATTCTGCCCTGTCAGTTAAAGCAGCATGCTTATCAACGACGAGTACGTTGATATTGGGGTAATTTTCATCAAACCAGTCCTGGTGTATTCTTTTGATCTGGCCAAGGGTCTCTCTGCAGGTTTTTGTCATGACACTGTCGAGAATAGCCCCTTCGGCACTGGGATTTGGGTTGTTTGTTGTCGGGTTGTATATCAGCCCATGTTCGAGCTGCACTCTGAAAGCATGTGCTACCGCTGGATCCTCCAGACACTTAGGCCCAAATTCAGAACCCCGGTTGAAACCGCATGAAGGTTTAAAGGGGGATCGGTGGTAGAAGCCGTTCCATTCTTGCCTCGCAAGTGAGATGTCCCGGGTTCGATTCCCGGGCCGGTGGAAGTTGTTTGGACTTACTTCCTAGCCCCCATTAGTCCCTGTTCACCCAGCAGTAAAGTAGGTAGCCTACCTGGTGTAAGTCGAAAGTTGCGAATTCGTATTCAGGGACAAGTTGTTGGAGCTTCCAATAACTTGAGGACATAAACCACTGACTCTTCAGGCTTCTATGCCCTTGACTCTTCAGGCTTCTACGCCCTTAACTCATGAGACATAAAGGCAAGCATGAACTTAGCATGCTTCCCTGTTGGGCGCTGTAAACGCTTCTGCGCTTCACCTTACACAATGATGTAGGGGAGTGCCCAAAAAAAAAAAAAAAAAAAAATGAAGGTTTAAACCAAGGATCGATTGAAAATTGAAGATTGTTGGTATTCAGAATGCTGTCTGGAGCCAACACAAAGATTCAAACTGGGCTTGAGATCGGATTTGTCGATCCTCACGTTAATGCAGCCTGGAGGAAGGTTTAGCTGTCGACATGAATTTTGACAGAGAGGGTGCTTATCTGCGATATGGCAAAATTGGAAATTTTGAAGAGAGAAGACTGATTATGGATAAGCAGAATCCTATCAATTTTTATGATGACACGCAATTCAGACAACGATAAAGGCTCAGCAACGGAGATTTCCTTGATATTTTCCGTGATATGGAGCATCTACTTGACGGACCTGTTGTCTATGGTTCACCTCTACCTTCATCAGCTGATGATTGTTTTGAGATTCTTCGCAACAAATAGTTGCCAAGTTAGAAAGATTCTGGTTACTGAATGAGTTATGGTTATGTGTTACAACACTTTCGTGTTTAGGGTCTAAGAAGATCAGGCGGATTAATGTAAAGAACGCTGACGCTTTTTTATTTTGAGAGTTTTTCTTTAGGAAAACTATTTTGGTGTATTTTCAATATAATTGAATCAATGTTGAGTGCATTTTGATTTTAATTGTCAATAAAGGAAAGTCTTTTCTTAACATTACTAATTAGGGGAAATGTGGGGTTTAAAGAACAGGAAGAAGCCTTACCTAACCGAACCTAGCCAGGTTGCTACACCCTGCATTGATTCATCTTGCTTTGGTTATAAATATTGACACCTGTCTCGGATTATATTTACAGTTTGTATGTAATTGTTCTTCCTCTATGAATTTCTTTGTCATCATATAACAACACAGTACATAGTAACACAGTACCATAAATCATTATAATTTGATCATAATATGATTGTAACTATAGCAACAAAGTAACTTAGATGTGCAAGGAGAGATTTCTCCTCCTCCATAAAAACTCGTCGAGTCATAGTTGCCGCCTTAATCTTGTAAACATTACTCTCGATGGCGATTGGCTGCCGTAATGGTGTAAATTAAACGTGATTGGCTATAATTTTAGTGTTCGAATCCTTGCTTATAATTGAAGAAAATACAGCAGATTACCCGATACGGGGTTCAAGCAGCAAATCTCGGATCGAGGAATCCCGATTCGCACACCTGAGCCGAGCTCAAACCCAAGGCTCAAACCACCATTATGAATTCGGGCCTTAGTGTTAAAATCTCTTCTGGAGGCTTGCTGCCTTTGCCGTTTTGGGGCGACGTAAAGTGAGAGATTGGCTCTGACGAGCCAATGATCAGTGTCGCAGTGGTCTGATCCTGAAAGAAGAACTGCCCACGTGGCAAAAGAGTATAACATCGACAAAGCAGCCATTAGTGAGTCCCGGCTCCCAGACGAGGGTCGACTCACAGAACGGGGGTCTGGCTATAGCTTCTTCTGGAAGGGTAAGCCTGCTGCGGAGAGAAACAGCATTTATGGAGTTGGTTTTGCCATCCACCAACGCATCCTGCACAGGCTAACTGAAATGCCTGTTGGGATCAACGAGCGCCGCATGATGCTCCGAGTCTCACTGAATCACTCATTTCATGCCTTTTTCATCTGTTCACACGCCACAACATTGGATGCAGAGGATGACATCAAGGAGGCCTTTTAAGCCGACCTTGTCAGAGTGTTAACCTCTATCCCCAGAGAAGATAAGGTTGTACTCCTTGGTGACTTCAATGACAGAGTTGGAAGAGGAGCTGACATTTGGCAAAGAACCATAAGGAGAAATGGATGAGGCAAGTGTAATCCCAAGTGCCTACTCCTCCTCAACAAGTGTGCTGCACACAACCTCACTATCACCAATACCTTGTTTAAGCAGGTCGACAAGTTCAAAGGGTCATAGCAACACCCACGATCCAATCACTCGCATCTAATTGACTACACATACACTCACAGACACACACACACACTTGGATATATATATATATATATATATATATATATATATATATATATATATATATATATATATATATATATATATATATATATATATATATATATATATATATATATATATATATATATATATATATATATATATATATATATATATCATATGTACAGTTGACCTTACAAACATGAGGTCAGGTCAAAAACATGACATCCACTAATCCACAAGATTTATCTTATCCACGTTTCCATTGAGAATCTACATGATGTATATATATATATATATATATATATATATATATATATATATATATATATATATATATATATATATATATATATATATATATATGCCGTAAATCACTGTAGGTGCGCGTGATCCAGGTATATGCTGATAGAAGTTTAAGCGTCGTGTAATTCACATCTTCAGGGATGAGTACAGCTACTCACCCTGAAGTGAATTACAGCTTTCCTTAATTATCCAACTATATATATATATATATATATATATATATATATATATATATATATATATATATATATATATATATATATATATATATATATATATATATATATATATATATATATATATATATTAGGGTGGTCCTTATTTTAGGGCAAAAAATAAAATTTGCGATTTTTTGTCACAGATCCTGGCAAAAAGTTTCCATTTGGGGTAGAAACATTGCCTGTAAAATATTGTTTAAATATCTTAATAATTAAAGGTTGCTCAAGTCAAATGAAATTTAACAATATTATGCCTATGCTTAATGTTCATAACACATCATTTCATAGCTCCCAAGTCTGGGCCCCCCCCATTTAGTCTAAGTGGGTATTTGCTGCTCAAGGCAG